>NC_080197.1:27755892-28058922 GCF_030028045.1 Hippopotamus amphibius kiboko | reverse complement strand
GTTTCATATACATTTTGTTCAATTATCTTGTTGTTTAAAGCAGGAGCGTCAATATGGCTCCTGTCACTCCATCTCAGCCCAAAGAAATCCCATTTCTTTTTTGAAATTTTTACATTCTTTTCTCTTTTTTTCTCTTCTATTTCTCTTAAAATATTGTCCGTTGAGATTATTTGCTTTTGTATCCCTTTCAGGTTACACTTTTTCCTGAAAAGAATTTTCTTTAATTCTTAATTATATCTTTCACTGTGCTTCTGAAAATTTTAATGCTAGTGGATTTTATGTTATCTTATTTAGTATGTATAACCCTTTAAAATAGGTGCTATTATGTCTTTTGTTTTCAAATGAGAAAAATGAAGTTCTGTGAAGGGAAGCAACTTGCTCAAGACTCCCAGTTTATGCCGCGGAGCACCTACACCCAAGCACCACAACTACTGAGCCTGTGCTCTAGAGCCCACGGGCCACAACTATTGAGCCCACATGCCGCAACTCTTGAAGCCCGAGTGCCTAGAGCCCATGATCTGCAACAAGAGAAGCCACCCCAATAAGAAGCCCGCACACTGTAATGAAGAGTAGCCCCTGCTCTCCACAACCAAAGAAAGCCCGCACAGTGATGAAGACCCAATGCAGCCAATAAATTAAAAATAAAATAAAATAAAAAAATAAAATCTCCCAGTTTACATGTTGGGGAGCCAGCTTTCAAATCCAGGCTTAGGGGTTTCAATAGGTGGGACAGTTCCTGGAGCAACCCTCACTGTCTCATTGAAACTTCCATACCAGTATTGTCTTAGAATAGCTTTTAAGTTTTAAAGAAACTTAAAGACTGTGATGGGTCAAATTGTTCACTGAGCTTCATTTCAGGCAGTTCAGAGACACCTCATAGCCATCTTAGTATCTCCATAATCCATCTGATCGAAGTAAACGCCCAGATTTCTCTCAGTATGTTTTTTCAGGATCTGGTGCTTGTGATGGCAGTTTGCTCAAAGTTCTGGAGAAGTTGTTGTTTTGTTTTGTTTTGCTTTCGGATAAGTTTTAAAAGATAATTCTTTAATGTAAACTAATGATTCACATACAGATATAAAAATGAACACGTTAAAGATTATATTTGACTCAAAACTAGAGAACAAGGCTATTTTGTAACTGGTTTAAAGCATAAAAGTCTACAAACACTACTATACGAAGGTGAGTCAAAAATTATCTGCACTCCAGTTATATTAAAACTTCTGTAAATTCTACAGCCAGAGTGCGGATAATTTTTGACTCACCCTCGTATATAAGATAGATAACCAACAAGGACCTACTGCATAGCACAGGGAACTCTACTCAATATTCTATGATAATCTATTTGAGAAAAGAATCTGAAAAAGAATGAATATGTGTATAGGTATAATTGAATCACTTTACTGTACACCTGAAACCAACGCAACATTGTAAGTCAACTATACACTAATAAAAAATTTTTTTAATTTTTTAAAAAGTGTAGAGGTATTAATGGAGCAAGAGAATCTTTAAATGAATTTACAATACAGAAACTGGTTTTTTTCTCCCATGGGGCAGGGGAAATGAGGGAGTCAGTTGAACCTCTGTGGAGCAGAATTTACTTGAATATATAGGAAATAATTGTTTTTACATTACTATCATTAATCATGAGCACATAGAGATGTAAAATAACTCCCACATAATCAGAGTTACATAATTCTGAAGGCTGTGATCTGTCTAGACCAGAAACTATTGACACTATTGGCAATTATTGACATTTTGACACGATTGGCATTTTGGGCTCGGCAGTTCTTTATTATGGCTATCCTGTGCATTGTAGGATATTTATTTATTTATTTATTGGCTGCTCTGGGTCTTCATTGCTGCACAGTCTTTCTCTAGTTGCGGCCAATGGGGGCTACTCTTTGTTGCCGTGCATGGGCTTCTCATTGCAGTGGCTTCTCTTATTGCAGAGCACAGGTTCTAGGTGCACAGGCTTCAGTAGTTGCGGCTCATGGGATCAATAGTTGTGGCTCGTGGGCTCTAGAGCACAGGCTCAGTAGCTGTGGTGCACGGGCTTAGTTGCTCCGCAGCATGTGGGATCTTCCCATACCAGGGATCAAACCCATGTCCCCTGCATTGGCAGGTGAGTTCTTAACCACTGCGCCATCAGGGAAGTCCAACATTGTAGGATATTTAGCAGAATCTTTGGCCTCCCTAATGGCCAGTAGCACTCCACACCAATTATGACAACTAAAAACATCTCCAGACATTTCCTTGACAAACATCCCCTAGAGAGCAAAATCGCCCCATTTGAGCCAAGTTTTCCACTAAAACACAAATTTTCCCTGATAGTTTCCCCTATACTGGTCAAAAAATAATCTCAAAGAAAGCTTATTCCTAATCACAAAATAAACTTGGTCTAAACCTACAACAGAAAGAAGAAAATAATAAATATTAAATAAAAAATTAATGAAATAAAGAATAGTCACAGTACCAAACTGCCTAAAGAAAGTAGTTTTACTGACACGGACAGAAGTTACAGATGTTATTCAGCTGAAGGACATCAGGGAACAGCTGAAGATCCAAGTCAGGACAGGCTTGGAGTTTTTATAGACTAAAGAGAAGAAAAGGGTACATGTTCTTGTTTGACCCAAGAGGCAGATTTCATCTTTAACTGCTGCAAAACTCGAGTTTGGAATAACTGGGAACTGTTCCAGATTTTGTGCCTCTTAGTTGAGGCCATTGGTGAAATCCCATTCCCAAAACTCTCAGAGCAGTTCTTTTGAGAGTTATTTTTACAAGTCTTGTAGTTTGTCAGTTGGTCAAGATTCTGGGGCAGGAAAGGTAGCAAAAACAATATGGATGGTTGTTGCCAGAGGGCTAGGAGGAGGGGAGGATGGGGGGTTATTGCTTAATGGGAATAGAGCTTCAGTTTTACAAGATGAAAAGAGTTCTGGGGATGGATGATGGCGATTGTTGCAAAACAATATGAGCATATTTAATACCACTGAACTGTACACTCTAAAATGATTAACATAAATTTTATTCCATATGTATTTTACCACAATTTTAAAAATCCTAAGTACAGCCACCTTCTTGATGATAGGCCTTAGCAAAGACAAAACAAAACAAAAATAGGGATATGAAGAAACTGATGGAATTTTAGCCCCCCAAAATTTTATATATATATACGTGTCTATATATATATATATATATATATACACACACATACACACAATGAAATACTACTCAGCCATAAAAAGGGATGAAATAATGCCATTTGCAGCAACATGAATGGACGTAGAGATTATCATATTAAGTGATATTAGTCATGTAGGGAAAGACAAATATCATATAATATCACTTATATGTGGAATCTAAAATATGATGCAAATGAACTTATTTACAAAACAGAAATAGACTCAGACACAGAAAACACACTTATGGTTACCAAAGGGGAGAGGTGGGTGGGGGAGAGGTGAATTAAGAGATTGGGATTAACAGATACACACTCCTAGAGATAAAATAGATTATCAGCAAGGATCTACTGTATAGCACAGGGAACTATACTCAATATTCTGTAATAACCTATAAGGGGAAAGAATCTGGAATGGAATATATATTATATCACTGTGCTGTACACCTGAAACTAAAACAATATTGTAAATCAACTATACTTTTTTTTTTAATTTAAAGAAAAAAAACAATACAGATGAACCTTGAAAATATTGTGCTAAGTGAAAGAAGCCAGGCACAAAATGTTGCATATTACATGATTCCATTGGCATAAAATATCTAGATCAGGCAAATGAATAGAGAGGAGGGCAAATTGATGGTTGCCCAGGAATGAGGAGAGGGGAAGTGAGATTGCTTAATGGGTGTAGTGTCTCTGTTTGGGATGATTAAAAAGTTCTGAAACTAGACAGTGATTATGGTTGCACAACATTGGAGTGTAATTAATGCCCCTGGACTATACACTTTAAAATACTTACATTGATAAACTTTATGTTATTTGTATTTTACCACAATTTTTAGAAAGGGAGAAGAAGGGAAAAAGAGAAAGGAGGACCAGGTCAAAGTCAAAGGAAACTGAACACCCTCTATCACGTTCTAATCCTATTACAGACGTTTCAAATCCAGAATCTAACTCTTCTTAGAACTGACACTGTCTCTGTGTTTCTTTCTTTTCAGGTGGCACTCAAAAATGCTGGAACCTTCGTGGCAAATGCCGCCAGAAATGCTTCAAGAGGGAAAGGGTCTATGTTTACTGCACAAATAATAAAATGTGCTGTGTAAAGTCCAAGTACCAGCCAAGAAATTTCCCATGGAAAGTTTAAGTTCTTTGAAGCCTAAAGTCATCAAAAGGCAGATGAAGCTACCCTGAGTCTGACCCCATTGAATTCTTGAACTCTATCAATAAACACCTCTGGCTGATCCCTGTGTTTGCCTGTTAGTCTACCCAGTGGTTCTCGGGAGGTCCTCATTCAGGTGGTCCGTTAAGTCAAAACTATTTCCATTATAATAATGACATTATTTGCCTTTGTCAATCTCACTCTGTCACAAGTGTGCAGTGGAATTTTCTGGAATCTACACGACACATAGTCTTCATTCTGGCAGCTAATGGAAGGTATGCTTATGTATCCTTACATTTCTAGAATGTTTTAAGATAGAGACAAGGTATAAGTGCGTTCATTTTCAGAGATTAACTCAGGTTGTTCTCAGTAATTCTGTGGTGCTGTTATTAGCTATCTTTAGCTATTTTATTAATCTCTGTAATCTCCTTATCATCTAATAAATCATTGCTTTGAAATTCCAAATTTTTCCTTTTACCTATGGGAAACACAACAAGAACTGAAAACATTTTCTTTCTGCAGGATCTGGAGTCCCAGGGGTGGGGTCCTGGGGCTAGTGCCCACCTACTGATGAGTGAAGCAGGATCCCAGGGGCGCTGGCTGCAAGGTTCTTGGGGTCCCAGGACTAGTGCTAGTGCACTGGTGTGCAAAGTTGTGTCCAGGGCCCTCTAGTGGACAGAGACAGGTCCCAAGGCAGCTGTGGGCTCAGGAAGTCTTAAGGTAGTTAGGCCTGCTGGGGTGGGGCTGTGGCCCTGCCCACCTAATTGCTTGACCTGAGGTGTCCTAGTACTAGTGCCAAAAGGCCAGTGGGTAGACCCAGGTCCCCCAAAACTAAAAAGCTAGAGGGATGATTCCAAAATGGCACTTGCCAGCACTAGTGTCCGCATACTAGGATTAACTCACAAAAATGGCTGCCACCAGTGTCTGTGTCCCAGGGTGAGCTCCAGGTGCCTCCTGCCTCTCCAGGAGGCTCTCCAAGATCAGCAGGTGGGTCTGACCCAGGCTTCTTTCAAATTACTGCTTCTGCCACAGGTCCCAGAGTGTGTGAGATTTTGTGTGTGTCCTTTTTTTTTAAGTCTTTATTGAATTTGTTACAATATTGCTTCTGTTTTATGTTTTGGGGGTTGTTTTGTTTTCTTTGTTTGTTTGTTTGGCCATGAGGCATGTGGGACCTTAGCTCCCTGACCAGGAATTGAACCTGCACCCCCTGCATTGGAAGGCAAAGTCTTAACCACTGGACCATCAGGGAAGTCCCATGTGTGTCCTTTAAAACTGGAGTCTCTATTTCCCACAGTGCTCTGGCTGCCCCAAAAGGAAGCCCCACTGGCCTTCAAAGCCATCTTCATGGTACAGGACTGCTGGGCTGGGGAACCTGATGTGAGACTCAGCCCCCTTGCTCCTTGGGGAGGACCTCTGCAATTGTAATTACCCTCCTATTTGTGGATCGCCCACCCCAGGGGATATGGGTCTTGACTATACCATGACTCCACCCCTCCTACCCATATCACTGTGGTTCCCTCTTTATATATTTAGTTGTAGAAGAAACAGACAACTTTTAAATAACTATTATAAATATGTCAAAGAAATTAGAGGAAAAGATTTACTGAAAGGATAATTTAAACCAATACATAGAAAAATAGTGTATCAGTTTTCTATCAGTGTATCACAAAGCACTCTAAAACTTAGTGGATTAAAATAACAACGATTCATTATTTCTCAGAATTATGTGTGTTAATTAATTGGTTCTTCTGATATTCTCACCTGGGGTCACTGATATAACTACATCTCTCTATATATGGCCTCCCCATTTCAGGGAAGTTAACCTTGGCTTCTAACATGATGGCTAGGTCTAAGAGTATAAGCCCCAATATGTCTCATTTATCAAACTTCTGTTATTATGTTTTCTTAAGTCCCATTGGCCAAAGTAAGTCATGTGACCCAGGGTCAATATGAAAAAAAAAAAAACTGCACAAAGGCATGAATACTGGAGGCATGATTCCCTGGGGAGCATCAGTGTATCAGTCTATCACAATTGGAATGTCTAAGAATAAACTGAGCATTCTAAACTGAAAAATACAAAATCTAAAATTAAGGATTTATTGGTTGCAGTTAACAGCAGACTGAGCATAGTGGAAGAAAGAATCAATAACTCAAAGAAAGAGCAGTAGGAAATACAATCAAAGCACAGAGAGAAAAAAATGCAGACTAGAACAGAGCATGAGAAACTTATGCAACAACAGCAAATGGTCTAACATACATGTAATTGGAGTCTCAGTGGGAGGAGAAAGAGTGAATGGGGAAGAAATACTTTTTAAAGATAATGGCTGAAAATGTTCCAAAATTGTTGACAGACATTAATCCACAGATTCAAGAAACTTAGTGAACTCCAAACACGATAGACACAAAGAAAATCAAAATAGCATAGCATAATCAAACTGTTATCACCCAAAAGAAAAAGTACTTCCTAATACCTGTATTTCAAAAAAACATGTTCAAGAATTTTACAGAGAAAATTAGAAGTCCTAATTGAAAGACACTATAAAAAGTCTAAATTAGTAGACTCATATTTCATGACTTAGATAACTCAATATCCTAAAGATGTCAATTCTACACTAATTGTTTCCTAGATTCATTGAAATTCCAATCAAAAAACTAACAGAATTTTTTTCAAGAATCTGTTCAAAATTGTGCACATATAAATAAATATTTTGTTAGGGATTTAGACATAAATGACAAAACTGTCAATAAAGCACAAAAATAGGATAATGATTAACTCTAAGAATATAGGAATTGCTAGAGATAATGCAACTATTTTTTATTGGATGATAAAATTGTTGAAAGATGTTTGTTGTCTTACTGCTTTTTACACTTTTACATATTTTTAAAATATTCTTTTGCTTTCTCAATTTATAATAAAATCAAGCTTTTTTTAAAGGAGATAAAAGCTATGAACAGAAAAAAATGAAAAAAACTAAATCAGCTAAAAGTCCTAGAAAATAAAATATTTGAAAATCACTTACCCTATAAAATAGTTTCTCAGAATATGTAAAGAACACTTAAAACTCAATAAAAAGAAACAAAACAACCTGATAACAAAATGAGGAAAAGATTTGAAATGACACTTCACCAAGAAAGTTACACATGTAACAAGTAAGCACATGAAAATGGATAGATATTAGAGAAACGCACCTTAAAATCACAATAAAATACTGCTACGTGCATATCAGAATGTCTAAAATTAAAACAGTTGACCATAGTGATTGCTGATGCGGAACAAATGTTGGCAGCTGAAGCTCTTGTACACTGCTGGTGGGAATGTAAAATAGTAATACAACCCCTTTGAAAACAATGGAGCAGTTTCTTAAAAAGTTTCATGCACCACAGGGTCCAACCACTCCACACCTAGATGTTTACCCAGAAGAGATGAAAACACATGTCTACACGAAGACTTCTATGTAAATGTTCACAGCAGCTTTATTTGTGGTAGCCAAATACTGCAAAGAATCCAAATGTCCATCGACAAGAGAGTAGATAAACCAATTGTGGTGTATCCATACAGTGGAATACTACTCAGCAATAAAAGCAATTAACTATTGAAACTCAGAAAAACATGGATGATTCTCCAAGTAATTATGACAAGTGAAAGAAAACAGACAAAAATGAATATATATTGTATGATTCAATTTGTAAAAAACTCTAGAAACTGTTCATCTGTAGTGAGTACATCAGTACTAGAAGAGGGTAAGAGGAGGAGAAACAGGGAGTGGTATTAAGAAGGGATTACATGGGACTTCCCCAGCAGTCCAGTGGTTAATACTGCCTTCCAACGCAGGAGGCACAGGTTCGATCCCTAGTCAGGGAACTAAGATCTAAGATCCCACATGCTGTGGGGTGCAGCCAAAGACTAAAATAAAAAAGGGGGGGTGGAGATTACAAAGAGGCACAAGGAAACTTTGGGGGATGGTGGCCTTGATTTTAGTGATAGCTTCATATTGGTTCACATGTATGACAAAACATCAAATTGCACATTTTAAATTAGTACAGTTTATTATATGTCAATTATACCTCAATAAAGAATAAATGAATGAATGAATGAATAAATAAACAAACGATGCTTGTTAGGAGGGGAAAAAAGGCTAAAGGAAAGTAGGTATTTTTAAAAAGAGATAGCGTAACTGAATCATATGTGATGAAACCAAAGAGGTGGACAAGGACTAAATCTTGGAGGACTATCCAAGTTAAAAAATTATTCTGCAAATGTAGATACACATGGCAGACAACCCATTTCAGGCAGAAGATCAATCCCCACATCTTCAGTGTTCTTTCAGCCTTCAGCCCAGTCTTCCCTGGTAGCTCTTGCCCATTTGGTTATTGGGTGCCATCGACCTGAAGACCCCTGGAATCATTGCTGATATCCTGGAAGGTTCACCCAGTCCTTCCCTTCCGCTTCCCCCACCCCTCGCTGCCCCTACTCAGGATCTTCACCATCAACTTAAACTGAAGCCACACTGCCTCATGGTGGCTTGATACACCAGCTATCACAAAGACAAATTTGGACCTCATACACAGGACAAAAACTCCAGCCTGCTGGCTACACAGACACTCCTCACTCACTTCAATGATGAGACCCATATTTTACCTGTTGACGCTTATGGAACCTCACATTATAACAGTTTACTTCATATCCAGTCTTCAATCATTTCTCACCACTTCCACTGCTACTACCCTGGTCCAAACCGCCAGCATCTCTGGCCTGGATTGTTACATTGGCCTCCAACTGATTTCCCTACTTCTGCCTCTATCCACCTTCAGTCTATTCTCAATAGAGTAACCAGAGTGAGTCTGGCTCTCCTCTCCTCAAAACCCTCCTGTGATTTCTCATCTCACACAGAGCATAGCCAGAGCCCTTACAATAGCCTACAAGCCCCCACCCCCACCCTGCAGTCTGGACTCCATTATTTCTCTGACCTTATCTTCAATTACTCTTCCACTGGTTCACTCCACTCAAGCCATCCTGGCCTCCTTGCTATTCCTCAGACACACCAGGCATCATCCCACTGTAACCGAAAGCAGTGTCTGGCTGCTCACGGCTCAAAAGCCAATAAAGCCAATAAAGAAGCAAGACTGGTGGAAAGGAAAGTTTGTTTCATTTTGGATGTTGACAACAGGGGGGGTTTCCGTATTTACAAGATAGTTCATAGGATATGGCTCAGAATATTAGCTATAGCCCTTGAGGGGGAACTAAAAGTTCTGAATTTGCTTAATGACTAAACTATTATTACTTAGTCTTGTTGGACTGTTTTTCTTTATTTCTGCATTTTTTCACTTCTCTGATTAAGCTTGTTCTTTGGCTAAAGTTTTTCCACAGACAAAAGACAGACTGAGGACATGGGGGACAAGGACCATAGGGTCCTGCTCCATTTCACCAACAGCCTTTGCAGTGGCTGTTTCCTCTGACTGGAATTCTCATCCTCAATCTTCTGCGTGACTGTCTCTAACATACTTTGGGTCTTTGTTCAAATATTACCTTCTTATGGCAGCCTTCTTTAAGTACCTTATTTTAGGACTTCCCTGGAGGCGCAGTGGTTAAGAATCCACCTGCCAATGCAGGGGACATGGGTTCAGTCTCTGGTCTGGGAAGATCCCACATGCCACGGAGCAACTAAGCCTGTGTGTCACAATTACTGAGCCCACGTGCCACAACTACCAAAGCCCACAAGCCTAGAGCCTGTGCTCCTCAACCAGGGAAGCCTGCACACTGCAATGAAGACTGGTAGCCCCCACTTACCACAACTAGAGAAAGCCTGCACATGGCACCAAAGACCCAACACAGCCAAAAATAAAGAAATGAAATAAATAAATAAATTTAAATACCTTACTTTAAATTTTTCTTCAAAAACTGCTCTCCCTTGCTTCTTTTTGGCTTGAATTTCTCTATAGTATGTGTCAGTATCTACCATAATTTTTCTTTATTGTGTTTATTGCCCCCCATGAGAATGTGATAAAGGTACACTGAATATACATTTGCCAAAGAGCTGAGCATTAAAATAAATATTTTATTTTACTTAAAGATAGGATCCAGCCAGGAGAACAAAAAACAAAGTAGATATTTCAAAAAAAGGGATTTAATAGAGGAAATTCATCACACATTTGTTGGAACACTTGAAGCCAGAAACAAAGTTGAAGTTATCCAGGTGTTAGTAACTACAAGAAAGGGCTACAACTCCTAAGGCTGGGAGACCCTTCCATCTGCCCTCCCGTTCATCCAGTTCCATTCTCCACCCTTCTTCACCCAGCTGTCTGACACCCTGGAAGAGCCAAATCAATAGGATCTTTTGCCTCTGGCCTCCAGTTGGGTTTAAGTGGAGTAGGGCCTTCCCTGGTGACACAGTGGCTAAAAATCTGCCTGCCAATGCAGGGGACATGGGTTCAGTCCCTGGGCCAGGAAGATCCCACATGCCTCAGAGCAAATAAGCCAGTGTGCCACAACTACTAAGCCTGTGTTCTAGAGCCTGCGAGCCACAACTACTGAGCCCACGTGCTGTAACTACTGAAGCCTGCACACCTAGAGCCTGTGCTCCACAACAAGAGAAGCCACTGCAATGAGAAGCCCGAGCACCACAATGAAGAGTAGCCCCTGCTCACCCATGCGTAGCAACGAAGACCCAACGCAGCCAAAATAAATAAATAAATAATAAAACAAATCTTTAGGGAAAAAAATAAAAGAAGTGGAGTAATCTCAGCAAGATTTTTGGAGAAGGGAGGG
Organism: Hippopotamus amphibius kiboko; assembly: GCF_030028045.1. NCBI lineage: Eukaryota > Metazoa > Chordata > Mammalia > Artiodactyla > Hippopotamidae > Hippopotamus > Hippopotamus amphibius. Next base: position 28,047,825 of record NC_080197.1, on the reverse strand, counting down.
AGTAAAGTCTGGGTATTTACTCTACCACCTCTCTCTCTGCAGGGCTGCCATCTGAATTAGTAAACTATAATCCTTGCAGTGTGACTCTTTTGTACTCCTATGCTCTATTGAAGTGATGAGGACTGGGCTGTGTTGCAAATAAATCATTTTTTGTTTATATTTTAATATAAACAGTCATTTTCTGAGCCCTATCTACCTTCTGCACAGGGCAAACCACAAAAATAAAATGTGAATGTGATAAGAATCAATACCCTTGTATCTTCAGGTGTGTCATAATGACTCTAATCTCTGCAACTCCCCAGGGAAACAGTATTGCTATTGGTTCTCTACTATAGTGTGTAGGGGAAGTTTCAGTGGCTTCCTCTTGTCACTTTCTACCATAATAGCCCTCACTGCATAGGTCAGGGAGCCAAAACAGCTACCAAATATGTCTATTCTAATTACATATTCAGAAACAGGGTGGAATCACCAAAGGGTTCAGAGGTACTCAATGGTTCAATCGTGAGATATTCTTGGTCCAAAGCTGTATATATCATCTGACTTCCATACATCCTCCAATTTTGACACATGGCATTTTGGGTCCCTAGTTATTAGTGTGAACTCAAAAACAGTATTGCCTTTCCTGAGTATATAATCACCCTGGTAAACAGCCACAGGTGCCTTAGCCTGAAGGAAGATTTTCAGTATATATTTGCAGCATTGTTACAGAGTCCTTCCTTCCTCTAAGGGACCAGTCTCCACTTCAGTCAAGGGCCTCTTGGTCTGTGAATTTAAGTGAGAAGCCATGATTCTCCATTGAGGCAACTCAGTACAAGATTTTTCCCATAAGAGCAGAAACGTATCTGTTTTGTCCCCTGCTGAATCCTCAGTAGCTAGAATAATGTCTGGCGCATAATAGATATTCAATAAATATTAGTCGAATTAATGGAAAAGAGAAAAAATGATGTTAATGCTAGTGATGTGAAAGATGGGAATCATAAGCTTACTACAGTTAGGATAATGGAAATCATTAGGCATGCCAAAATCAGGGAGTCCTCAGCCTCAACCAGATGTTCACTGGACCGTGGGTTCAATTTAGGAAAAAATGGAGCGAAATTCATGAACATGCACATAATGCTGGAAATATATCATTGAAAATTGCATCTAAAATGTTGTGAAGCTAAGGATTTTTTAATCATATCTTAGGTCTACTGAACCATAAGCTCCACAAAACATATACTCTTTAGTTCATTCAGTCATATAACAAATATTTATTGATCACCTACGATTTGCCAGGCACCATGTTGGTAAATAAGACAAACATGGGCTTTACCATCATGGAGTCTACAACCTGTGGCATAAAAAGACATGAAACAAGACATGAATTCAAATCACCTGTGGTGGTAAAGGCTGTGAAGAGTACAGTGATTGAGAATAAGGGAGGGAGGTCGTGAGGGAGGTGGACCTCCATGAGCGACCAGGGTAACCCTCTCCGAGGAGGTGGCATTTCACCTGGGATCTATAGGATGAGAAATTGTGCTTGCAAAGAGTTGGAAGGCGTTTGCAGAAGAATATTTCAGGCAGAGCAGCATGTGCTTAGGCCATTGTGGGAAGTGTGGCTTGTTCTGGAAACTGAAAGAATGACTGTGTGGCTAAAGGTGTACAAGGGAAGAAAGGTACAAGGTGAAATTTGAGAGGCAGGCAGTGTAGTAGATCACACAATACTTTGATATTTGGATTTAAAAGACAAATTCAGAAACAAATGTATGTGTTAAAGTAGAGAACTGTCTGCCTTCCCGCCAATCACTTGCATTTACTCATAGTTTCTGCTTCCTCATATTATGGTTTACCCCATCCCTCCTCCCACTACCCACCCAACTCTTCAAACTTGACTTTTCCCAAGGCATCTTTTCAGCTTCAACTCCAATTATAAACTGCTTTATGCTCTGTATTTCCCAATTCAAATTCTTGTAACAGAGAATCTGAGTGATCCAGTTTATCATTTTGTACCAATCCATCTCATAGGTCCCTGGCCAGCCTATGGGATTAGCTTGGCTTGTGCATCTCATGTCCAATCAACTGTGTCTGGGGCAAGGAGTGTGGGGGCCTCGTGTTGTACATGTGACTGTCACTGCAGCCAAGGCTGTGAGCAGGGAAGAGTACAAATGGATGGTACATGTACAGTGTCCCATATACTCACATTTCTCTGTATCCTTGCAATAAACTTCTGTAGGGAGGAGTATGTCTGGTCCTCTCGCCGTGAAACACTGAGTCCCTATGCTTAGAAAGAAATGAACATCAATGAAACATGGGGTTCTTGATGGAATTCTGAGGAAGGGGATGGGCCCTCTCTTCATCCCCCTCAAGAAGTCCCACTAAGTAAGAGCTTGATAGTCACAGGGTTCTATTCAACTGAGTGCTCCTTTTTATAATAAATACCTTCTGTTCTAAAATAAAATTAATAAATATTGTAACCTAGCCACTCACAAAATTTCAAGAAAAATCAACTATAATATAAAAGGAGAGAAAAGAAACTATTATATAATAATATGTATTTCATTGTGTAAATACACTTAAAAACATAATGAAGTAGTCAGATCTTGTTCACAGCATGAATGCAACAGCTGCCAATGCAGGCCTCAGTGGGTGTGTCACACGCGCAAATTCAAACACAACTTAAAGTGCTTGTTTTCTGCATCCTGACTTTCCAAAATGGTGAACAGTTTGGGTAAAGTTCTGACCAAAACAAAATATAATCATTCTTTGATTTACACAGCAGTTTCATTCCAGGAAAATTCAACGTGCAAAATATACTTGCAAAACAGTCTTAGATTCTCTGCTCAAAGAAATATAAATAGGTTCTCACCTATGTAAATGTCTACCAGGACATTTGAATTTTGTTTGGGAAATGAGTCAATACTTCATTTTCCAGGACAGTCACACATGTTGCATAACATTTGGCTTGGGGGCACCCCCACTCTACAAACTCGAGTAAGGGCCCCCTTAAATTTGATGATCAAAAATGCCCCAGCAAATTCCCAAAGTAACCTCTAGAGGGCAGTATCTCCCCTTTGAGAATCTGATGTAGCCATTAACAGAGTCCTGTCTCCCTGTATTGTCTATTCTTTTGAGACAAATGGAGCTGCATCATAAGCAAGATAATTTACCCAAATTCAACTATATGTGCTCGGAGAGAAAGAGTAAGATAAGTGTGGGGTGGGAGGGTATTCAGCTTATTTTCTCACTTTTTAAATCAACTTAGTTTTGCCTTTTTTTTTTTTTTTTTTTTTTTGGTCTATCTGACCCTTCAAGCAGGATTTCTTTTTTTTTTTTTTAATATTTATTTGTTTGTTTACTTATTTATTTATGTTGGCTGCACTGGGTCTTAGTTGCAATATGCATGTGGGATCTAGTTCCCAGACCAGGGATCAAAACCAGGCCCCCTGCATTGGAAACTCTGAGTCTTACCCACTAGACCATCTGGGAAGTCCCAGGATTTCTTTTTAATTGAAGTACAGTAAATTACAATATTGTGTTAGTTTCAAGTGTACAGCATAGTGACTCAGTATTTTTTCAGATTCTATTCCATTATAGGTTGTTACAAGATAAATTCCCTGTGCTATACAGTAAATCCTTGTTGCTTATCTATTTTATATATGGTAGTTTATAACTGTTAATCTCATACTCCTAATTTGTCCCTTTCCCCTTCCCTCTCTCCTTTGGTAATCACAAGATTTCTTTCTATGTCTGTGAGTTTGTTTCTGTTTAGCATGTACATTCATTTGTATTAATTTTTAGATTCCACATGTAAGTGATATATATATGTGTTTTTCTGTGTCTTAGTTCACTAAGCATACTATTCTTTAGGTCCACCCATGTTGCTGCAAATGGCAGTATTTCATTCTTTTTTATGGCTGAGTAATAACCCATTGATATATACCATATCTTCCTAATCCAATCATTTGTTGATGGGCACTTGGGAGTTTTTAACCTTTTCAAATATTCACATAAATGGAATCACTCAGTATATACACCTTTGTATCTGGTATCTTTTGCTTTACATAATGTTTTTGAGATTAATTCATGTTGTGTGTTTCAGTATATTGTTATGTTGTTTACTGTTATTGTACCATTTGGATGTAACTCAATTTATCCATTCATATGTTGTTACAGTTATGAGATATTACAAATAAAAACAAACAATCTGTTTGGGTTGTTTGCAGTTATGGGATATTAAAAATGCTACACACGTTAGGGAAGTTTTTGTATATACATATTTCTATTCTTGAAAGTAACTCTGCAACTGTTTTTCCAAAGTGGTTGTTCATGTTACATTCCAGTCAGCAATGCATTAGCATTCCAGCTGCTCCATATCCTCGCTGACACTTGCTATGGTCAGCCTTTTGTATATTAATCATTCTGGTGATATATAATGGAATCTCATTGTGAATTTAATTTGCATTTCCCTGATGCCTAATGATTTTGAGCATCTTTTCATAGGCTTTTGGCCATTTGTATATCTTCTTCTGCAAAAATGTCTGTTTAAATATTGCCCACTCCATTATTAGATTGTCTTTTTCTTACTAACTTGTAGAGATTTTTTGTATATTCTAAAAATTAGTCCTTTATCAGATATTGGGTTGACCAAAAAGTTCGTTTGGGTTTTTTGGCCAATTCAATAAATGTTTTGCAAATATGAACAATAGCAGTCCAAATAAGCCAGGAGAATCCCTCCTTGAGCCAGTGAGTGGCTGCATGAGTGGGAGAAGGAAATTGTCTCACTCCCTATGCACAGAAAGTACCTGGCGATGAAGACATCACACTGCATTGTGTGATTCCACTCCATAGAGATATTTATCTTTCATAAACATGGCCCCTAAACATAAACAATCACTTCTTTTGGTGTTATCACTAGAGAAGGATATGTTCTGTTGGTGGAGGAAAGCTCACTATCTATGTCAGTCTCCAGAACGGCAACCTCCTGAACCATTTTCAAAAGTAATTTGGGCCATATGTGATTGTCACCTGGCTCTCAGACTTAAATGTAGCCCTGGCACAATAAAAAATTCCACTCAACACTCTGCCATCAAAAACCCAGGTGGGGAAGGTGGTGGGGAGTCACCAAATCCCACCCTGAGCCTCCTACAGTATCCATCGTTGTAACTTTCTTTTCCTTTCTTGTAACCCCAAAGGGATCCACCTGATCAGCAGGAGGAGAAGCTCCTCTAACCTCCATTCTAACCAAAGAAACTCTGATGCATGTGAAAATACATATATATATATGAATATTAAATACTTTCTATATATACACACACAAATTGTACCTTTTTAAATATATATATAACTTTTTTAAAGTTATATAAAAATGCATATATCCATTCTGACAAAATGTGTAACAAAAGCTAACAGGGATTATGAAAAAGTGAATATGTTGAAGCTCACTTATGTTCTATTTTCCCACAATGTGTTCTAAGCATATTACTCAAGTTATAAAATTGGAAACTTTTAAAGAAATTTCAGGAGGCATTTTAGTGCTAAAAATCTTGTTTTGGAAGACAGCATATATGGAAAATGTTCATGATACATTAAGTAAGAAAAAAACAGAAAAATATACCTTTTGATTCCATTTTATTTGTAAATCACATTTTATGTATTTTTTTATTTGTGGGTATTTATGTATAGTGAAAATACTGATGACTCTTGCCTACTTCTTTGTGCTTCTCTGTTTTCTAAGTTTTCTCCATTGAACATTACTTTTACAATTAGAAAAAAAAATGTTATTTTAAAAGTATAAAAAGGATGAGCGTGGAAGACAAAATCAAGTCCAGAGGACCAGGATGGAGTGCCAGCTCCGCAACTTACTGGGTGTATGACCTGGACAACTTGCTTAACTAAGAGCTTCAGTTGCCTTATAGAGAAAGAGGGGATAATAATATTCTACAGCTGTGAGAATTAAGTGAGATGATGTATGTAAAGCAGTTACTATTACTAAAGGCTAACTGATACTATTAGTATCATTAGCTCAGCTATTGTGACTCTTTGGGGAAGGTCTATGCTCTGAATAGTACTTCTAAGTACCTATGCAGAGCAAATATTCCTCTCTAGCATCCCCACCCACTTGGCTCACCTTGCATGCCTCCAGTACCAGGGAGCTCCCTTCCTCACGCTGGCCTGTCCTACCAATGCATGGCTCTTGTTCTACTTCAGAAATAGCCTTGACTTGAGGTCCAAAGCTTCAAGTCCAAGTCCTAGCTCTGTGCCTTGGGAGCTGTGTAGCCATAGACAAGTCACTTTCATTCTCTGGGCTTGGGAGCCTCTCTTTGAAGTATTCTGAGGAATTTTCCACCCTAGAATCGCCTTGTTTCCTTGGCTTGTGCATCCTTAGGATTTAGGAGGTTGGATGTAGGCTTAGATGAGGGTCTGTTAGAATACTGGGTGGTAAATAGCCCTGCACATGTGTAAGCTTCAGAAAACTCTCTCACCTGTTTTGTCTTGTTGCAGCCCTCAGAAGGACACGGGCTGCCTCTGAAGTGACTGAGAGAAACACGGCGTCACTTCTGTAGAATTCCCACCAAAAATGCCAAAACTGGAGCCAATCAAGAGGAAACATCAGACAAACTCAAACTGAGGGACATTTCACAAAGCAACTAGCCTGGACACCTCAAAACCGTCAACGTCATGAAAGACTGAAGAACTGTTCCAGATTAAAAGAGATCAAAGAAACGTGACAACTGAATAGAATGTGTAATCCAGGGATTTTCTGTAGCTAATCTAAAGATTAGACAATAGAAATTTGTCAATGTTAATGTCCTGATTTTTATAATTGTACTGTGGTTAAATAAGAAAATGCCTTTGGTTTTTAGGAAAAATCCACTGACGTGTTTAGATATAAAGGGTATCATACTGCCATATATATACGCATATATATAAAAGCTATATTCTTATGTAGTTATATATATATGTATATGTGTATATGTATATATATATATATATGGGGAGAGGAAGTGAAAAAGTTAAAGTGGTAAAATATTCATATTTGGGAAAGCTGGGTGAAAGATCTACGGGAATTATCTTGCAGAGTTTTGTTAGGTCTGAAATTCCATGGAGAAGGTCAGCAACGTGCCTCTTGCCCTGTAGAAGTGATAGCCATTACAGCAGCTTTCATTTGCTGAGCACTTATGAACTGCCAGATGATCCCATCTGACCCCACAGCTATCCTACAAAGAGCCTTCATTATGCCCATTTTGCAGAGAAGGATCCTGGCATCGGACAGGGGAAGTGACTTGCCCCAATCACACGGCCTGTGGCCTGTACGTGGCAGAGTACAAACTTGAGTCTGTTTGACTCCTCACTCCTAGAAATCATCACCATCTTCTCTGCAAGAAGGTCACAGATTCCTTTGCACTATGTCTGGGAGTCTACAAAGAAAACACAGTTTCTTTATTCTTTGTAAAATAACAGGGGGGAGGTGTCTGAGTGCAGAACTAAATTTAGTTCAATCCAGTTTAATTCAACAATTTAAATAGTCTCTTGAGGTTTCTTGAGTTCTGAGGGACTTAGTCTCTTTGGTAAAACTGCTCAGGGTTTCAGATGCCTCCCTTCCTCTCCCTGTTCCTCCCAAATATGGTGGCCAGGGTCAGAGTGAGGAGGTTCGATGGTCCGGTGCTGGCTGGCATCTGCTGGAGTCTGGATAGTTTGGGTCTGTCATTGAGAACATCCACTGCTCCCAGCTAAGGTCAAGTTGCTGGTGAACTGGTCTGGCCTCCCTCAGACTCATTGTCACTTCTTGTCAGCTCTCTGTGATTCTATGGCCATGTCTAGGGTTCTTACCTTATCCTCTTTCTAGGCTCTAGACACCAAGCCCACTTGGCCGCCACCACATTGGGTCCTAAAACAGACCCGCTGGCAATCAGTTCAATATCTAGGCCACCCAGAAACTAAGCAAGGTGAAGAGCCAAGACTGATGTTCCGGTGGTATGCTTTGTTATTAAATAATGCAGTGCTTCCCTCCTGGTTGGTGAAAACTGCTGCCCCAAGCCCTTGGGTATCTCCTCCACTCCAGCTGCTTCTGTCTGGCGTAGGGATCCCCAGATCCCTTTCACCAAAAACTGAAGAGTTAACACCTGGCACAGCAGGTAGCCTCTGACTGTGCTCCAGCCCCAGGCTCAGCATCCCTTCTGAGCTTAAGTAGTTTGAAATTCACCACTCCACTCTTAGCCTGGCTATGCAAGGTCCACTCTCTTATTCCAAGGCTACCCTGACCTTCTCCAAAAACTCTCAAAGGACAGTGAATAAGAGTCCTGCTGCCCTTGGCCTTCCCCTCAATTTATGCAACATGCCTGCCCCTTTCTGGGCTCAATCCCAGGGAGAAGGTGGGCCAACGCGGAGGGTCTTCTCCAATTCCGTTTCTCCCAAGCTCAAGTCTACTACAGAGGCTAAAACAGCTGGATACTTTCTTTCCCAGCCTCCCTTACATCAGGATTAGTCATGGGACACAGTTCTGGCCCATGAGAAGTAAGCAGAAGTCTGCTGAGGGGGGTTCCAGGGAAAGTTTTTGCTTTCTTGATACAAGTGAGAAACTACCCCATGCCAACCCCACTTCCTGCTTTAAACAACATGTTATGCCTGAAGTTTTGGTAGCCATTTGTGACCCACGAGGATCCCAGCTGTTAGCTTTTTTTTCGTGGTTGCTACCTACCTCCAGATTTCTTTTGATGTGAGAAATATAAGACCCTATAAGTTGCGTTTCCTATTTTTTCAGCCAAACACAATCCTGATACAGGGTTATTAGAATGCATGTCTGTCTACCTACCTCTCAGACCCTGCTCATGTTTTCTCCCTGCCTTGCTGTTCCCTCAGTTCCTTGGTCCTGGGAGAGGCTGACTTTTCCTCTGTCGCCTCTCCCTGCATATGTGAAAACTTCGCTTTCATAAAATCCTCAGTGGTCCTTTCTACATGGACAACCTCTTGAAATACTAACATAGAAGATAAACAAACAGAAAAATCTTTTCACTCTCAGCAGGCCCTGCCTTTTTAAGCCAAATGTACCATCTCATTCTGAATAGCAAAAGCTCATTATTATTAACTCTATTATTACCAGTTATTACCATTATTAACTCTTGCTGTCATTACTATTAACTCATTAGTAATTCTACCTTTCTTTTTGCATTCCTTCTATAAACTCCTAATCTCCTGATATTATCATTATCCCCATTTTACGGATGAGGAGACTGGGAAGGCTTATGGAAGTTGAGTAATTTTTCCGGAGCTGGACAGAGTGAAAGTGATACAGGCTGGACCGGAACCATTTACAATGGTCATTAATGCCCACTCTCCTCGGGCACCTTACTTCCCTCCGTCAACCATCCCTCCACTCCTCCCACACTCTGGACCTCCACCACCCCTCACCCCAGCCCCTGGGGGTGGCAAGGCAATGACAAGAGGAGACAGCTGGCAGCTTGCATTTTATTGGAGAGGAAGGGTGTCAGCCCCAGAACCAGCTAAACATTTTCAGGCTTGGAGGCCGGAGGCTTGAGTCCATAGGGTATACAGCACAGGGAGGCATCCGGGCACAGGTGCATGTAGGTTTCGTACTTCGTGCAGTAAGGCCGGCAGGCCCCGTAGCCCTTCCAGCACCGTTTGAATTCACTTCTCCCTATGCAGGGGAAGACCCCGGGTCACAGAGCCACCCAGGGGTTGCAAGTTAGATGACTGGTCACATTTACGCACAGATCAAGGTCACAGTTTAGACCACTGACCACAAGTTAGACCACAAGCTACCAGTTAGCTCTCTAGTCATTTGTTGGATAGACTCTAGTCATAGAGCAGCCCTCAGGTCACAAGTTAGGCCACAGAAAAGAGCTGTGACCACAGGTCAAGGATTAGGCTAGAGGTAACAGGCTAGACCAACTAGCCATAGATAACACAACCAGTTATAATTTAGACCACTGGTTACAAGTCAGAGACAAATTTCTCATGCAGGTTAACCCCCACCCCAAGTACCCTCTAAGCACTTTGCATAACAACAGTATCCGATAATAGTTTGTCTTATTATAATCCCAGTATATGGGTAAGGAAACCGAGGCACAGAAAGGTTAACAACTTTGCCCAAGTTCACACAGCCATTAAGGAGCAGAGCCAGCCTTCAAATCCAGGCCATCTGGCTCCAGAGTCCAGACTTGAATCCATTATTCAAACTGAACTGCACAGATAGGGACCTGTTTAATGTTAGGATTTAGTGAAGAAATTTCCAACCATGGGCCATGAAAAAGGTAAGGCTTTGGGTCAATATCCCCTCCAAGGGTCTTTGGTCACAGCACGGGGTGGGGCAGCTCCTTCATTTACTCATTCAGCAAACTTGGGGCACTGGGAGTACCACAGTGAACAAGGTGGCCATAGTCCATGCCCTCAGCTCACAGAGAAAGGAGTTAAAACTCAAGCAAATAAATACAACAAGTAGAGTTGCGTAAGTGCCCCAAAATAAGTGATCAGGGTGCTGTGATGCAATTAGGGCAGGTGTGGGAAGTGAAGAAAGATGAGGACCACTTAGGCCTGTTACAGTGATATTTCTAGATATATGACCCAGCAACTCGGAAGAACTGGGGCTGAGTGGTAAGTGGAGGGGAAAAGCTTCCCTGCCTCTCCCTGGATTAAAAGAGATCCCAAGGAATCCTCCCATGACATCTTGGGCCTACCCATAAGTGTCATTCAGCCCATCCTCATCCTGCCAAGGTAGAGAATCTCACAATGATACAGAGCTGGCATCAAAATCTATATGAGGCGGGGCTTCCCTAGTGGGGCAGTGGTTAAGAATCCACCTGCCAATGCAGAGGACACAGGTTTGAGCCCTGGTCCGGGAAGATCCCACATGCCGAGGAGCAACTAAGCCTGTGCGCCACAGCTACTGAGCCTGTGTTCTAGAGCCCTCGAGTCACAACTATTGAGTCCATGCGCTGCAACTACTGAAGCCCATGGGACAAGAGCCCATGCTCTGCAACAAGAGAAGCCACTTCAATGAGAAGCACGCACACCGCAACAAAGGGTAGCCCCTGCTCTCCACAACTACAGAAAGCCCGCGTGCAGCAATCAAGACCCAATGGAGCCAATAAATAAAAAAAACAATAAAAAAAATTTTTTTTAAAGAAATCTATTAAAAAAAATCTGGGCTTCTCTGGTGGCGCAGTGGTAAGAATCCACCTGCCATTGCAGGAGACACGGGTTCAAGCCCTGGTCCAGGAAGATCCCACATGCCACGGAGCAGCTAAGCCCGTGCACCACAGCTACTGAGCCTGCACTCTAGGGCCTGCAAGCCACAACTATTGGGCCCACGTGCCACAACTACTGAAGCCTGTGGGACAAGAGCCTGTGCTCCACAAGAAAAGCCACTGCAATGAGAAGCCTGCACACCACAACAAAGAGTAGCCCCCACTCCCTGCAACTAAAGAAAGCCCGTGCAGCTGCAACAAAGACCCAGTGCAGTCAATAAATAAATAAATAAATAAAATATAATTAAAAAAATCTGTATGAGGCAAAGAATCCACATTTCAGAGGGGGAATGCAGTGCAGTGGTTAACGGTGTTGTGTAAACCCAGCTCAAACCCCCTGGGCCCAAATCCCAGCTCTGCCATTTCCCAGCTGAGTGACCTTGGTCCCAGATTCCTCATCTGTACAATTCTCTTTCAGAGGGTGGTTATAGGGGATTTAATCACTTTAGCACAGTGCCAGGCACACACTCAATAAATGGAAAGCAAGGTTATCAGAATGACAGCTTACAGAGTTGGAGCACTCAGGGCTCATTCTAGGCAAACTCCTCTCATGTTTCAGATAAAGAAGGGAAGGGATTCGCCCAGCTTCTCCTAACCAGTAAGTGGTGGGTCTGGAACCAGAACCCAAGACCTTGACTCGCAGGCGACGACAGTTCCTATAACAACTACCCTTAACACATCATCACATTTCAACCTTCCAACAGCTCTGAGATACAGAAGTTATTATTGTCTCCTCCATGATCTGCTGTCCCCTCCTCATATCTTGGGACTTCACGTCCCTCCACTTTTCCTCTTGTGTGCCCCCCTCCAGCCTCCCCGGCCTCCTCACTGCTCCTCAAGCACATCTATCGCCTCCTGCCTGCCTGGTCCTTGCTGCTCCCTCTGCCTGCAGTGATCTCCTCCGTACTCTCACTGTAATCAGGTCTCTGCTCGAACTCACCTCCCGTAAAGTAAGAGATCTGAAATTTACTTCAAGATAGTTCACTGAGGAAGAGGGAGCAGGTGAATAGCAAAACAGCATTGGTTCAAGTTGACAACTATTGAAGTTGGGTGATGGATGCCTGGGTGTTTTTAGACTGTTTTTTGATTTATGTTTGAAACTTTCTAAGATAAAAAGGTCTCTTTTAAAAGCCATCATTGCATTATTCTCTATTTTTGCGTGTTTACATTTTTCCATAATAAAAAGTTCTTTTAACTTACCTTCTTTGTTGTATTATTCCCTCTACTTTCATGTACACTTGAAATGTTCCAAAATAAAAAAAAAATTTTAAAACAAGTATCAGAGGTCTTTTTCAACCACCCCCATCTGCTCTTCCATCACTCCCCATATGCACCTGACACACTAACCCCTTGTCTTATTTCTATTCTTCGTAGTATCAATACTTATCTCTACCTAATATATCGTGTGTTTATTTGGTCATTTTCTGTCTCACTGACTAAAAATATCAGCTCCATGAAAGCAAGAACGTTGTTTGCTTTCACCACTTGATTCCCGGAAACTGTAATAGTGCCTGGAACACAGTAAATATTTTCCTAATGAATATTTGTTGACTGAATCCCATTTTTAAAATGAGGAAACTGAGGTGCGGACTGATTTAGCAACTTGCTCTAAGCTGCCCAGCAAGTCAGTGGTGAGGCTAGAACTTAAACACTGGTATAGGCCTCCTCTGTCCCCCGGAAGCTGAGACCCTATCCCTCATTTCTAAACACACACACACACACACACACACACACACAGAGCTGATGTTACCTGACGGCACATGACCCAGGACCAGGAAAGCCACAAAAAGCAGAAGCAGCTGTGTCATAGCCACAGGGCTCTGGAGGGGGGCAGGGGCCACTGGGGAGAACACAAGAGAAGAAGAACCAAGCATGCCGAGTCTTGCTGCGTGTGGCCGAGCCTTTATTGGGCTGCAGATCAAGGCAGGAGTGTGGGCAGCAGGAGACCTAGGTGGGAGTCTGAGGCCCTGTGGTCCCAAGGATATAGCTGGATCTCAGCCAGGTAAGTGGGGAACGGATCAGCCGTACCACCTGGAGGTTGCCGAGCTTTGAAGCTGGGGACAGAATGTCCTGAAGCAATGTCTGGGTTCAGAAATTGGACATCTTCCCCACCTGAGAAGGTGGGGAAAGGCTTGGCTTCGGAGAGACCCAGTTCAACGCCAGCATCTCCCTCTAATCGCTGTGCTACTTTGGACAAGTCACTTAGCCTCTCTGAGCTCCAGGCTGTTATCTAGGAAATGATGACAAGCCCTCCTTGCAAGACTAAATACGTGGAGGTTCCCTTCCTATGCCAAAGACACAGGACCAGAGCCCAATGATGCATTCAAACAAGCATGTACAGTTGACATGCTTGGGGTTAGGGGCGCCAACCCTCAATGGCAGTCAAAAGTCCACCTGTAATTTATAGTTGGCCCTCTGTATCCACAGTTCTTCATATCCAAGGTTCCACATCTACAGATTCAACCAACCTCAGATCATGTAGTACTGCAGTATTTCCTACTGAAAAAAATCCTTGTGTAAGTGGACTTGCACAGTTCAAACTTGTGTTGTTCAAGGGCCAGCTGTATTTAGGCCTACTTGGAAAATGAGAAGAGTAATAATGAGTAAAAAAAGAGTAATAATAACCTCACAGAAAGTAATGGATACCTAGCTCATTTAGAGGATTAAAGGAAATAATACAATGGTTCTCAAAGTGTGGTACCCAGACTAGCAAGCAGCAGCAATACCTGGGGCTCGTTAGAAATGCAAATTCTCAAGCTCAGTCTAAACCCACTGAATCTAATGTTCTGGGGTGGATCCCAGCATCTACGGTTTAACAAGCCCTAGGTGATTCTAATGCACCACTAAGGTTTGAGGACCACTGAGATAATATGTCTACAGAGCTTAGAACAGTGTCTGGTACACAGACATCTGAGTCGCATCTTGAAAGATGAGTAGAGGGAAGGGTATTCCAGGTAGAAGGAACAGAATGTGCCTGAAAGAGTAGGGTATTGGCTAGAGCAAGGAGTTGGGAGAAATTGGAAAGGAACTTGCAGAGGAATGGAGCCAGAGCACGACGTGCCTTGAATGCCAAGTTCAGGCCTTTGTATTGTAGACAACTGTAAGTTTTGTAGCAAGAGTGTAACCTGTTCAGATGTTGGTTTTGAGTAAAGAAACTGAAATCCAAAGAAGGGAGGTGACTTGCCTAAGGCCGTACAGAAATTGAGTTTCAGAGCTGGGACTCAAAGTTGTCTCACTTCCAAACAATGCTGCACCACTCACAGCCCATCTTGTAGGCGGCAAAGGGAAGCTTAGAGGGCCAAGCCACAGAAGGAAACCAGGCGTGAGGGGTTTAGCATCTGCCCAAAGCCCTGCAGGGGCTGAGCTAGTCTATCAGGCTGCTGTGGGAGTTGCTCGAAGCGGGACACCTGGACCCCCTCAGCCATGACAATGAGCCCTACCCACAGGTACACCCTAGTCACCAGGGGGCCCACATACATACCTGCCCCGATCTGTCCTAACCTAAAAGGAATCAATCTGCTCAAAGACCCATGGATGGCCAAAATCATGAGTTCCCTACAGCCAACTTCTCTTCTATACCAAGTTCACAGTGTCTCTTTCTTCCACCAACAGGCCTGGGAAGACTGGCGGGGTGGAGGGGGACAGACCGTGACAGAATGGGACAGTAGGCAGAGACCTGAGAGCCAGGCCCGGGTAAGCCGCAGTACGCTCATCCTCTTAGTGTGGTATCAGGATTAAATGAGCTAATAATCCAGGCAAAGTGTCCAAACCATGCCAGGCACAGCACAAGAGTTCAGTAAATATTCATCAAGTAGGGGACAGCCATTCTTCCAGGCACAGAACAGTCCTAGCTGCATATGGGGCGCATACCCTATAATGTGGTGAATATTCGAATGAGTGACCGCTAGCAAAACAAGACATTCAGAATCCTTCAGCACAGACTTCCAGGCTCCCTCTGCCCCTCAAGCCACCTCCCAAAATTAATTCTCCATCCAAAGCAGAGTTTCTCAAAGTGGGGTCTATGAACTCCGCGTCAGGCTCACTTGTTTAAAATGCAGATTCCAGAACCTCTCTGCCAGGACTGCTGAATCTGCCTCTCTTGCAGAATGGGACCTGGAATCTGAATCGTTAACAAGTTCCCCAAGTGGTTTTTGTGATGGCTAAAGCTGGTGCGCCCCATTGCTGGAGAGGATAGACGTGCATGCAGAGGGGATCCAGACTCAGGAATTCACAGCCCGCATCCTTCACCTCTCTCGCCCCCCACCCCTGGCGAAGGACTTGAAGCTGCGGGTTAGCTGAGCCCTGCGAAAAGTCATTCAGTTGCCAAGGCCTTGGGGCGGAGACCCGGGGGCTGCCCTCATGGGGCGGGGCTGGACAGGACGGGGTCGCGGCTCCTCCCCCGGCCCGAGCGGCGGGGCGGGACCGGCCTGAGGGGCTGCGCGGCGAGGCAGTGGTACAGCCTGGAGCACCCGGCAGCCGCCGCGGCCGGGGACCCTGGACCTCTCCCCACGCCGAGGTAAAGGCCCGCGCAGCTCGCCCCAACTTAGTCAAGTTGGAGCGGAGTTCGCCGGGCGCCTGTATGGGGGGTGGGGGGGCGGGGGGGTTCTGCGGCGCAGGCAGGGACGAGCGGGGGGCCTCGAACCCGCGCCCCAGGGTGAGGGTCTTCGGATCTGGGACCTGGAGGGCTAGGTAGCCTGGGACAGGGAACCCTCCCGGGATCCGGGGATCACACGCAGGACCCCCGGGCTGCGGAAGCTCGGACTCCGGGAATGGCATGCCCTCCTGGGCCCTGTAGGGCTCCTCTCCGCCCACCTCCTCACCGGGACCCCTGCCTGTCACCAAACCTGGGGTCCAGCTGCCTCGAAGCCCCCGCCCCCCAACAGCAGCTAGAGGCCATCGTGCCAGCGGCTCCTGAATTTTTCACGGAGGGGGCGGGCCGGACACGCTGTTCCCATGGCACCGGGGCTCTCAGGTTTCAGCCAGCGGGAACCCCCAGACCCCCTAGCCTTTAGCAGTACCAAGCTGCCCGTCCTGCCTCTTCCTCAGTTCTCATAGGATTGGGCAGCGGAAGTGAATCCCCCCGGGGCCCTCAACCCTCCTCTGTACCCCTCAATCCCAAACCGAATCGTGGGGAAGAAATCTGTGGGGAAGAGGAGGAGGGGGCAATTTAGGTGTCCTTCATGAACGTGGGACTCATGTTCCGAGTGGGAGGGGCAGGTCTGTGCACATGCTTGTGTGGACATCCTATCTCGCTGCTGCCCCTCTGCCTGTCTGTGTGTCACGGAGCAGTGGGTCATCCTCAAGGCATAGGAAATGGCCTCTGGGTGTGCATGCATGTGTGTTCACATGCACTCACCCCTCCCAGCCTGAGCCAGGTGCACTCTGGGCCTGAAGCCAGAAAACCCCCACTCGGAGGATCTGAGGCATCTCCTCCTCCCATTTGAACAAGAAGGGGCTCTGGAGGACGCCATCCCAGCAGCTCGACAGGACTCTACAGAAGAAGGGGCTCAAAGCGCCTGGCTCACCTCTCACTCCCCCTTCTGCCCAAGGAAGGAAGGAAGGAAGGAAACCCCCCTTCCCAAGGATGACACTAAATACTCAGCAAGAAGCAAAGACCCCCCTGCGTCGCCGAGCCAGCACTCCACTGCCCCTGTCCCCCCGGGGCCACCAGCCTAGCCTCCTGGGTACAGCACCTTCTACACAGTCCCGGCATCCCCGACTGGGCCAATCAGCCTCCCTTAACACCCCCACCCAGCAACCTTCACCTGCCCCCAACGGTTGGTCTTCTGAATCCAGCGACTCTGAAAGCTCCTGGGAGGCCCTCTACCGCGTGGTACTCCTCGGAGATCCTGGTGTAGGGAAGACCAGCCTGGCCAGCCTCTTTGCAGGAAAGCAAGAGCGGGACCTCCATGAACAACTGGGAGGTAGGGACCCTGTAGGCTGGGCTGGGATGTGGTCAAATGAGTGAAACCCCTGTCATCTAGGGCATAAAGCTGCCACGAACAGTTGTACAACTCATGCACTGCTCAACTCTAGGGGGCATCATTCACATAGACTATGAAGTGAATGACGCCCCCTAGAGTTGTTCAGGGCACAGCCTGCACAGAGATCTACAGGAGGGAAATTCCTTGAATAGCAAATGAGAATTTTGCTAATTTCTCATTGATGAGAGGTGTGTGATTCATTCTCATGTCATAAGGAAAGCAATCTGAGATCCACAAATCCCAAGTATAAAGAAACGGTGGACTTCTTCCCAGCTCTCAGACCCTACCAGTCCCACAGACAAACATCCATGCCCACCATGACCTGCAGCCAAACTAAGATCCTACCCAAAATGGAGGCTCCCAGACTCTTAAGTTCTGGGCCCTGGGTTTCTTTATTCCCAAGAGGCGCAGTGAGCTGACAGGGCCTGGGGTCCCAGAATGATGGGGACCTAGGACAGGACAGAGGAAATGAAGATGAGTCCCTGCAGGACTGGCAGAGAGGACCCAGGGTGGGGGAGGGGGGAGTTTAAAGGCAGAGAGGAGGTGGGGACTCTGACCAGGCCCTTTCTCCAGCCTTGACTGCTCAGATGAGAACCCATATGAACGGTGTACACATGTACACAGGTATGTATGACAGATGGGGAAACGGAGTTCCAGAGAGGGTACCGTGACCTGCCAGGGACAGAGCAGGACTGGGAGAATTCCCAGCCCAACTTAACCCCACTGTTCCACACGCATTCAATCACCCAAACCAAAAAAAAGCTTTCTCAGCACCTACTATGTGCCAGGTACAGTGGTGGCAGCTGGGGAGACATGGGCTCCTCGTGGTGCTTCTTGGCCTATTAGGAGAGACAGACATCAGACAAGTATGGTGAGCAGCACTTCGAGGAGAAGTGGAGGGGGCGATGTGACCGTAAAGGGGTTAGGGAGGCCTATACCCTCCCCAGGCCTGCATCTCCTCCCTGAAATCTGGCTCTTTCCTCAGTTGCAGAAGATGTGTACGAGAGGACCCTCACAGTGGATGGAGAGGACACCACGCTGCTGGTCATGGATACCTGGGAGGCTGAGAAACTGGTATGGCGCAGCAAGCAGGATTGGTGGGGAGGGGTGCTGAGGCTAGTACCAGATTCCTGTCCCCTCCTAAGAGACTGCAGAGCAGGGACAGGGCAGGAGCCATCCTCAGCACCTCCCCAAACCCATAGCTCCTAAGCAGCCTTTCCAACCAAAGCCAGAAGAACCTCATGACCCTGACTCCCTTTTCTCACTCCATTCATCCTCTCCTAACAGCCATCCCAGGATGTGCAAATCTTCCCCTTATGAGCGCCCTCATCCCACTCCACCCACACACATTGTACAGAAGAGGGAACCCCAGACTTAGCCTAAGGTTGAACCCCCTCTCCCTTTGTCTTACCAGTTGGCTTTGTGCAATTGACTCACCCACTCTGAGCTTCGGGTTTCTCTCCTGATAAATAGGTGGATCGTTCCTGCCTTCCTTACCAGCTGTTTTTTTTAAACTTCTTCTGCAATTTCATAGAGATAAGCACAGTTTGGAACAGGAAGAAATGCTGAATATGAGTGAAGAATTGTAAATAATGATACTTTTTATGAATCATAACTTCATAGCTAGTAAAAAGAGGACACCAAAGATGTCCTTCCCTAGCCCATTCCAAAGCAGGAAGAGAGCATTGAGCAGGGACATCCCCATTATGCTTTTCTTATCTGGTTTGAGTTTTCTTATCTTTGTGTATCTTGTTGAGTCTTTTTTCTTGCTATACAAGTAATACATGCTCATTGCAGAACTTTGAAGAAATACAACTAAGCAAAGAGAAGGATCGAAAAATCACCTGGGATCCCATCTCTCTAAGGGGTAGGCCCCTCCCCTAACATTCAGGGAGGCCCTGCCCACAGGGTGGGGCTTAGGAGGGCAGTGTTGGGTGAGTGACAGGAATGGCTGACAGCTCCAGTGATAAGCCCAAATTTAAGGATGAAGGAGCTATGGGACCAATTCCTTTTAACTAGCATAAAAGGAAACCCAGGTCCAAGTAAGCATCATGATAATGACGATGAGTCTCCTAAGAGCAGCTGACATTTATAGAGCACCCTATTCCTAAGTGCCAGCCCCTGTGCCAAGCACTAGATATATATTATGACATTCAGTCAAGACAAAAACTATAGAGTGAGTGTACCTCTGATTCCCGTTCTACCAATGAGGAAATCAAAGCTCAGAGACGTTATGTGTCCAAAGTTCTCAGATAGCAAGTGGGATTCAAACCCAGATCTATAATACCCCAAAGCTTATATTCTTATGCACTAGGACTGCCCCTCTCCATCCCCAGTGGGAGCATCACCTTCTGAACCTCCATCGGAGGTTCCACTCCTTCAGTCATTTGTTTATGTAGAAACACCGGCTGGCTGTTCCCCACCTCAGCCAGGGTGAGGGGAGGGCACTATGACCAAACCCAGACATGCGAGTCCTGCCCCAGGGTCCAATGTCGGGTCCCTGTGGCCCCATGGTACACAGCCAGCCTTGGGACCAGCCTGGGGGTGGCAGCCTTGAGGGTCTCACATCCTAGGGCCAGCAGAAGGCCTTGGGAATCCAGTGGCCAGCTCACACCCCAAGCTATTTATTTTAAAGAAGGGAAGGGAAGGGAGAGGGAGGAGAAGGGAGGGGAGGGGAGGGGAAGGGAAAGGAGAAAGAAAGAAGAAAGACTGGTCAGATATTTATCTGGGCCAGGACACTGGAGACCCAGCAGTGACTAAGGCAGACATGTCCCCTGGCCTCATGGAACTCACAGACTGGTGAGGAAGGGTCTACTTTTTGGATGCAGTTGAGAATCCTGTGGGGCACAGAGTCCAGTGAATTAAGAAGAGTGATCAGACTGGGAGTCCCATTTGGGAGATGGACTAGAAGGCAGGAATTAGAATTCTGTACCCAGCTGACTGTGTGGCCTTGAGAAAGTGTTCTCTTCTCCTCTGGCCTTTGATTTCCCTACAGTTTCCCTGGCTGGTGTCTGTGAAGGCAGTTCCCAAAGAGGGTCCATGCAGCAGCAGCCTTATTGGAAAGAGCATCCATTGTTTCCATCCTTGGGCTAGATGGTATTTTTTTGATGTCAGAGGGGCAAAATCTGACAGAACTAGGAGGGCTGTTGGCTCATCCGGTAGTACCCTAGCCTCTCTGACCAGCAGGGTCACCTGGAGAATATTAAAAATCAGATTCTCAAGTCTCACCCCAGACCTAATGAAACAGAACCTATAAAAGTGGGGTTCTGGGATCTACATTTTTAATCACACCCCCCAAGGGGTTCTTACCCACCAATCCATGTACCAACCAGCTTTTATGATCCTAACACATAGCAAATCTTCCATAAATATTTGTGCAGTGAATGAATGAATGCTCAAGACCCACGCTCTCATTCTACAGATGAAAAAACAGGCTCAGAGGGAGGAAGGAACCTGCCCAGAGTCATAGCTAAGAACACAGAATGAGAACCCACATCTGGTCTGACTCAGTTCAGGGTTGTCTGGCCTGGGGAAGGATCAGAATGGCTGTTGAGAACTTATCCCCTTTGACAATGATGTTGACCATGGATCCGACGCTTTCCTACTTATCTACCTTAATGGGTTATCAGGAAACTTTTCTAGCTTCTTTTCCCGTCACAAACAATGCTTCCACCACACTCGGCATTTCCCACTCCTGCCCACTCTCCTTCCTCCTGCTCAGCCTTACTAACTCCACTCACCAGTCCACTGTGAAGCCCTCCCACACTCTGCCCAGTTGAAGTCTTCTGGCCTACCCTCCCCCCCAAGCCCCATGGCTCCTCCAGTCACTTGCATATGCCTTTTTTTTTTTTTTTTGGCCATGCCATGCAGGATGTGGGATCTTAGTTTCCCAACCAGGGATCAAAACCGCACCCCCTGCACTGGAAGCATGGAGTCTTAACCACTGGACCGCCAGGGAAGTCCCCTGCATGTGCCTCTTTTAATGGTGCTTATCATACTGCATTATAACTCCATTTTCATAGCATCCCTTCCCAATCATGAGCTTTTGGAGGGCAGGAACTGTGTCTTATTAAACACTTAGAAAGCTGTTACCCAGGTGGTTCAGAGTGCTGTCCCTGACAAAAGAGCGTCATCCAAAACAGAATATCAAAATCACTCCAGTTCTTTCCTTTCCTTGTCAAACATCTTGAAAGGATTCGACTTCTTAAAATACCCCTTGCCTCTCCCACCCCCTTCCCTTACATCCCACAGTTACTCCTTCAACTCCCTCTTCAAGACTATCCAGAAAAAAGTCTCCCCTGGAAGACAGCCTCCTCTTCCTACTTCTCTCTCTTCCTTTTTTCTCTTAACTCGGGACTGCAAAAGGCCAAAAGAACTGTCCAGGAGGACCAAACCCACCTCAGACCAGACAAAAGAGCTGAACAGGCAAAGCCAGAACCCTCCTTGGCAGGAACAGGAATCAAATAAATCTTTTGTCTCCAGTGCCGACCTACAGAAGGATATAATTAATGAGAGAAGGAAGTGAGGTAGCTTCATTAGCTCAATTTTTCAAGCAGAGAAACTGGCTCAGAGAGGATCAGTGGTTTCCCAAGGTGACACAGGGAATTACAGCAGAATGTGTCCCCCAGTCTGTCCAAAGTGTAAACCTCAGCCCCATCCCACCTGATAGACCATCCCAGCCCCTCCTTTCTCAGCCAGAGCCTAGGTGCCCTCTCAGGATAGGCCTGGGTTCCCTCCCCTACAGGACGAAAGTTGGAATCAGGAGTCATGCCTGCAGGTGGGCAGTGCCTATGTCATCGTGTATTCCATCGCAGACAGGGGCAGCTTCGAGAGTGCCTCTGAGCTCCGCATTCAGCTGCGGCGCACACATCAGGCGGACCATGTGCCCATCATCCTGGTGGGCAACAAGGCGGACCTGGCACGCTGCCGGGAAGTCTCTGTGGAAGGTGAGCCCTCCACTCCACCCTCCTCATCCGTCTTTCTCGTAGCCCTATTGTCGCTGGGTCTCCTCCAGGCCTCCTCAGCTCAGTGACTTGTCCCCACCCTACCCTTGCCACCTCCATCCTGCATCTACTTGCCTAAGCCCGAAAGCTAGAAACCATTCTTGCCTCCTCTCTCATTCCCTCAAACCAGTCCCCAAATCTTGTCGGGTCCACCTCCCTTAACCCCACATTCCCTTTCCCCCCATGCCCACAGCCTCAGCCCCATCCTGTCATCTCCACTTTAGCCTGGGCCAACCCCCATACCTCTCTATCCCTACTCAATCAGTTCCCTCACCAGCTGCCAGAGTTTTCCAGAACCAGAGCTGACCTTGTCACTTCTTTGCCTAAAAATTCCCCTATGCGCCCCAATGCCTTTAGTCAGACACTTTATTCACCAGGCACAGTAGGCCCAGTGCCTATAAGATTTTCAAGGGGTTACATCTGAGACCTGAAAAAAGACAACTATTGGCTCCAAAATACGAGAAAATTGTAAATTCAAACTTCACAGAGCTTTGTCTACAAAATATAATATTGTGTCAGCCAGCAACTCCAAACCAAAATGTTTAAAGTTACATTTAAATTGTATTTAAAGTGGGATGGGGAATATTTTAATATGATTGATGTATCAGGTAGGACCCATAAAGATCTAAAAATGGCCCTATTTGAAGGGTGAAATATAAAAAATATAGAAACTGAGACCAAGAGTGAGGAAGCCACTTCTATGGGGTCACCAGCCACTGAGGACTAGAACCCAGGCCCCTGCATCCAGCCCAAGGGCATCCTGGAAATGGAAGACCATATGCTTTAGGAGCAGACATCCCAAAATTCTGCAACATGATCCCCAGGAAATTTTGTTGAATCACAGATTCCCAGGCCTCACCTACCAAATTAGAATCTCTGCAGGTCGGCTCAGCAACCTGCATTTTAACAGGCTTCCCCAGGTAATTCTGATGCATAGATTAGACCCCTTCCCTGGCATTCAAGACCCTTCCTTGGGACCAGCCTGGTCCCAACCTCCCCGTCTTCCCAGTCTCATTCTGCTACCAGTATCAATCACTAGCCTGTGAACTAACTCCTTAAAGCCAGATTTATTTCTGAGTCCCCTGGCACACAGCTCGAGGTACGGGGAAAGGAAAAATTGTGCCTCGGGTTGAGATTGAATACACCTCCTGCTACCTTTGTCTCCTTTTTCCGGTTGTGGCTCCGCCCCGGCTCATCTGATCCCGCCCCCCCACCCCACCCTCCACCAGAGGGCCGCGCCTGCGCTGTGGTGTTCGACTGCAAATTCATCGAGACGTCAGCCACGCTGCAGCACAACGTGGCGGAGCTCTTCGAAGGCGTGGTGCGCCAACTGCGCTTGCGGCGCCGGGACTGCGCAGCGCGCGAGCCGCCGGCGCCTCGAAGACGGGCGAGCTTAGGCCAGCGGGCTAGACGCTTCCTGGCACGCTTGACGTCCCGCAGCGCCCGCCGCCGGGCACTCAAGGCCCGCTCCAAGTCCTGCCACAATCTGGCCGTGCTCTGAGGCCGCCCGCCCGCCCTCTGGATGGCGGGACACTGGGGTGCATTCTGGCCCCCACCGACGCCGCAGAAGGGCAGAGTCTCGGTGGCTTGGAGACTGCATCGTGGGCGTTGGCCGCCCACTGCCCCAACGGACAGGAGCATCTTCCCAGCCGCGGTTTCACGGACCTCTCAGCCCTGGGGAAGCGATGGACAGACTATGGGGCCAAAACCTAAACTGGGTTTTTTATGCGGTGCGTGTCTCTTTGTAAAAGATCGTCCTTGTCCTTGGGCTCTGGCCAACTCTCAGAAATTCCCCACAATAAATCAGAACAGAAGGATGTCCTGTCTGAGTGCCCAGACCTCTTCTTTTGGGCTTTTCCAGGTGTCTCCACCTCCCGCTTTCCCAAATACACGGGCTGCAAACTGGGTTAGCCTGCTGACCTGGGTGTCAGGGTTAGTCAGTAAAATCTCTGGACCAGTTGCGTATTCAGGCCCTTCTCCAAACCACTGGGCACAGTCCCCTGCCCCATGACTTTGAGGGAGACGCAGTGGAGCACAACCAACCACAGTTCAGTGTGATGACCTCCTATTTTCTCATTAACCCGTTTTTTTAGATTATAAATTCACGAAACATTCTCTGGAAGGACTCTTAGCCCTCATGCTAGCAGTATAATAGCTGGTGTTTGTTGGGAGCTGACTGGGTACTAAGCTGTCTCAGCTGTTAATTAATCTTCATGACCCATGTTTAACTAGTTAGAAAACAGAGGCACAGAACACCGAAGGCTTGTGCTCCAGATCACACAGCTGCTAGAAGTGAAGTTGCCAGGATTCCAACCCAGGCTTGTGAGACTAGAGTCTGTGGCCAACTTACCCACAGTTCTCATGGAGAATGTGACAGAAAAAACTAGACTCCCAGGGAAATGGACTTTCAAACACAATTTTGCACACAGTTTGAAGGGGGCAGGTGGACTCCATGAAACTCAATCCATTAATCCCCAGGGTGGACCCCCAGTTTAGTCCAATTCATTCGTTTTTCCAGCTGTGGAAATTGAAGCCCAGAGAGGGGAAGTGAGTGCCCCAGAGTCGTCCAGCCACTGAGGGTAAGGCCCAGACTTCAGGGCCCAGCCTCCTCCTATGTCTGTGTGAAAAGTAGGAGGTAGTGAGGCATCCAGCCTGGCTGGGGATGGGCCTCGGGGGTCAGGTCAGGAGTTTCCAGCCTAAGGGGAAAGTGGTGTCACTACTTTGAGAGGAGAACATGATGCAAACAGTTTGGACCATTGTGTCCCTGATGCCTGACACCCCTGCCCCCAACCAGCTGGCTGCCCAGATGCCTCAGCCCCCCCACATGGGCCACGTCCCTGCTGCCAGGAACACCAAAGCACAAGCAGGCGAGCCACCGTATCCTCCAGCTGTGACCCCCCAACCTTGCCAGCGGGGCGCTGATGGCACTTACTTTCCTATCCTAACTCCAGCCTGGGGACGGGAAAAGGAGGAGGGTCTTCCCCCCACCCAAGCTGTCTCTGGAGGCCTGCGGTCATGGGGGAGGGGCTAGAGTTGTGGAAAGTTGGCAGAGGCAGCCGGCAGCAGCCGGGAGAGTGGAAAAAATGATATCAAACCCGGAAAAATGCAGGCCGGATGGAGGGCCCAGGCCGGCCCTGGGAGGTGAGAGGGAGGGAGGGAGGAGGCCCTACAGGCTGAGAAAGGAAGAGGGGCCAGGAAGAGAGTGCAGGAGCTGGTTTGGAAAAACCTGGGCACAGTCACCATGATTCCTTCCTTTCTTCATCCACAAATACTAATTGAGGACCTACTAAGTGCAGGGCACAGCGCCAGGTTCTAGGAAGATAGTGGTGAATGGAAGGAGTAGGGTGTGGCTTGCTGGAGCTCACAGTCTGGTGGGGAAGACACACTAGGAAACGTATACAATTAAAATAGTTACACACTGATATAAAAATCAGGGTGGTCATGAAAATAATCCAATCCTCTTAATTCACAGATGGGGAAATTGAGGGCCAGAAAGAGAGAGGGCTTACCCAAATCTACTCAGATTATGGAAGAAATCATTGAGACCAGGACTGGGGGGAGGAAGGGGAGGGAACAAAGAAATAGTGCAGACTGGACGCAGGGGTGAGTATGCAGCTAACACAGCAAGACAGCACAGTGGTGGAGGGCATGGGCCCTAAAACAGGAGGTCAGTATTCAACCCCTGCTCCCCTCCATCTCTCTGTGCCTTAGTTTCCCCATCTGTAAAATGGAATTCATGACAATTCCCTCCCTCAGGATTGATGTGAGGAGTAAATGACTTAAGATGTGTACAGTACTTATAACAGTTCCTGTGTCTAGGAAGATTTAGTAGAGGCTGGTTCCTGCTATCATATCTTAAAACCTTAGGGAAACCAGGGTTTGTTTAGGGTAAGGTATTTTGAGACTGCAAAGACTCGTTTGGGAGTCTTTGCCCTATTATGACATTGGAGGACTTTAGGAAACTCTCTGCCCTTCTTGGACCTCAGTTTCCCCATCTGTAACATAAAGGGATTGAATCTTGTAGCATGTACTCATGTACTCACACGTTTGTTGTCTGCCTCCGCCACAGGAACGGAAGGTCCGCGAGGGCAAGACCCTTGGTTCTGCTCTCTCCTCAACACCTGCATCAGTACCTAGCTCATAGTAGGGGATTAGTAAATATTTGTTGAATGGATTAATTAACCAGTCTGTAAAAGGGCCCTTCCAACCCTGATCTCTCTGATTCTAGGAGTCTGTAAATAAGACATGGCTGGGAAAACATGCAAAAAACCACAATACTCCTCTCAGGGACATGGCTTATTATAATTTAGAAAGTTCTTTCTCAGACATAAAAACAAACCAAAATAACAAAAACAAAAAAAAACCCAAAAAGCTAACTTTGTTTTAGCTCTTTCTATATGGTGGGCCCCATGCTCCATGCTTGGTACACATTTTCTCATTTCATCGCCACCATCTACTTAATAGGTACCATTAACAGATAACAGACGAGCAGAGAGAGGCTAAGAGGACCCAAGAAATTTGCCTAAGGCCACACAGCAAGAAAGGGTAGTCAGGATTCACACCCAGATCAGCTATCAAGAGGCAGGTAGGAACTGCCATCTTCATTGTACAGCTGGGGAAACCGCTACCCAGAGAAAGCAGAATTGCCCAAGGTCATGTAATAATAACAGCAAACAGTTCCATCACTCTTGCCAGATATCAGGTGCTATGCTAAGTGCTTTTTGTATATTAAATCCTCAAAACTGGTCATATTATCACCATGCCAGTTTTCAGATGGAGAAACTGTAGCAGAGAGAGGTTCAATACCCTGCCAAGTTTGCACAGTTAACAAATAGCAGAGCCAAGATTCGAACTAGGGGAGTCTAGTCCCACGGTGTGAAGGGTTCATCTATATCTCACCTTCCGATGGTACAGCAAGTCTGGCACAGGTTGGTGTCTGCCCAGCACCCTGCTGCCTGGGCTGGGGGCAGGGCAGAGAACAAAAGCACGTTGAGAGTATCCTTAGCCGCCAGCTGGGACTTTCCACCTTGAAGGGAGGGTACTGTTATGGAAAAAGTGATAAAGCTCTGGAAAGATGAATGTCTCCCCGGGGGCCCCAAGTCTCCTCAGAGTCTCTCCCCTCCTTTTGCTTTGGGGGAGGGCCACAAACTGTGCCGGCCTGATTCAGATGAGATGAAGGCCACCTGGATCCCAACGCACCCTAGCCTGGCTGCTCAAATACTGAGGATCACTGGCCCTGACGGAAAGTTCCAATTTCTCAGCCAAGGGCACAAAGCTTCCACTCAGGGACCCCCAAGGAATCAGGTTCAGGCTGGAACTCCCTCATTCTTGGATGGTGGGAAATTCACATCTCATGAGCACAGCTCAATCCTTTCTTTATTCAGCAAACTTTGTCAAGGGTGTGTGTTCTGAAGGAAGGTAAGGAGGGTAAAGAGAGTCGCAGCTGGCTGCTTTGTGTAAAAAAAAAAAAAAATTTTAAAGATTAAGAATTGCTCAGCTCTGCCGTGACCAGGTGACCTTAGGCAAATCAAAATATACGGAGTGAAAGGGTTAGGGTAGAATTCTTTATGCAATTGTCTCAAAAATATTTGAATATTTTAGTTCAACAGCTTGGAAAAATATACAAGTTCAGTTTCAATTTCAGCACCGTTTCCTTCTGTTCAGTTCAGGGTTCAGTTAAAAATAATACCAATGATGGGATGGGAGGGCTGGGTTCAGCAGTGTGTGTCGTTTTCCCCAGTTCCATCTGATTCAAGTGCAAGGCTAAGATAGGTCGCTGTTTCAGTTTCTGTGCTGCATAACAAACCTCCCAAAGCTTAGTGGCATAAAAACAATCATTTTATTATACTCATAGATTTTGTGAGTCAGGAATTTGGGCAGGGCAAAGTGGGCATAGCTCTCCTCTGGGATCTCAGCTGGGATACTCACAAAGACTGAAGTGACTGGAATCATCTCACGTGTCTTGAGCTGGAATCATTCACACGTCTGGAGGTTGATCCTGGCAGTAAAGTGAAGTCTCACCTACACGTGACCTCTCTAGGTGGCCTGATGCTTTTGTTTCCTATTGCTGTTGTAACAAATTACTGCAAACTTAGTGGCTTAAAACAGCACAAATTTATCTTACAGTTCTGTTGAAAAGAAGTCCAACTTGGGTCCCACTGGGCTGAAACCAAGGTGTCTGCAGGGCTGCATTCCTTTCTAGAGGCTCTAGAGAAGATTTTGTTTGCTTGCCTTTCTCAGCGGCTAGAAGCCAACCACTTTCCTTGGCTCACGACCCCTCACTCCATCTTCAAAGCCAACAACGTCACACCAAGTCCATCTCATGCTGCCATCACTCTGATTCTCTCTTCTGCCTCACTCTTCCACCTTTGTGATTACATTGAGCCCACCCCAGACAATCCAGAATAACCTTCTTGTTTTAAAGTCATCAGATTATCAACCTGAAATTCCATCTATGACCTTGATTCCCCTTTGTCTTGTAACATAACATAGTCACAGGTTCCAGAGACTAGGACGTGGACATCTGGGGAAGCCAACCCATGGCAGGATAAAGCGGAGGCTGCAGGAAGGCTGTGGCTGGGTCTTTACTCTTTCCCCACACACAAACTCAGTCTTGTTCTAATACAGGAGAAGGCCCTAAGGTAAAGGGGTTCCTTCCTAGTGGGATGTTGGGGGCACTGGGACATTGTCGCAGAGTCTGACCTTGCCTCCCTTCCTCAAGTCCATGCCTTTATCCAGGAGCACCAGCTTCTTCAAGCTTACACTGGGCGAATTTCCATCCACCTTGCAGAAAACCCTACTCCCTACCAGCAGATATAGGTCTTGCCTCAGATTTATCCCCCGTCCCCAGCAGTAATTTTCCGAAGTCTGAGTTATTGGGGCTAGATTAAGACCTCAGGTGTCCCAGCAGTCAAGGATGCTCTTAGCTCTTCTTAGCTCTTCTAGCCTTACAGAACAGTCCAGGGTAAGTGTGACCACTCCAAACTCAGTCCTCTTTAAGGTCTGCCCACCTGTGTGAATACGTTTGCTTGCCTTTTCACACAGTCGATTGTCTGAATCTTACATACACTCATGCACGTACGCACATGTGCATGTTGAATCCAAAACCTAAACCAGGGGTCACAAATGCAAATGCTCACAGAATCAGGTAATATAAATCAATGAAGTAGACTGGGTGACAGACATTAGGGAGTATTAAGGTCTGTGGCAAACTAGAAGTCCTTTCCTACCTCGAGGGAGTGACGGAACTAAGCTGCCTATTATTCCTGTTAGGATATGAAGCCAGTGTTGCCAGATATTTCAGTTTTTCTAAGAAAAGCAGCAAGCCAGATATTTATGTGAAGTATCCCAATTCCTAAATAACTATTGCTAATTCCAATTTTTTAAGCCCTTGGCAGGAGAAGCAAAACATGTCCCCAGCCAGATTCTGACCAGAGGCTGACAGTTTGTAACCTCTGGTCTAAACCCAAATAGTGATAGAGATGTATTCTCAGCCATCCCCCAGTCTGCAGGGTCACCCCTCATATCATGAAGTTAGTACTTAATTGTAAAGAACAGTTTGTTCTTTTTGTTCAGCTCCTCCCTATTCCCTTTCCAAGAATGCCTCTTCAGGCCTATTGGGATACCAAATGTGCCTGGTACATTTTTTAAACTGAACTTTGAATTACATAAATAATACATTTTAATTATAAGGATAAATCAGAACAACAGAAAATATATGGTAAAAGCAAAAATGCATTTATCTGTTAAGATGCCCTCAACTACACATGAGAGAAATCCTTATAAGGATATTTTCTAACAGAATGTCCAGATGTAGGCAATTCTAAGGTTGATTCATCAGACTTAAAATATCAGGACACTGGGTCTGCATCTCCATAATTCTCTAGGCATTTCCTTCATGGTTGCAACATGGCTGCAACAACTCCAAGCATCACACCAGTATTACAAGCAAGAATGGATGGGGAAAGGTCAGAAGGAGATTTTCTTTTTATCGAGGGGGAAATTATTCTCCCAGTGGTTTCCTTTCATATCTCACTGGCCAGACTGAGTCTCAGGGCCGCCTCTAGCTGCAAGGGAGGCTAAGAAAGCAACTACCAGGCAAAAAGGAATGAGATCGCCACGTCTGGCTTGGACGAGTAATGATTCATCCCTTTGCTGCCCTTTTGTGAGCAACAGAGAATTGGGTAAGGGTTGTTGCATAGAATTTTAGTATTTTCCACAGAACTCCTCTCATTCTCCCCCCATCCCACTCCTCTCCCAAGAAGTACCCACCATGAGCAGTTTGGAGTGTATCTTTCCCGATTTTTCAGCTCACTTAGATATACATTGTAGCAGGCATTTGGCCATCTTTCTTTTCTTCCATACTGTCAGAGTCACAATTTTGCCCTGTTGGTCTCTTTCTCGTGGGATGAGGAATAAATCCTGGGAATTCCTTTGCAATCCAGTGGTTAGAATTCCACACTCTCACTGCTGAGGGCCCAGGTTCAATCCCTGGTTGGGGAACTAACATTCCACAAGCTCCACAGTGCAGCCAAAATAAATAAATAAAATAAAGATGGACCTATGAACCAGCTAAGACCAATGAAATGTGAGGGAAGTTTGGCTGGAAGGATCTAGAAAAACTTTCTTTGCTTTTGAAAAAGAGATGAAAAACAAGCAAACAAACAAACACACAAAAAGAGCTGCAGAGAAAGGGAAAGTCCCTTTTCCCCTGGTCATTGAAGTATATGAAACGTGTTGCCTGGAACTATAGCCACCATCTTGCAATTATGACAGGATGTAGTCGGAGGATGGCAAAGCCAAAAGATGGAAAGTCCCTGAGTCTTTGGTGATGGGATCGAGCCACCGAATTAGCCAGCCCTGAAGCTGCCCCACCTCTGGACTTACTGTTATTTAAGATAATACGTCTTCAATGTTGAAGCCAATTACCTTGCGGGTTTCTGTACCAAAGTCCAAATCATCCATCTGGTACACATATATAGGTCTGTTTGCTTTTTTTCACATAAGTGGGGTCGTAGTTACATGTATTCAGTTGCATAGCAATGAAAGCTACAAGGGATGAAATCCAAGATAGCAGTGATGGAAACAAGATAGGAGAATTTGTCTCTCTCATGCAAAAGAAATCCAGAAGCAGGCAGTCCAAAACTGACAGGGCATTCCACAGTGCAGGGACCATGGCTCCTTCTATCTTGTGGTTCCACCATCTTCAATTCATTATGCTGCTCAGGCTGCAGTAGTCACATCCACATTTCAGCCAGCAGGAAGTAGTTAGGAGCTCAAAAAAAAGTACGGCCTCTCAAAAGATGTACGTATCACCTATGCTTTCATCTCATTGGCCAGAGCTTAGTCACATCACCACACAATTGCAAAGGAGTCTAGGATACTTTATTCTGAATAGCTATGTGCCAGCTCAAAATCAGGGATTCTATGTTTTAAGGAAAGGTAGAAGGGACAGCAAGCGGCAGCAAGCAATTGCTGCCATGATACTGTACATATTACGTGTAATTTGCTTTTTTCACTTACTTTCTCCTTGCTTTCTATCCATGCCAGTGCATATAAGTTTACCTTATTATTTGGAGATTTATTTTGTTCTTTTTCTAGCTTCTTAAGATAGAAACTTAGATCAATTATTTGAGACCTTTCTTCTTTTGTAATATAAGCATGTAAAGCTATTTTAGAAAAAAAGCTATATTATTTATATCAAGCTATAAGTTTTCCTCTAAGCACTGCTCTAGATGCCTCCCACAAATTTTGGTATGTTGTGTTTTCATTATCATTCAGTTCAAAATATTTTCCAATTTCCCCTATGATTTCTTCTCCCCACAGGTTATTCATAAATATGTTGTTTAATTTCCAAATATTTGAGGGGTTTCTATATGTCCTTTTTGTTATCAATTTCTAATTTAATCCAATTGCAAATTTGAGACTTGTTTTATATATAGGGTCTATCATGATCCATGTTCCATGTACACTTGAAAAATAATCTGCATTCTGCTATGGTTGGGTGTAGTCTTCTAAAAATGTCAGTTAGGTCTAGGTGATTGAAAATGCTGTTCAAGTCTTCCATATACTTAGTGATTTTATATCTACTTGTTTTATCAATCTGTGAGAAAGGACTGTGGAAATATTCAATTATATTTGTGATGTGTCTTTTTCTCCTTTCAGTCTGTCCATTTTTTCTTTAACTTGTTCTTTTTCATTGCTGCAAAATGTTCCACAATATGGATGTACATATTTTACCAAAGGTGAGTGAATTTAGGTTAATATAACTGGTTTACAAACAGTGTAGCACTTAGAGGAGAAATTACCAGATTCACATTCACTGATTCAAAGGGCATGCACATTTTACATTTTGAAAGACTGCCAATTTGCCCTCCAAAATGGCTCTTTTTGTTTATATTCATATCAACAGTGCCCAGTTCCCCACATTAGCTGTTACCAGATGCTATATTATAATTTATAGGGAACATATATATTTGATCATTCAAGCAACCAAAATATATTCTTCATATACATTTGATCTTCACCCACAGTTCCTCCCTCACAGCTCCCAAAACCCTTGGTATGAGTGATAAGAGCAACGGGAGCATATTTTGTTATATTTGGTCTCTTGTCCTCAGTTCCTGAAAACTAGCTTCAGAGCTATGAAGGTGAAATGGGTGTCTTGTTATTTATAACAAGCTCCTTTCCACCACCACTGGGCTGATGTTCATGAAGGTGACTTTTGGAAAGCACCTAAGGATGGGGGCTGTGTTGCCAGGGGAACCAACCCTGAATAGAGGGGTGGAAGTTTCAGTCCCACCCTGTGAATTCCAGGGAGGGAAGAAGGGCTGGTGGTTGAATCAATCATCAGTAGCCAATGAGTTAATCAGTCATGCCCAGGGGAAAACCCAAAAGGTGGGAGTTCAGAGAACTTCCAGATTGGGGAACCAAACCATTTCCATGTGTCCCCATGCTGGGCCCCAAGCTCCACAAGGACGGAAGTCCTTTGTTCAGGACGTCACCCTATGCACCCCTTCATCTGGCTGTTGATTCATGTCCTTTTAATACCCTTTGTAATAAATCAGTAATCTAATGAGTAAAAGGGTTTCCTGAGTTGTGAGCTGTTCTACCAAATTAATCAAACCCAAGGGGCGGGTCATGGGAAACTCTGATAGCCAGTCAGCCAGAAGCACAGCTAACAACGTGGACTGGCAATTGGCATCTGAAGTGGAGGGCCTTCTTATGGGACTCAGTCCTTTACCTGTGGGATCTGATGCTATCTCCAAGTAGATGGTGTCATCTTCAGGTAGATGGTGTCAAGGTTGACACAAGCAGGGTGTCCTTGAATTGTTTGTCGGTATGGGGAAGCACACACACACACATTGGAATTGAGTCTAGGAACCCAAAAGACCAGTCTTTTCTCATTTGACATTCTCTCGGGCACAGGATGAGGGAAGGTTGGGGGAAAAAAGTTGTCTGTTTTTTACTTTGCATTTCTCTGATTCTTCTGAAGTTGAGCAATATTTCTCTCAATGACTGTGCCTATTTGCTGCCCAAAATCCCAGTGAAGCTTTGAAATTACAGCTTCCAAGGGCTGGATTAAATTTTTAGCCTAGGTTACTCCACTTTTCATTATCTGCCTGGAATAAAGGGGTGTTCTTTCTTCTAGACACCAGAGCTGTTTCATTAACCTTCACAACAGTAAGAGACAACACCATCTTACAGATGAGGAAAACTGAGGCTCCAAGAGGCTAAGTATTCTGTCCAAAGCCACCCAGTTAGTAACCTGCAGAGCTGAGGGTTAAATCAACAATGTCTGACTCCCAGCCTGCTTCCCAGGGTAGCTAGCTCATTTCACCTATTAAGAAACTGAGGCCCAGGGAGATAAAATAACACATAAAATTAAATCGTGCGTGAGTAGCAACAAGTTGACCAAGTATTTCCCCTCCTCCTGGGTCTGGGTGACCAGCTGCAGAAGAGACAAGAGAGTGGAGGCAGGGACAGCCACCCAGCAGAGGAGTCAAGAGCATGGAAAATGTCTCTTTCAGCCAATTTTCCTGAGGAACGCTGGCTGAGGCTCAGGGCTGGGAATGGAAAGTGTGCAGGGAGGAGGCGGCAGCCACGTCCATCCCCATCCAGAGAGGCTGTTTGCAAAGTCCTGCTAGGAGAGGCAAGGAGGGGAATGCAGGGGGAGGGGGAGCAGATCTGGGACGCCAAGGATCTGGCATCTGCCCAGGGCCTGGTCTCCTGGGAGAGGAGAAGCAGGCGTCCTCCGAGCTCCCCACTTCCTCCTTG
Organism: Hippopotamus amphibius kiboko; assembly: GCF_030028045.1. NCBI lineage: Eukaryota > Metazoa > Chordata > Mammalia > Artiodactyla > Hippopotamidae > Hippopotamus > Hippopotamus amphibius. The sequence continues at coordinate 28,013,319 of NC_080197.1, read as the reverse complement.
GACTCTCCCGCTCTGCCAGTTCCTGCTGTGCCCTGCCCGCTTGTCTGGGTGTCAGCCATCCTGGAACTGAAACACTGGCAAACCTGACTCTCTGGGGACTGTGCACAGCTGACTCAGGGAGGTGCGGTGGCCAGGAAGAAGGCTTGATTCTACTCTAAGAGATCTTGACCACGGCTGGGCTTGAAAGCCATTGGCTTCATCGGAGCAGCCCCTCTGCCTGGAAAATCTCCTTTTGCTACTCACGGTGCCTGCAATTCCACCATTATAGACACAACTGACCGAGGCTAGTGTTCAGCCAGGACGCAAAGTATGGCCATACCAGTTGTCAAAATATTTAGATACATTCCTACTAGTTGTTAAGAACCCCTGTCCCAAATGTCTCCCAAATGTCCCCCATGTATCCCCTAAGTAATGGCCACTCCACTCCTCCCTCTGGGATGACACGGACCCCCCCACTTATAACACTGAAAGGGTAATGCCTGCCATAGCAGGGCCGTCCAGGCCTGTGTGGATACGTTAGTGAGTGACAGTCATCACGTTGTTAACACCTTTCATATCATTTCTAGAAACAACCCTTTCACTTACAAATTGGTCTCTTGTTTAAAGGCAAATTGATAGAAATTTAGAGGTGAAAGGGCCGTGTGCAAACTCTTCATTTTCCAGATGAGGAAACTAAGGCCCAGAGAGAAGCAGAGACTTGCCCAAGGTCACACAGCCTGTCAGCATAAGCAAGGGCACTAGAACACAGGTCCCTGACTCCTGAAAACTCCCTGGATGTCACCTGGTCTGGCCCCACAAACATTAAACTTTAGCAGGTGATGGAAGGAGGTGACAGGGAGGAACCTGTCCCAAGACAGAACTGATAGCCAATCACTTGGCTCTCGTACCTGGTAATTATAGTCTTGGTAACCAGTCTCCTTGGTCACTATCACCACAGAGATAGTTGTCACGGCAACCAGCACCCAGGGCCCCAACTTCCTGACACCAAGAGCCTTAAGATAAACCCAGAAGCAAGTTTGTTCCATAGCACTGACCCAGATCAGCGCTCTGAGTAGGATAGAAACTTGCCCAGCATCACACAGCAAGTTGGTGGTGAAGCCAAGTTTCCTGAGTCCCCAGCCCAAGGCTCACAGCTGCCCCGCCTCTTCCATGGCCAACACCCCCACCCCTGCTCCTGTTTTTTTGCTTGCCTTAGTGCTTCCCATATTCCTCCCACCCTCAGTCAGGATTTCCTTCCCACGGCATCTCACCCTTGGCTGCCTGTCAGCCACCCATCTTCCTGGGAACAGGCTGACATGAGCTTAGTGCAGGACTCATCACAGGGGTTTTCATCATTAGCTGGGACTCCCTGAAGACTGAAAAGCCTTCAACATCCTATTCCCCGCCCCCCATCCTCCCCCCTCCAACCAAAGGAAATGATCTCCAATGGTGGAATTTCAGGCACTGTTAGCTCAGAATTGAGGACCTCTTTTTGGGCAGTCAGGCCCTGTGTGGTGCTAAACAGAGCTGCCTCACTGTGGAAAGAGCTCTGGGCTGGGAGGCCAGCAGCCTGGATTCTAGCCCTGCTCTGAGTCTGATCCCCTGATTTGCTTTTATCAAGTCCCTTCTCTTCTCTGGGACTTGGTATCCGCTCCAGAGAGGGGGGGATGAGCACACTATTCTATAATCGCCTCCTTCACCACCACCATCCTAAGGCTGCTGGAGACCACACGCAAGCTGGTGTCACAGTGTCACCAGACACAGGGTAGTGTGGTTTAAAGAACTGGCCTACCTTCCGGCTATCTTCTTCTAGAATAATGGAATCTCAGGATTCAAAGGATGGTCCCCACATAGGGAAGAGCTTGAGCAAAAGCAAGGAGGCTGAAAAGAGTCTAGGACCCTGTGAGTGGTCTGCGTGTTGAAGTATAGCGTGTGAGGCTGGGAATGAAGAGAGGAGGCTACAAGGAAGGAGAGGCCAGAGGTAATTGGAAAGGATCAGTCACACCAGTCCCAGAGGTGAGAACATTGCCCCAGGAGCCTCAGGGACTCACTGAAGGCTCTGAGACAGTCCTCTGCCTGGGTCTGGTCCACATAATTCCAATATCATGGGCTACAACTATGTAGGATGCGGGACAGCCTGGAGGCAGAGAGCAAGGTGCATGCTGGGGAATCAGTCATCTGTTCATTCAGTGAGTATCTGTTAGACACAGCCCGTGCTGTGTGACCTTTGGCGAATTATTTGTCCTCTCCGTACTTCAGATTCCTCTTGTGTGAAGATGCCCACTCATAGATGGGGTGGTGTGAGGCTCAAATGAGTCAGTTAATACATACATGTAAATGTTAAGCACAGCACATGGGAATAATTACTCCATACATATGTGTTATAATTGTGATCATTAGTGAGCATCTGCTATGTGCCTGATGCCCTCCAGACAGTAGATGTACAGTATGAACGCTGGTAAACACTGTACATTATTCTGTCCTCAAGGGCATCACAGTCTAACGGAGGAGACAAACCGAAAACAGAAAACTTCATAAAAACAGAAAAAAAATTAAAATTACAAATTGTTGCAATCAGATGTAAATCTTAACCCCAAACTTAGGTGGGCAAGAAATATTCATTTCTCAAAAACCAAATTAATTTCTACTATTCCCCTATCCTTCTGGACTGAAGGGAAATTCAGTCCTCATCCTTACTGGAGGGGGACGAGGGAAGGCAAGGAGCTCTTGCTGGCACTAGACCATGCGTGGCCTCTAACGAGAGTGCCCAAACCCCCAAGGGTGCCTGAGGTCCAGCAGCCCCTGCTTCTAAGCCAAGGAGGGACTTGGGAGTCTTGCTGGAGGCTGGGATCACCGGGGCTGGGTCCAGCCTCCCTGGCACACTGTCCATTCATCCCCACTGTCTGGCCAAGAAGGGGGAGGATCCCCTGACTCCACTGACCTTCCTTCACTTCACAGCCACCAAGAGCTCCTTTCTCTCCTCTGTCCTTGACCTCAGAAGAAATGAGCACCCTCTCTACACCAAAGGTTTGCAAACTCTCAGTCTCCAGGGAACAAACAGGTAACCACAAAAAAAAGTGTGAGACCTGGTGACCCGTGAGCACAGGTCCCACCTAAAGGGGGCAACACAGCTCAGCTCACCATCTGCCATAAGGCAGTGTTTCCCAGTGGTTAGGAGTCCACATTCTAGAGTTATGCTGCCGGGGTTCAAATTCTGATGCTGCCATTTACTGACTATGAGTTCTTAGATGAGTCATTTAATCACTCTGCCCATTTCCTTACCATGAAAAAGAATAATACTCGTATCTCCTGTACAACAGCTTCCTGTGAGAAACCAGTTTGAACAGTGCCTGACATTAGTAGGTACTCAGAAAATACTAATGCCCAACACGTGAAAATGTAGGGCTGACTGCCAGATCTGCTAAATATTCAAGAGAAGCCAAATATCCAAATTTTTATTTTGAAATTGTTCTATCTTTGTAACTTTGGCAACTGAGTGAACACAGTTATTAAGCCTTGGTGAAGGTCATACAGAACACATCTGTGAGCAGGAGAGGCCTAGGAAACGCGGTTTGCAATATCTTATCTGTGATGTTTAAACACATAGAAAATGAAACCAGAAAGAGTCTTAGAGGCAGCTTCTGCTGTGAACCCTGTGACCAAACCTCCCCTAGCCAAGAAATACAGAAAGAGGAAGAGAAAATAGAGGGGGAAAAAAAACACATTAACATATCAAATTATCCTGGTAGATAGCACAGTGCACATTGAAGTGCTATGTGTTATAAGGATTTTTTTTTTTAAGTAGCTGAGAAAGAATAGGAAAAGTGGTCAGGGAAGGTGACATATAAACTGAAACACATGAGAAGGAGCTAGTTTAACAATCAGGGAGAGAGCAAGGGAGGACAGCCTATGCAAAGGGCCTGAGGCAGAAAAGAGCTTAATGCAAAAGAGAAGAGTGGTAATGGATAAGCTGGACATATAGGGAGGGACAGTACATGCAGGGCCTCAAAGGCCACAGTGAGGAGCATGAGATTATTTTAAGGGCAATTGGGAGACATCGAAGGGTTTAAAGCAAAGAGGTATGATATAGAGGTGACTTGAGGAGACAAATTAGGAAGCTGTTAAAATAGCCTGGGAGAGATGATGTGGTCTGAATAGGCCAGCAGCCTTGGACGTGGACAGCTCCAGATTTTTGTGACTGGATCAGCCTCAAAATCAAAGGCTGAATTTAAACCCGAGAGCAGATCTGCTGCTTTTACATCAGCTAGGCAGTGGCCTTCCCATAGCCAGTGTCCCCCAAGCCCATCTTGGACACGCCCATTTCACCTGAGCTGAATCTGTTAACTGGCCTCAGCTGCCCTCTGCTGGCAGAAGAGGGCACTAGAGCAAGGGGAGCAGCTGCCTTCCAAAGCTGCACAATTTTCAGTTAAAAGAGAGGATAACTTGCCTGCACCAATCTTCCCCATCTCAGTTAATGGAATCTCTATCATCCAGTAGCTGAATTCAGAAACCCAGGGCTCAGGTGTTTCTTCCCCCTCCCTCCCCATCAGGGAGTCCCTTTGATTCTATTATCTAAATAAAATCCTAAATCAGAAATTTCCTAAATATATCTAATCACATCCACTTCTCTCCATCTTCACCAGCAACACCCTAGACAAAGCCACCACCATCTCTTTTCTTATATATATAAATTTATTTATTTACACATTTATTGGCTGTGTTGGGTCTTCGTTGTTGTACACAGGCTTTCTCTAGATGCAACTCGTGGGGGCTGCTCTTCATTGTGGTGTGCAGGCTCCTCATTTTGGTGGCTTCTCTTGTTGCGGAGCATGGGCTCTACACTCACAGGCTTCAGTAGTTGTGGCACATGGGCTCAATAGTTGTGGCTCACGGGCTCTAGGGTGCAGGCTCAGCAGTTGTGGCACATGTGGGATCTTCCTGGAACAGGGATCGAACAGTGTCCCCTGCATTGGCAGGTGGATTCTTAACCACTGCACCACCTAGGAAGTCCCACCACCATCTCTTCTTTGGCCTATTTGTCCACTTTCACTCTTGTCCTGGCCAGTCCATTTCCCACTCAGCAGGCAGAGTGCTCATGGTATACTCTGATTCCAAAATCCTTTCTCCTCAGTGTTTAGCTCCTCATACCATTTAATGTTGAACCAATAGGGAAATCCCTGATACACACACAGCCCCATCCACCCAGGGCACTCTGCAGGTGTAGAAAATCATATGAAGATTCAGGAGAACAGAGATGTTCACATCTGAGCCTTACAAATGTACTTGTCTGCCCTCCACTGGGAATTTTCCCCTCTCTCCACATGGTGTCCCAGCCTCACCATCTCACTGGCTCCTCTCCTTCTTCCATCCTCCCCTTCATTTCTGTCTGTCTCATTCTCTCCTTCCCACAAATCCCTGATCATTTCCAATGCAAAGCATATTTGCCATCTCTGTTTCTTTGGTACCTGCCAGCAAGGGCTCTTGGAGTCTCACATTTCCCTCAAGCAGATGGTCAAGGTCATCTTCCCATACTATATATATTTCCCTCCCCAGGAAAAACACCAATACCAAGACAACAACATTTTTACCTGAGTACAATGCAGTGCTAACATTCTATGACTAACATTCCATCATTCCAACATCCTATGGCGTAGCCCGAGATTAGGGAAATCATCACTGACCCCAAGACGCAGACCATGTAATGAAAGCTTCACCCCCCACAGAGGACATGTGTCAGTAGAACTGGACGCCCTGACCACGCTGAGCCAAGGGAGCCTCCGGGTTCCTGAGGCAAATCACAGCATGTTAACTCAGCTCTTGGGGGCTGCCATTGTAGCACACAGGTTTGCTGTGGAAGAAAATAAAAACACTATGCAGAGAAAAGCAGAGAAAGGATTCTGGCAATATAGACATCCTGGTTTTAGGGAGGTAAATGAGGCCCAGCTCTGCCCTGGCCTGTCCTGGGCAGGGGTTGGTTTTTTGCCTCTTCCTTGGAGTTCCAGAGCCTGTATATTCCAGCCTTTGCCTAGAGGACGTCTGGCTGACTTTCCAGCCCTCACGAACCATGGCACCCTGTCTTGCTGTCAGAGCAGCACTGCCTTTCCCTTGGCAAACCCAGCCTCTGTCCCCAGCCCAGCAAAGAAGAAAGGGAACTCGAAGTGACAACTTTTTTCTTAAAGTATTTTAAGATCTTTTATTTCCTTTTGAATGTCAGGAGCAGAGGGATGAGTTCATCACACTCATTCCTTCGCAGTAGACCATCATCACCATTTCCTGCAAGGCCCCTATTTTACTTTACTTGTGTACATATTTTTTGTTTGTTGTAATTACCAGTTCCCACCCTCATTCCCATCCCTCTATAGGCAACCATTCTAATGTACTTGGTATGTATTCTTTAATACGTAAATGGTCCTTGTTAGATTTGCAGTGCTGCTATGTAATATGTACTTTATAAATTTATTTTATTGTAGTGTAGTTGATTACAATGTTGCATTAATTTCTGCTGTACAGCAAAGCAATTCAATTATACATATATACATTCTTTTTCATATTCTTTTCCATTAGTGTTTATCACTGTGGTATGCACTTCTAATTTACGTAAATCATATCACACATTTTTCTTACTGCTCAGTTCTACGTTTTAAAGATCTATACATCTATACATTGATGAGGGTGGGGGAATTGTAAGGGATGCAGTTTACCAGACAGAGTGGCCTGATCCCCAGCTGTTGTATTGGCTAAAAAAACAGTCACAGCTGCCTCTTTCTCTGGAGACCTGCCCTTGGTCAAACAGAAGCCAACTGGCCAGAGAGACTCCGCCTCCCTCCCTGACCTCTAGATTGTGGCCAGTGACTGACAGACACAGGGGTACGAGAGCCCTCAAGGCAGGAACCAGTCTGTGGTGCAGTTTGTGCCCCAGAGGTCCCCTTGGGGTCATGCTGGAGTGAGTCCCAGGCTGAGACCCCCATCCTCACTTGGCCTTTTATCTCCTGGCTTCCTTCCTCCTAACAAGACACCCCACCAAAGACACTTGAACAAGAATCCTCATCTCAGGCTCTCTTACCTATGAGAGTGACCATACATTATCATCCAAACTGGTACACATTTGAGAGTGCAAGGGGTTCTATTACTAATCAGCCAGAGCAATCTTATGATAAACCATAATGGAAAAGAATATTTTAAAAAGAATATGTGTGTGTGTATATATATATATATATACACACACATACATATGTACATATATATGAATTGAATCACTTTGCTGTACAGCAGAAATTAACACGACATTATAAATCAACAATACTTCAATAAAAAATATTGAAAAATATCAGCCAGGGCAAAGGGCAGAAGCCACGACTGTCCTGCCTGAACCAAAACATGCACTGACCAAGAAGCGCATGTTGCAATGCGCCTTGGCTCGTTGCTTCTTGTTGCTGGCTAGTATCCGATGGTATACACCTAGCACATTTTGTCTTTTTTTTCCCAAGAAACACACAACTAGATTCACTCTAACTTCCTGCTACCACCAGGGAAAAAACAAAAAACAAAACAAAACAACACTGCAGCAGAATCCTCAGACATGTTCCCTAATAGGCCTGTGTGAGAATTTCTCTAGGATCATGGAACTGAAAGCACTAAGCCACATGAGCAGTTTTGGCCTCCAAGAAGGTATTCCCAAATGAGGATTCCAGCCTTACTGTAAGGAGGTAAAGGGTCACAAAGAGTGTCTCTCCCTGTTTCTTTTATCTCAGTAAAACCCCTGTGGCACTTACTGCTGGCTCCAAGCTGCTAGAAATACAGGAGTTCCCTAAGTTCCCTGAGGAAATCACATTTGACTCAAGCTTTGAGGGCTGAGTAGGTGTTAACCTGCGTTGTGGGGAAAGATAAAGATTGCTGGGTGGAGGGAACAATATACTCATTCATTCACATGCAAATATTTATTGAGCACATATATTTAAAGGCCCTGTGGCCTCAGCAGATAACAGTAAACATTTACACAGTTTTACTGCTTCCCTGCTCATTCTCTCCCAAAGATCAAAAACACAGGATCACCTGGGCTCCTAAGGCAGGAATCTACCTCCCACAAACACGCAGGGTCTCCTACACCAGCATGTGTCAAACTAAATGTGTGTTTGGATCACCTGGAGATCCAGTAGGTCTGAGTGGAGCCTGAGATTATGCATTTCTGATAGGCTTCAGGCTGCTGCTGCTAGTCCGGGGATTAATTAGCCAGGTCCTACAGAACCACAATACCATTATCACACCCAAATAATCCACATTCAAATTTCCCCACACGTCTGCAATTTTTCTTTATAGCCTTTTTTTAAATGTGATCCAGAATCCAATCAAGGATGACACATTACATTTGCTCTTCACCTCTCTTCAGTCTCTTTCATCTACAACGTGGATCTTGTTTTTTCCTCTTTCATGGCACTGACATTTTTGAAGAGTTCAGGCTAGTTGTCCTGAATATGTCACAGTCTGGCTTTTCCTGATTTTTCCTGATGTTTCTTCATGAGTAGATGCAGGTTCAACATGTTTGCAAGAAGACTGCGCAGGTGATGTGTCCCATACATTGCATCACATCTAGTCATTTTGTCCCATCCCATTTGCTGATGCTAAGTTAGATCTTGGTTGAGGGAGTGTCCACCAGATCGCTCCATTGTAAAGGGAAGTTTTTCTTTTTATAAATAACAAGTAATCTGTGGGGTAAATTGTGTGACTATCCCTTTCCTCAAAAACCTCTCTCCCAAGGTTTAGCATCCACTAATGATCCTTGCTTACTGTTCTCAGAATTATTTAAGCCTGTAATGGTGTGCAAGTGTGTATATCTGTGTGAGCATATATGAGAAAAAGATTGGAAAATCTGAAATCCATTCACAGTGACTGAACACAGTAATAAGTGAAAAGGGGTGGGAGTGAGATATGCATCTTCCTTTGGAATAAGTGTTTGGTAATTTAACTATTCCAGACTCTAAACAGTCTCCATTCTTGACCTCAGCTCAGATCTCCCCTGGGAAAGCAACACCGTAAGAGAGGCTTTGGCAGATAAAGCCTCGGGGCACTGCCAGCCCCCTCCCCAAGATTGTCTTATCCCTGTCTCCAGAGAATACCAAGACAGGCTGGCTCCAAGCCAGAAATCCAACCCTCCAGAAGCCTTGACAGGAGCTTTCTGAACTTGAGTCGACCCCTCAGTTGCCTGGGTCATATTCACAGTCTCCCATGAGTGTAAAGCGAGATGGCCAGATCTGCCCCAGGCCAAACTAAATCAAGTGCTCAGCCTAGCATGAAGCAGGAATGTCTCTGATTTCCAATTGTATGCTCTCAGATGAAGAGGCTCAGAGCCATGAGGCCCAGCTGCTGGGCAAATCCTGTGGCCTGAATTATTGATGGATGAATTCATCAGGCACACTGCCTTCACCCATCCACTCAGGTCATGTCCAGCTTATTGAAATACAGAGCCTGAAACTGTACACCATCTGCCCAGAACGAAGTCACTCTAAGTACAAACTCCTTAGCCTCCTCTGTAGCTGGAATATCAGGAAGAGCAGAGACTTTGGAGCCCTACAAACCCAAGTTCAAGTCTCTCCTCTTCCTCTGCTTCACTGTGTGACCTAATTGACTGTTTACCTCTATGAGCCTGTTTCCTCATCTGCAAAACTGGACTAAACATCTCTCACCAGTGTTATTGAGATCAAAGAAAACATCCATAAAGTTCCATTACAGTGCCTGGCATGAACTAGGCAAACAATTCTATTATGCAAACTTTTATGGTCTGACTCCTTGCCTTTGTCTCCTCTCACCATGAATCCTATACTCCAACCCCACCTCACCACCTGTCCAGCTTGGTTCAGGCCATGTGATTTTACACTATCTGTGTCACTTATCAATTTATTGCCTCTCTGCTCTAAAACCACTCTTTTTGCCAGCTCTGTGATAATGGAGCTGGACCCTGTAAATATTTCTTCCTTGCCAGCTGACATACATTAAGCCTTTTCAGTAGAGTATGCTAGAGGGACACTGGAGGAGAATGGATCTTCCCTTCCTGGCTCAAGGTTGGCTCAATTCCTGGATTCCTGGAGAGTGTGCTTTTTTCCCACTGCTTAGCCCAGAGTTTCTCCAGTACTAGGTGCTGGCAAGGTGCAGCTTTCTTCAATTTGTCTGTTACATACATTCTCCAGCTCTTAACTATGGCATCAGTAGCATAGCCAGGAGCCCCAGACAGCTCGGGCCTGCACCCAAGTCCAGGTCACTCCTACCCACACCCTCTCCTCACTCCTGGACACACATACACTGGGAGCCTGAGAGGGCTGGCCATCTGCAGAGCCAGCCACTTGATCTTTGTCCTCTGGAACTGGCTGGAAGCACCCTGGCCCAAGGCATATACAAAAGTTCACTAGGTTCCTAGAGCGGGGGGTCTCTCTAAATTACTAATCTCCCTAAACAAGCTATGTAACATATAACTAGACACTAACACCCATAGACTTTGTTTATTTTATTCCTTTTATTTATTGTCCTCCCAACACTCCCCTCCCACCACACTAAAAATGCAAGCTTCATGAGGCCAGGGACGGACTTTTGTGTATATTGTTCCCAGAGCCTAGGACAGTGCCTGGATATAATGGGATATTCAAATATTTAAGAAGTGAGGGAATGATTAAATATTGGATGAATGTATGCATGAGTAAACAAATTCTTAGCTATTAGGATCTGCGGGGAGTGGGACATCCTGGAGTTAAGGAGGTTGACTGGGACTGGGGAATGTGGTTCTCAGGGATCCCTTGGGATGGATGCCCACTGCAGTGGTCCAGTGTTCCTTTTACCATCAGCAAGTTGCTTAGCAACCGGCCGCCTGGCCCTCCGCCACCACTAGAGGGCGCGCGGGCGGGGAGACGTGAACGCGCACGCCTGCGCGGCGCGGGCCGGCGAGGGAAGCACGTCACTTCCTGTTTCTTTAGGGAACGTGGCTTTCCCCACAACGCCCGTCTTCCCTTTGCGTCTCTGCTGCAGCGGCCGGAGCTGGAGTCGGACCCCGAGCGCAGCCTTACCATGGACTCGGCCCTCAGCGACCCGCACAACGGCAGTGCCGAGGCAGGCGGCCCAACCAACGGCACGACGCGGCCGCCTTCCACGCCCGAGGGCATCGCGCTGGCCTACGGCAGCCTGCTACTCATGGCGCTGCTGCCCATCTTCTTCGGCGCCCTGCGCTCCGTGCGCTGCGCCCGCGGCAAGGTAGGGTCCGCGGCAAAACCGGGCGCTGTCTGCCTCCCACCCTGACACGGCCGACACGGACCCTTCCCCCTCCCGCCCTAGACGGGACAGACACCTTCTCTGCCCGGACACTGACCCCTTCCCAGCATTGCTCACCACCGCTTCACCACCCGGGGCCCACATCCCGGGGCTGGCTTTAGGTGCCCCAGGATCTGGGCACAGATCCGCGAACCAGGTACTGACACCGTCCTCAGATAGGGAGTGGTTTCCACCCCCGTTCAGACCTTGACACATCCCTCCCTCTGTGCATCATGGCTGACCCTAACACTGTGATTCGGGCACTAATTGTTTTGAGCCTGCTGGACCCAGCCAGACCAGCCTCACCCTCTGCTGCAGCTGCTCATCCCATCTAGGACAGTCACGCCATCCCAGGCTGTGGGTCAGCATCCATCTGTACCTGATGGGGCACTGGTCCTGACACCTCCTGAATGGTACAGTCTCTTGTCATTCCTCCTTTTATCCCAGGGTAGATTCTGGCACCCAGGCTCATCCTAGACTCTGACACCTGTCCAGCTGGAATCTGTGACCCATAAAGCGCTCTCCTAGAACCTCCAGATGAGGCCCTTGCCCCGCCTGAAAAAAAACTAACACAGGAATATTAGTTCCTAGAACCCCCAGCTCAGGCCCCAGTTTTTTGCATCACTTTCTGGAACCAGTTCCAGTCAGCCTACCCCTCAGAACCTGGCACTTTGGTGCCTGTCTTTTTAACCAATCATAGACTGCTTGGTTTGCTAGTTTCCTCTCCCTGACTACACCCAGGCTTGGACCCGTCCTAGCCTAAGCCCAGACCCTATTCCTAACCCCTAACCCTGTTCCCACGCAAGACCCTGACCCTACCTCAAAGTGGCTCTTGTCTTCATACGCTTTAAGACAGTCTTTCCACCAGATTGGGCTTACTTGCCGAGTAACTGAGCTGCCGTTGGCCTCTCTTGGGAGACTGGACCAGACTCCATCCCTGTCCTTCAACATCTGTCCGATTAGATACCTAAGAGGACTCCAGGGCCTTCCACCTCCTGACTTCCTCCCTGCCACCCTTCTTCCCTATATTAAGCCCTCTCTAGCCCGTTTCACCAATGGCTTCTCACTTCCTGGCAGCCTCTCCCGCTGTCCTCCACCACCTCCTGAACTGTAGCTCCCTGCTGTTCCTCCCCCACCCAGACCTGAGGTTGAACCTTAGCGGAAGCCATCTTACCCAAAGAGGGCAGACCCACAGAGCAGCTGCCACTTTTGAAACTGCTCAAGCCCAGGTTCTTGAAACATTACCCAACTTGAGCAGTAGCTGAGGCCTACCACCTTCCTTTCCCAACATCAGAGAACTTGCTGCTGGTTCCCTCTGTGGTCAGATGCAAACGGAACTGGTCAGGCAGGGCTTCAGTTGGCACCATTTGTCTTACTCTTCTGCCTCCTCTAAGCAGAGTTCAGGTGCTTTCAGTCTTCCTACCTTTGCCTTTCAGGCAAACACTTGGTGCAGGGGGAAGTTCTGAAACAGATCAGGACAAAGGAAGTGAAGGGCCGCATGGAGTGAGCTGGGCACTTGATGTGAGGGGCTCTCCAGACTTTTCTCAGTAATTCTCCTTGGCACCTTCTACACATAGATTACTAATCTCTTCAGAAAACACTTTCCAGACAACAGAATTACCTGGACCTCCACTGTTGTCCAGGGCAGAGGGATGCTGCAAAGAGGAGTGGATCAGGGCCCTGTCACCAAGGAGTTTAGGTGTCTGGATGAGAGAGAAATAACTAGATCTGTGATTGTAATACAAGTAGTGCTGCAGGGTTTGGGGAGAAACATTGAGCATACCTGGGGCAGGGCAGGGCGGCTTTGTGCCAGAAGCGGGCTCGAGCCTTGCCGTAGAGGTCAAATTTCCTCCAGAAGACATTCTACTCAGCAGAAACCAGGGAAGCAACTGTACGAGGCAGTTTGGGAGATGGTGGAAGGTCTGGAGTGGCTAGAGCAGAGGGTAGGGATAGAAGAGAGCTTTAGATCTACTGTAGTATCTAAATACCTCTCCCCAGCATCTCCTGCAAGACAGTGGGGCTGGAAGAGTGTGCATGGAATTGCAAACGGCCTGACCCTTAGTAGCCTCCACCACCAGTAACCAGGGTACTCTAAAGTTTACAAGCCTTCACCCTCTGATTCTCCCAGCAACTGAGTGAGGCAGGCAGAGCCAGTTCTGTTATCACCATTGTACAGAGAAACTGAGAGGCAAAGACATGACTGCTCTGCCAGTTAGGGGCAGAACCAGGGGTCCCTAGTCCGAGTCCAGGGCTTTCTCCTTGATGCAGGTGCCTCTGAAGACCCATACAAGTGGCATTTTGGCCAAGGGAAAGGACCGGCCAGATGACTCCCTTTTTCTACCCTGAGTCCTGTTTCCCTGATCATTTGGCAAGGAGAGAAAACTGGGCTTGGGGGCCCAGGAGTTGCGACGTCCCACCGGTGTTAGACCCCCACCGTCAGCTGAGAGAGGGCATGTGGGGACAGAATTCTCCCCGGGGGCAAGCTGTCCATGACAGGCAGGGTGAGTTGTGAAGTCACGGGAGAAGGTGGAGTGTCCAGGAGCGTGCTGGGAAGAAGTAGCCATGGGAGGAGCAGCTGAGAGCGGTGTCCATCCCCGTCAGAGAGCTCTGTTCCCAGAAGGCGGCAAATCCCAGCAGCAGCTACTCATCAGATCACTTCAGAGGCCTTTGGCCTGTAACTCAGAGGAGCCCCTCAGCCAGCTGGACGGGGCTTTCGCTCTGTGCCAGGCCCTGGGCTGGATAACAGGGGTGCCAGGACAAAGAAGGCCAAGCCCTCCCCTCACAGAGCTCGGTCACCAAGGTGAAACAGCTGTGTGACCAGCCGACTGCTAGAGGAGGTGGCAGTGATCTTTGCGGGGGTGGGTGAGAGCTCCGCAGGCAGGACAGGAGGAGAGGGAGGCGTGGCATGACAGGTGTGTTCTGGGAAGCAGTGAGCAGATTGATGTGAGCCCAGTACAGCTACTCAGGTGAGGTAACAAGAAGATGCTCCAGGATCCTGCAGCCTTCCTGAGGTACAGAATCCTGACGGCAACGCAGCAGTTAATCTTCATAGTTACTACATATTTGCATTTGTGAAAATTCAAGCAACACAGAAGTGTAAAGGAAATCCCCCCCTTCCACCCCATACCACTTCCTTGGAAGTAACCCAGTTAGCTGCTTGGTGTGCAACCTTCCAGACCTTTTTCTGTGTATGTACAGACATATGTATGTGCCTGTGTATATAAACATATGTAAATTTATTTTTATAAAAATAGGATTTTGAGGTACATATTGCTCTGGAACTTGATTCTTTTTTTTTTCCTTAGTAATATGTCTTGGTCATTTTCCTATGTCAGTACATGTAGATGTACCTTGCTGCTTTATGGCGGAGAGGGTAGGTCACACACACCCAGAGTGCAGAATTCCAAAGGCACAGAAAAACAGAGTAAAATCTCCCTCCCACCCCAGCTGCCCGGTTTCCCTCCCCCGAGGCAGCCCCTGTTACCTGTTTCTTGGGTATCCATGGAGAGTCTCTGTGCCTTTACAAATAAGTAAGCATATTTTTCCCCCCATTTTTGCTATATAACTGTTACATTTTGTTATAGATACGCTCTTTTTTGCACCTTGCTGTTTTTACCACTTATGTGTTGGAGATCTAATACATCAGTACTCATGGAGCAGTTGCGTTAACAGCTGTGCGGTGTCCGCCTGTGCCCCACAGCCATGGTTCTCAAAATGTAATCCCTGAGCCAGCAGCAGCAGCATCACCTGGGAGCTTCTCAGAAATGCACATCTGTTCACAAGCCCTCCTGGCGATTCTGATGTGCATTCAAGTGTGAGGGCCCCTGGTTTGGAGTCCTCCGCTGGTCAGTTGGGTTGTGTCAGTCTTCTGCTATCACAAGCCATGCTGAAATTAATCTCCTTATACATTTGTTACTTCACGCTCTTCTGTGTATTTGTAGGATAAATTCCTTGAAATCGATTTGCTGGGTCAGAGGCTCTGCGTGTTTGATTTAGATGGATTTTATTAAATTATCCACCTTAGAGGTTGTACCAGTTTATACTCCCACCCACAATGACCTCAATTCTTGTTTAATGGCTGCTTGGTAGTCCATTCTTCAGGGGTTTATGAATTGTTGTGTGATGCGATCAGGTCCTTCGGAAAGAGCTCCCGACAGAGGAGGTGCTAGGCAGGAAGGGGGCTGGAGAGGTGGTGCTGGTGGAGACTGCAGTGGGGACAAAGGGCTGGGGTGGGGAGTAGTTCAGGAGATGCTCAGGTGAGTGGGTGCACATGGCAGTGAGGAGAGGAGACCCTGGGGAAACAGAATGGTCCACACATTCCAGATCCTTTCTAGGGCATGGCCTGGAAAGCAGAACTCCCAGAGCTCCAGCTGAGCCAATGGCTTGAAGCCGGCATCCATCTCCCCTCACTGCTTTTGCCTCCACCCTGATAACTGAGTATCCAGAATGTCACTGGAAACTAAATTTATTTCAGCTCTGTGTCAGCTCCCAAAACCCCCCCACCCCACCCCCCACGTTAATGTTTTGCATTTCATGAGCCATTGCATTTGTGTAAGAACATCTAGTTTAAAAATCCAAATTGAATCAGTGGAGAATCCTGACAACTTTTAGCATTTTTGTAACTACAAAGATTCTGTTGCCTTCAGGATTCCATTCCTCAGAAAGGTCAGAGGCTCCCTGAGCATCTTGTCATAATTTTCCAGCAGAAATTTCCAGATAGGAAAGGTAGAGGGCATCTAGGGGGTAATAGCCAAGAGTTTGGGCTCTGGAACCAGACTGCCTCAGTGTGAATCCTAGCACTGCCACTCACCAGCTGTGTGACTTTAAAGCAAGTTACATCACCTCTCTGAGCCTCAGTTTCCTCATCTGTAAAATGGGGCTATTAAAAGTACCTGCTTCCTGAGGTTCTTGTGAGTTGAAATCATGCAGAGGACCTAGAACAATGTTTGACACCTAGAAAGCACTCAGTAAATGTTATCCGTGTCATTGTTGGCCAGATTTCAAGTCTCCCATTCTGACTCAGCATTGCATATGGGATATTTCTAATAGTCACCCACGGAGGAGACCAAATTCCTCTGTGTGGTGGAGCATCTGTCCAACCTGGTTTGCCATCAAATAATTTTAAGCCTCTTCCTGCCCAGGATGCTGGGCAGAATTGAAATGAATGTGTGGAAATGAGCGGTAGCACTGGTTTATAGATGAAGCCAGAGGGCATGTGGTGTGAATGCTTTCACACCACATGCCCTGCATCTGCCAGTCCTTCTGCCTGGTAAGCACTTCCCTTCCTTGTACACAGAGCAAACTCCTCAACTCAGTCAGCGTTTATCTGGCTCCTGCTATATACCAGACCCTGTGCTTGGCCTTCAAGGCCTTTCTTAAGTGATATCAGTTCTAACCACCTCTGACACTTCCCTACTTCCTTGCAAAAGTAGTGGCCTGTCTGCTTTCTCATGATTCCCTTGTACATAATAATGATACAGATAGTTTATACAACTTGTGGGAAGCCCAAGGCACAACGCTAAGTACTTTCAATGCGAAAATCATCCAATCCTGGCAACCCATTTTACAGCTGAGGAAATCGAGGCTCTGAGAAAGAAAATAACTTCCCCAAGGTCGCGCAGCTGGAAAGACGCAGAGCTGGCAGTGCAGCTAGGCCTGCTGACTTCAGAGCCCTCTCTCCACCACTGGGCATTCATGCCATGTTTCACGGCAATATGTGTGTCTCTGTTCTGTCACGTGTCACGCTATGTGGTGATATGCTGTTTACATATCAAGGTCTTGGCCTAACTGCCAGTGGACTCTTTGAGGTCAGGAGCTCATTTATTTTTGTGCCCTCCCGCTGCTGCACAGGAAGTACAATGACTTTGTGAAGGGACGCAGAGAGGGTGATGAATTTGCCCAAGCCCCACAGCGCAGTGCTGCCAAAAGCTGAAACCAAAGACTGGGTGGGAGAGAAGAGGGAAGGAAGATGACCCTGCCTCTCACTGTCAGTATTGCTCACCTGCCCCAACCCCGCTCCCAGCAAAGCTGTCAGAGAGTGACTCACACACAGCTACCTGGTCCCTCCAAGAGGGGCGGGTCTCCCTTCAGCCCTGTGCCTGGGCCTCCTCAGCCATGCAGATGTCGGGGTTTGGTTAAAGACCTCCCCACTTGCCTCTCCCTGATAATCACAGCTCCTTAGACAGTCACAGTACTTTACAGGTTGTCAGGCTCTTTGACATCTCATACCTCATTTGATTTAAGTCTCTTGGCCCTTTTAGAGGTAAGTAAAGCTAGAGATGGTCATCCTGTTTGACAGATGAATAAACTGAGGCTCAGGGAGCAAATGATTTGCCTGAGTCACCCAGCAAGCCGTTAATAGAGCGGTCACTTTAGATGCATCCTTATGCAGTGACATTTGCAGGGTCCTTGACTGAGCATTTTGCCCAGCACAGAGAGTATATGGAGAACATCATGGTCCTGAAAGCTTTTGACTTGTAAGTTTATGTTAAAAAAACATTTTTAATATACTATTTATAACATACTACTATTGATGGATTTTCATTAGAAAGTTTTTTGTCCTGAATTCCATGGAGCTGATTTAATTTCCTACCTTGCACTGTTACTCCACTTCCAATTATTTTCCATTTTGATAATACTGAAATGATTTTGCTTGCATGCCATTGGTTTTCATGTAAATAATGATCCTCCATCAGCTCTTAACCCAGATCACATTCTTGGCAACTATTGCATCTGCCATTGTGAATTTAATTTGGCTTTTACTCTGACCGGATTCAGTTTTCCCAGTCACACTTCTTGAGTTTGAGTTTTGTCAAGATTTGCTTCTCCTTGCAGTTGGTATCTTCCCATGTTGGGTTTTAGCCATTGTTAGTTTGGTTATTGTTGGTTTATTTCCACTCATAATATTCACTGACTGCTGGATAAAAGACTGATCATATTTACGTCTCAGCTCATCCATAAGGAAACTGGAGGTAGTCTTCAGAAGGCCTAGGACCTCTCTGCTGCCACCAGTGTCCAGGGTTTTCTCTTTCAGATATTACGTACCCTCTGCCTCTGCCGCACGTGCACTGGGTCCTCCCAGGACTGTCCCTGTCAGGTCCAGATCCCCTCAATAGAGGGAGTATCCTGCCCCGGGGTGGGTGGGCAGCAGCCCTGGCAGAGGGAACAGCACTAGCAAAGCCTTGAGTCAGGAGAACGTGGGGACCCCTGAGGCACCTCAGTGATGGCAGGAGGGAAAGGAGATGAACGAGCTGTTGGGGCACCAAATTCCCACCAGCATCCAACCCTCGGAGGCCAGAACCACGCCCCCCACTCAGCAGGGCCTTTCTTCTCTCATCTAGAATGCTTCGGACATGCCCGAGACCATCACCAGCCGGGACGCCGCCCGGTTCCCCATCATTGCCAGCTGTACGCTCTTGGGGCTCTACCTCTTTTTCAAAGTAAGTCCTTTGTCACCTGTTGTGTCATTTGGTTTAAATGACTTTATTTTATTTTGTTTTATTTTTCCCGTCACAGGAGACATGCATGTTCATTTATAGAAAATAAAGAGCAGGAAAAATAATAATTAACCCCTAGACCCACTACCCAGAGGCCCCACTGTGATGTCGGGGGCTCCTTCCCACCAGTCTTTATTTCCCGTCTCTGCAGAGCTTGCTGTTTGGTTTCCGTGATGCCAGTTTGGTTTCATTGTACTCTTCATGTCGGGGTGGGGTATAGCTGTGTCTTGGACATACCTCTACCATACTAATCGCTTTTTTTTTTTTTCCTAATTTATCGAGGTTTATTTTCCCAATAAAAGTTACACAGGCTCAGTGTTGAAAACCTGGAAAACACAGAAAAGTAAAAAGGGGAAAACAGCAGCCATCCAAAACCCCCCTGCCAGAGACAGTCACAGAGTCCCTTTGGAGGTGTGTCCTTCCTCTGCTTCTCCCTGTGCATGGTTCCTCCGTAGCTGTGACCACGTGGTGCATTCAGTCCTGTAGCTGCTTTCCTCACTTCACATGGATTACATCATAAGCATTTTCTCATGTTCCTGCAAACTCTCCAACTTTTTTTTTAAGTATAACATACTGTTTTCTGATGATAAAAGTGATATATGCAGAAAACTTAAAGAGAGGGAACAATACACAGAGATAATCACTATTAACATTTTGGCATATCTACTTTCAGGCTTTTTTAACCTAATGCTAATCATTTTATAACTAATTTTTTTAATCATACATTACACGCCCTTTTTTCAAGGATAACGTTTTTTTTGGCTGTGCCTCGAGGCCTCTGGGATCTTAGTTCCCAGACCAAGGATCGAACTCATACCCCCTGCAGTGGAAGCACAGAGTCCTAACCACTGGACCGCCAGGAAAGTCCCTCCTCAAGGATAACTTTTCATTTACATTTTAAAAATGCGTATACATAGTTTAAAAAAAATTTTTTTTCAATCTAAGGGAAGGTGCAAATGAGCCATAATCCTCTCCCCGACATAGTTTCCTGTGAACTCATTCTATTACGCATAGATCTACATTTATGTAAAAAAATGTAAAACAAACATATATATATCAAACATATGGTTCTTACCAAGGAGATATTTTTGTGTCAGCACAGAGCTACCTCATCCTTTGTTACAGCTGCTTGTGGTTCTGTTTCATGGATGGGCCCCTGAGGGCATTCAGTGGTGGGATGTCCCAGCACTGCTGCCGTGAACATCCTCGTGTACATGTCTAGATACATATTGTCAAGTATATCTGCAGTAGGATTACCAGAAAAAACAGCATCTCCATTTGTAATTGGAACAGATAGTTCCAAATCCCTCTGATTATACCAATTTGCATCCCCTCCAGCAGTTACAAGAGTGCTGGCTTCCCTTTACTCCCACCTACACTGAGTAGCCTCAGAATCCTTTATTTTTACCAGTCTGTGAGTGAGTCAAAAACATAATTTTTAATGCCTATTTCCTGTTCCATCACTCCCTTATTATTGGATCAGAACTACTCTTTTCAAAGATTTCAGAATATCTCCACAAGCAGATACACCACGGCTGACTGACAGTGTCCCCTTCACTTTAAACAGAAAACATCATTCTGATTTTTACTCTTATAAGTAAGAGTGCATCAAATAACATTAAGTATTCACTGATTTTTTTTTTTTTTTCTTTTTTTCCTGGACCTCAGGAGAAGAGGTGAATTTATCACATGCTTCAGTTCACAGCACACTGTCATTGCCCCATGCCAGGCCCCCTCCTTACTTCCTTCACCCCCTTCACCCCTGATGCCCATCTCCATTTGCCACCTTCATTTCCCTTCACCAGAGGCAGCTGCCCTAATGCATTTGATTTGTGTCCTTGGATGTGTGTCTTTATATAAAATATGGTGTTAGTGTATCTGTGTGTATGTAGTGAGAGTCTAGTTTCCATAAGTAGAACTGTGTTCTTTTCCTCTCCCCTGTACTCTTGAGGCCTCTCTGTGGCTCCACGTACACCTAGCCCATTCCCTCTGACTTGGCTTTTGGCAGATATTTCTCAAGCCTTTGCTGTGCTAAGTGCTAGGAATATACACCCAGGCCTTTGTCTCAGGACCATCTAACATTTTTAGTATTTAGGATTCTCTCCTTAGGCTAGATTCCCCAGAAAAGAATTTCTGGCAGCAGAGGGTGTGAACATTTTTACTTAAGGCTCCAGATGCCTGTTGCTCAGCCTGTCCTCCTCTTCAGGCAGGTAAGCCCCAGCTTGCCTTGTGCCAGAGGACACAGGGTACCTCCTCCCCAGGTCACTGGAGCGTCCATGTTGAGATGTCTGAAAGGCAGCTGCCTGGATAACACAGCCACCAGTTTCCTCCCAAACTCCAGACTGGCCACTGGTTGTGGTTTGCTTAACAGTGACTCTCACTCAGCCCTTCTTTCCTCCTCTCCTGGTTGGGGCACTGGAGTTTGCTGCATTTCTCAAAATCATAAAATTTACCTTATCCCACCTCATTTAAACCTGATTGCTTTGAGGCAGCGTAAAAAAATTAAATCCAACAGCATAAGAAAAATATATAAAGGAAGAAAGTGGCGTAAAGGAGAAAAAAATAAATTAGGAAAGAGCAATGAAGCTTTGGGTAAGGAACATACCTAGACGCCATGTTCTAAACTCTAAAGATTTGTAGTCTTGCCAGAAGTGCCTCTGACACAGGTGTGGCTCTGACTTTCTGGCAGCCAAAGCACAAAGAGAGTGAGACCTGGTGCACAGTTTATAGTCCACACAGTCAAGTCAACCAGAAGCTCAAAGGTGTGGCCAGAGAGGAATTTTTCCCCAGGGCCCACGTTGAAAAAACACTGTGCGAGAGGCTACCACATCTTCACGCCTGCATGGGTGGGAGCATTCACACTGTAGCCACTGATGCGCTCGTCCATTCAGTCCTTCTACAAACATGTATTGCGAGCCCGTTGTGTACCAGGTCCTGTGCTGGGGGCTGGGGAGAGAAACAGCTGGCCCACCCCACCCTCAAGGAGCTTCTTGTTAAGTGGTGGAGACAGACACCAGTCAAGCAGTCACATAGATAAACGTGAAGTGACAGTCCTAGAAAGTGCTGGGAGGGTGAGGTCTGTAGCGCCAGAATCTACTCCTGCCCAATCCCCCATCTCTGATAGCAGTACCTCGTCCACCTTGCTGCTCAGCCAAAAACCCTAGGCGTGTTCCTCCCTCCTCTCAGCACGAGCCCTCGGCACACCCCGCTTCTCTAGTGCAGAGCATATCTGGAATCTGACCCCTGCTTGTCACATCCCTCGTACCCTCAGCCCAGGGCACCATCCTCCCAGGTGCAGCGCCCTCCTTACTGGGCTGTCGGCTTTGATTTTTGCCCTGTGGAGTCTGCCTTCCACACAGCAGCAGAGGAATCTTCTCAGGCCGTCAGATCAGGTCACAGCCTTGCCCTCAGCCCTGCAGTACCGGCCTGTCTTACCCAGATGAAGCTAAAGCCTTTTTCACGGCACTGCAGGTCCACCTCCCTCCTACCTTCCCAGCGTCGTCTCCTGACACTCTCCTTCCTCCCTCGGCTCCAGGCCATAGGCCCTACTGTTCCCTGCACACAGGAACACGTGCCCACCTCAGGACCTTTGCACCCACCCTTCTGTCCGCCTCAAAGACTTTTCCCCCAGCTACCCTCACAGCCACTCCCTTACTTCATTAGGGGCTCCACTCCTAAACGAGAAGGGAGTGTCGGAGGCTTTCCCAGACCACCTGTCTGACAGAGCCCCACCCAGCCCGGCCCTGCTTTGCTTTTCTTCTTAGTGCCCCTCTGTACCTGACAATGTACTGCATGTTCATCTCTTTTGAGATTCTCCCTCCCTGGCACATGAACTCCATGAGAGCAGGGGCTTTTCTGCGTCTGCCAGTGCTGAGCACAGTCTGCACGTAGCAGACAGTCAGTAAACATGAGCCGAATCCATGGAGGTCACGTCGAGGAAAGCTGCTCGGAAGCCTGGGTGAGGAGAGGAGAGCATCCTGGGCACCAGAGGGGCATGTGCACGGGCTGCCCGTGGGTGGGAATGTGGCACAGCAAGGCCAGTGTGGCCACAGCACGTAGAACAACAGGGAGCATGGCGTGAGCCGCAGCTGAGGAGGCCTGTGGGGGTCACCACGAGGGCGTGAGAGGCCAAGGGAGGATGTGGGCCTTAAGCTCGCAGAGAAGGGGGAAACTGCTGAGAGGCATTAAGCAGGGGAGCCAGGGCATCAGGCAGATCTGGGCACAGCCCTACTTGAGAGTGGCCAGTGGCCCCAGGCCCACACCACAGCACGTTATTCCCTCATGATAATAAATTAAAGACAGCGCAGCAACCGTGGAGGCGTATGGCACGGCCTCTCCAAAGTCTGGAGTTAACAACATGTGGCCACTGGCTTTGGAGCCCTGTGAGAGAGAACGTTCCTCGGGTTCACCTAACAACAACAGGACCAAGAAGCAGCGGTCAGGGCCTGCCGTCAGGACGTCAGCATCACCGTGGGGGGGTCGTCCAGAGGAGCATGGAGCCTGGGACAGGGTGCAGGTGACGCATAACGGGGTGGCCATTGTAGGCGGCTCCCTAGATTTTTGAGCAGAGAGAAGGAAGCTTGAAGAGTGCGTTCTGAGGTTCAGACGGCTCTCTTGGGACCCTGAACTTCAGACTCCCCTCCCCCGTGACTCCCATGCAGGACCCTCAACACACATGATGTTGCCAGCAAGCACAAACCTACAGACTCCTTTGGGAGCTGCATCTGAGGCCCTGAGCTTCCTTCCCTTTTTCCTGTTGCCACAGAAACTAGAAGGCCCCTAGTACTGCCTGAGATTCTGCCTGACACTGTTCCCCAACTCCAGATCGGGGAGACCAACTCCAGAAGAGAAACGGGGACTCTGGTTTCCTCATAGCCACCGGCAACCCTGACTTCCTGTTTCTCTTTGTATTTCTGCCTCAGATATTCTCCCAGGAGTACATCAACCTCTTGCTGTCCATGTATTTCTTCGTCCTGGGAATCCTGGCCCTGTCCCACACCATCAGGTCAGAAGGCATCTCTGCGACATTTGAAGCAGCTTTCTCAAGAGCCAGTACAGGGTTTCGGATGAGAACATGACCTTTGGCGTCATTCAGAGCCAGGTTTGAATCCTGGCTGTAAAACCCAAGGGAATCTTTCCCCTGTGTCATACTGTGGGTGACCTAGAACGTGAACCGTAACCTCTCTGGGCCACAGTTTCTTTACAAGGAATGATAAGAATGCCTGGTGGGTGTTTCCCACCACAGTTGTTGGGAACAGTGATGTTGTCACAGTACTGAGATGAGTGATGGCAGTGCCACCTGCCAGGTGTCGTAGCTGTTGCGCACGCACTGAGCCGGCCTCTCACACGTGGTCTCAGCTCATAAGAGAACAACGTGGTATCGAGAGACGTTCAGAGCACAGGCTCTAGAATTTGACTACCTGACTTTGAATCCAGACTATGTCACTTAATAGCCCTGTGACTTTGGGCAAGTTATTTAATCTCTCTGGCCTCAATTTCCTCACCTCAACATGAAGGAAAATGTTGGTTCCTTCCTTCTGGGTCACGTGGAAAGCTTTCGGCACAGTACCTGGCATTCGGTGTGTTCAATAACTGTTAGCTATTATTATTATTTATTATCTGTTGCTTCTAATCCTGTTACATTCAGAAACTGAAGCTCAGAGAGGTTAAGAAATTTGCTAGGACAATGCAGCTGATACACAGCAGAGCCAAGATTCAAACCTAAATTTCTGTGGCCCCAGAGCCCATCTTCTTTCACTGCCACCCTGCTCAGATGTCCACATGCGGTGTCAGTTGGGTGGGGCTGAAGGGTCTAAGCCAGTGGTCCTCAGGTGGGGCTGCTCACCAGGTGGGAGTTGTGCCCCCAGCCCACCCCCTCACTGTGACTACAAAAGCATCCCAACCTGCTTCCATCTGGCCCCTTCAGAAGGTATAGCCTCAGGCTGAGGACCGCAGAGGCAGTCAGCAGACCAGGAAAAGCTCCCAGAAGGAAGGAACACAGCTTGAGTTCAGCCTCGAAGAGTAGGAAACCCCGAAGAGGGTATTGGAGCGGGGAGAGCCCAGGCCCAGAGCTGGAAGGTCTGTGCACACTGAAGGTGCTGTCCGAGAAAAAGAGCAGGATCCTTGCAGCAGCATCGAGAGCCAGGGCGGGGTTGGCCTCATTCCTCTGGGCAGGGCCCTGGGAGTCAAGAGCGTGGGCCCGAGAGGTAGACGACCCTGGAACCAAGGCCCACCTCTCTAATTTGTACAAGTGACTCAAGCTCTCTTAGCATCCGTTTCTTCACCTGTAAAATGGAGATACAGAGAGTACCTCCTTGTAGAGGCGTGGGAAGGATCAAGTGAGCACATCTGTGACGTGCCCAGAGCAAGTGCCAAGCGCACCGCAAGCGAGCGGCTGGCCCGAGTTCACGCAGCTGGGACTGAGTTCAGTGTTGTCTTCACTACACCCACCTTCACCCACGAGGCCTTGTTCTAGCCCCCACCCCCCATCCTTTTAGGGTGAAAACCCAAAGAACCTGACGGACAGGAACCCAGTAGGACAGGGGCAGATCCAGTTACCCTTGCTCACAGGACCGCCCTCTCCTTTCCTGGTGGAGCGGGGTGGGGGCAGTCACTTCCCCTGCTGGTTAGGACCCCCCCCCAGTTCTAGCCCATCACCCCCTCTCGCCCAGCTTCTGTAAGAGCCTTGAGACTCCAGTCCTCCCCACAGCCCAACCACCAACTCAGAGTGCAAGAACCCAGTACATTTTGTCCAGCCATGTGCTGAGGAGTTGACTATTTCACTCTATCTCAACAATCCTACAAGAGAGATCACCACCTACCTGCCCAAGCAGGGTATTTTGAGCCTGTCATTTTGACACCAGAAACCTTTTTTTTTTCTTGTAGAACAACAACTGAGGAACATTGCCCCAAATTCCTCCTGGATTAACCAAGAAACAGTTGTCTGTCTTTTAAGCAGTTCGTAATTTTTACTGATAGACATTATCAACAGAAAATAGAACCAAAGCAACTAAAGCTGCACATGGTAAAATTTGTTAGCAACTAAAAATTAACAGAAGAATCATTTCCTTGGTAAGATTTAGAGCACGCAGTTTGACCTGGGAAGATTAGACCTTATGAAAGTAATGGCTGGTAGCCATGGGCATGCGGAGTACTCACCATTCAGGGTCTGAGCTATCCTCTGAAAATAATTGATACGGACTGGACACTGGAATGAAAGAAATCATTACTGTAAAATGTACACGGAAAAGAACTGAGATGAAAATAATTTTAGCAGAAAAGGCAGAGGGCATAATTTAATAATGCTGCTTAGTTGACCTAAGAATTAAGTTTACTTCAATCAAATTGAGTTTGCGTAAATATTTTCTCAAAGAAGTCTGCGGTGTTGTTAGAATTTTGATGAGTTGTTTATATGTATCCACAAACTCAGAGTCAGACCTTCCTCAGGAGCCAAACAAGGTCTAAAGGTTCAAGACATGAAAATTGAGGTTCAGAGAGCTTCACACCTACTAGGAGCAGAGTGAGGTTTTGAGCCCAGGTCTAACTCCACGGCCAGGTATTTTTTCCAGTTTTGGCAAAAGTGAAGGGGAAGAGAGAGCTAAAAGACGGGGGCCTAGGCACCCTCTCCCGTGGGCCTGTGGTCTCCCGAAGACCAGCAGAGGAGAGGCTTGCTGAGAGGCTGTAGGAGCTGAGGTAGCGCAGGCGGAGATGTTCGTAGGATTCCTTCCACTTCCCCCAGCCACCTCAAGCCTCCCTGGGAAGAAACCACAGCTTGAGGCGTTGGAGGAAGGTGAGGACTCGCAGCCTGCCTTCACCTTGTGCGGTCACCAAGACTCGAGCCCATGCCAATTTCCTTCCTGCCAAGAGAACCGCAGCTTATTTTTATCACCTCTGAGCTCATATCCCACCCAGCTGACCTTTAGAGGAAAAGGTCCATATGACCAAAATCTGCCACCCCAAGAGGGAGAGGCCACATCACCAGTTACACTGACCCTTGTCTTCACCCCCAGGGGAGAAGGGCACCAGGATGTGGTTTCCCAGCAGGAGGCAGTGACCTTTAGTCTTGACAGGAGCCACCGAGGGCCAGAAGGAGTCTCTGCATGCTACAAAAGCCCGCCTTCAGAGGTGTTCAGCAAGCATTCACCAGCTGCCTCCAGGCCCCAGCCTGGCATGAGTGGAGTGAAGGTGATGAGACAGGACCTCTGCCCTCAGGGCAGGCTCACACCAGCCAGGTTGCTTGAGTCTTGCCCCCTGTTATCCAGCAGCCCCTCTTTTCTCGGGATAACAAAGATATAAGTCTAGAGACTTCCTCCTTGGAACTGAAGCTGCAGTTAAGCTTACAGGGTGCCAAGCATTCGTATAATCCTCTTAATAAACTCTATGAGAAAGATACTGTTACAGTGTTCCAAATGAGGAAACAGCTGCACAGAGCAGTTAAGTAACTTTGCCAAGGTCATACAGCTCAGTGGCAGGGCCAGGATTTGAACCCAGCAAGCCAGGCTCCAGAGTCCATGCTCTTAACCACTGCACTCTGCTGGTTGAGCTCCTAAAGCAGACACAAGCTGGAGTGAAGGGCTTAGTGCCTCAGGCCTTCTCTCTGCCTCTGCACACACCCTCTGGCTTCAAACTCCCTAAAAGTGATTCAGCAGACTGAGCTGAAAGTAGCTTCTAGCCTCATCCATCCCAGCTGCTGCCTCCCACCTACTCAGAGCCCATTTGGGGAAACCCACTCCCAGTTGCATCCATGCTGCTGCATAATCACAAAACCCTCTCGTCATTCATGCCACAGCCCTCAGACTGGGAGGGATTGGCTATTTGATGAGTGGGGAAACTGAGGCCCAGAGATGATTCTTAATCCACATTTTCTCCTTCCAAGCCCCAGGATCTTAGAAAGCTCCCTTTTCCCTGCCTTTACTGCTGTCCCCGGGTCCCTCGGCCTGGGTCCATTGTCTACAGCTGGGAGCACCATTCCGGATTTGCCTGCCCCATCAGTCGTTGTCCGTCTGATCTGGTGTTACCGAGTGCATTCAAGCTCAGGCTGTGGACAGGCGCCATCGATGGTGGACGCACACAATTCTCATGACCCCTGTTGAGGATCCAGTGCTGGGCTGAACTTCTCCCCGCCTTCTCTCCTACCTTCACAGCAGCCCAGGTGGTATGCCCACATATCCCGAGGAGACTGAGCCACTGACGCGGCTCGCCCAGGGCCACACATGGCAGAGCAGGTGTCAGGGCTGGGCCGCCCAAGCTTGTGTCCGCCCCCGGGCCCAGGCTGAGCCAGAAGCCCCTGGTTTTCTGTTCCTGCTCTGAAGATGATCCAGAAAAGAATGTCTCTGCCCCCTGCCTGGCCAGGAAGTAGACCATGCTGAGTAATCAGAGAATGCTTCCAGAGACGAGGCCAAGTCCATCCTGAGCAACAAACAGAGGCCTCGTGAAAGGAGTGAATGTGAGGTTGCTCTCGCCCGAGGGGCTGTGATTCATCCAGCTGATCTAGTCCAGCCGAGTTTGTAAAAATCCCAGGCCTGGCAAGTCATGGAGTGAGGTGACCATCAGGTCATCTGACTTAATAGGTCTGGAAGGGAGTCCAGGAATATGCATTCCTTTTTCTTCCCGTATTTAATTCCTTTTATTTGGATTACAAAGCTGACACCATGGTTATTGTTCAAATAAGAGGTGCAGGGAAAAATAATTCAGATTACACTGTTTCTGCTTTATCTGTGTTAGCATAGTTTATATAATATTTAAGGAATCCCCTAGAAGGAATTGCCTCATGTCAACATAGCTAAGTGTTCTGGGAAACTAATAATTAAAGCAAATGGTTAAAACAAATCCTCTCAAACAGAATACGATATACTTTATAGTCACCTCAGTCTTGCTTTGGGTCTGCTAACTGCTAAAGAGAGGAGTGCTAGATTTTTATGGGTTTAAAAAATGTATTACAATAGTTTAACAGGCTACCTGTGAAAGAGCAATTGCAGAGACATTTTAATGGAAAGTCTCTAATAGCAAAGGAACGCTGCAGCTTCGATTTGCCACATTGCACACATCTGAGTGGTATTTGGAATAAACAGAGACTTCTGAGAAATTGGGATAAGGGGTTTACCTTTTCGTTCCTGAGTCAGAAGCAAAACTCATGCCTCCTCACCCACCTACCTCTCTACCTCCAGCCCTGGAGAGAGGGCTGTGGATGTCATTTCCCTTTGTGGGGCTGGCCTCCATTTGCGCATCCTCTGCTTTACTCTGGACCAGGCCAGGTCAGCTGCCTCTGGCTGAGCAGGGAGCTGGCAGGGAGGAAGTGGTTTATCTAGGACCATACGAGGCTAGTGGGCCCCTCTCGGCTGCTGGCCTTCCAGCCTCCTAAGCAGTGTGGGGCCTAGGCGTGCTCACCCTCTAAGGAGTCAGATCTCACCCTGGGCTACTGGTTGGCACCCCGTTTCAGCCCTGCTATCTGCCCCGACTCAGTGGGTCTCCTTGAAGAGTGAGAACTTTCCCTACACAGGTTTGAGCCCAAATATGCATTCTTGACAAGGGAGTCTCATACAGATGGTCCATAAACCAGACTTTGGAATCCATTGCTCTCCTAAAAACTGTTTTCTGTGAAATTCTGCCTGTGCTTTGTGTTTCTTGGGTGATAACTAAGAGGCAGCATGGAAGCACTAGGAGTCCAGAGACCTAGGTTCAGGTCTCAGCCCAGATATTGACTTCCTGTGTGACCCTGGGCAGTCAGTTGCCCTCTGAGGGCCTCTGTTTCCACATCTGTACATTGGGCACAATAATACCTACCTCTCAGGGCAGCTGTGAGGTTGTTGGGAGATAAGAGCTTGTAAACAGATGCCTGGGGGCGGTGGGTGATTGCCCATGGGGGCTCTGTTTGCCAACCTGCTTCGTCTTTCCTTCCAGCCCCTTCATGAATAAGTTTTTTCCAGCCAACTTCCCAAATCGACAGTACCAGCTGCTCTTCACGCAGGGCTCTGGGGAGAACAAGGAAGGTCAGTGCTGCCTACTTTCCCCTGCCTTGAGTGTACCTTGGGTGTCTTCCCCACACCCTCTTGTCTCTCCGATACTGGGACTCCCCGGTTCAGCGAGTGGTGGAAAAGGTGGGCTCTGGGATCACATCCCAGCTCTGCTGCTGGGTGCACACCTTTACCTCTCTGAGCCTTGGGTGGTTTTGTTGGGGGTTTTTTGGTTTTTGGTTTTTTTCCATCTGTAAAATGAACATCATTATCTAATACCTCCCTTATAGGCATGTTGTTAGGACTGTGAGTAAGTGATGAGTGGAAAGCATTCAGCACACTGCCTGGCTCCTAGTAAACAGTTGGCTGTCATAGCTATTTTTATCATGTATATTTTTAGTGTGATTACTTCCCCACCTAAGATTTGAAAAGGGGGTTCCATGGCTTTCAAAAAAAATGAAAACCACAGGGAGCTGGGGAAAGCCTGGGTCATGTGGGTTAGCTAGTGTATGGGTCCAGCTGCTTTAACAGGATTATCAGTGGCTTAGCCAGGTAGCAGGTATTTCTGTCGTGTCAAAGTCTGAGTTTGTGAATGTCACGCGTGTTGTGAATGTGCCTGGCACGTTCTGCCTTGTCCCTGGAGAGCAGTGATTTTATATGAGTCCTTTGTGCATCTCTAGGCATGTGCCCAGTCAGTGACTTGAGTTTTTTCACCTGTCTGTGCTCTGCCGCACTCCTTCCCATGGGTCCAGCGCACCGTCGCTCCCCGGGCCCTCCCGAAGGAAGGAGAGGCAGCTGTATCACAGGCGCATTTAGCTACAGGGGAAGCTGGAAAATGTAGCTGAGAGCTAGTTGGCCTCGTGTCCAGCTAAAAATCATCAGGGTATTGTTGGCACAGAGGAGAGAACAACAGTTGGGGCCAGTCAGCAGTCTGCTACACTCTGGAATCTGAAAGGAGAGCCGTGCTGGGTGACCCTGGGCAAACTCCACTACCTCTCTGGGCTTCCTTATAGAACACTTGGAGGTCCTGGAGAAGGGGTCTAACAGGATGTCTGCCACAGGGCTCCCCACCAGAGCAGCCTCGGGGCCTCCTGCCTGCTGCTTCTCCAGGCCTACCTGTCTTACCTTCCTCCTCTGCTGGTGACACAGGGCTGCCAGCAGCCTTGATTCCTTTCGTGGCAGAGTAGAAAGATTCCTGAATGAACTGGGACCTTGCAAAAGCCTTGAGCTCAGTGCAGTCAGCACTGATTGCGCACCCGCTGTGTGCAGGCTCCGTGCTGAGCGCTGTGTAAGGGCCGTCTCACTTGCTCCCCACAGCAGTCCTATCAGAGAGGTGCAGTGATCCGCTTTTTACAGATGAGGAGACTGAAGCTCAGAGAGGGAACTGCCTCCCCTGAGGTCACCCAGCTGCAAGTGCAGAGCCAGTGCTTCCAGCACCACGGACCACCTCCCACTGACCCCGCATGAGGCCTGGGTTCTCTGGGCCTCCATTCCCTCCTCTAGGAAATTGGAGGGGGTGGGGGGTGGGGGGGCTCCAGTGAGCACCCCCAGTCTGTGGGTCTCTGACGGAGCCCACAGCCATGCCCTCCTCCGTCCAGGGGCTGACAGGTGGGAGGGGCAGCCCCGCCCCGGGGAGTGGACTTACCCGGCCTCTCTGCCCAGAGATCATCAATTATGAGTTTGACACCAAGGACCTGGTGTGCCTGGGCCTGAGCAGCATCGTCGGCGTCTGGTACCTGCTGAGGAAGGTAAGTAGCCAGGGCCCGGGGCAGCATGGGGAGAAGCGCTGGAGGGGCAGGGTGGGGGTGGGCGAGCTGGTCTCACTCCCACCTTCCCCCAGCACTGGATTGCCAACAACCTCTTCGGCCTGGCCTTCTCCCTTAACGGGGTGGAGCTCCTGCACCTGAACAACGTCAGCACCGGCTGCATCCTGCTGGGCGGGCTCTTCATCTACGATGTCTTCTGGGTGAGTCGGGCAGGGATGCAAAGGATGTCTGGCTGCCGGGCCCCCTCGCCTCCTCCTCCCCTGTCTCTGGCCCAAGCAGCGGTCATCTGATGGAGGGACGCTGCCTTGACCTGGAAGGGAGACCTCAGAGCAGGTCCTTTCTGGGGGTCTCCATGCCCTCGGCCGTGGACGGGATGAGAGCAGAGTCCCCACTTGCTGAGAGCCCACCCTGTGCCCGGTGCCTTCCAGCCGCCCCTCTCTTCCTCTCAACGGCCCCAGCAGGGGTATTGCTTATCCCGTGTCTCTCCGGCAAGCGAGTTGAGGCTCAAAGAAGTTGAGGCAGGCGTGGTTAAAGTACACGAGTGGGCACCGGTGAGCAAGGCACCGACTGTGAGGACAGAGGCTGCACACTGGCCCTGAGCTAAGGGGTCTACCGCACTCACTCTGAAAGGCCCCTCTGAAGCACCGGGGGCAGCCTGACTTGGGCATCCTTTCCCTGGCTTCAGGCAGCCTCTTCTCCCCTTAAGTGGGTGGTGCTGGAGGACTTTATCTCTTGGGAGGGGCAGAGCCCTGAACTAACACAGGCTGCCTGGCCGGGGCCATCCAAGGCCATTTTCCAACTCCTTGGAATTGCCCTCATTGATCCCCAGAACAAGGAGCCCCATGAAGTGTCCACATGGCCAGTGTCGTGGCCGCCTCATCTCAACTTCACATCCGCTCTGGAGCCCTTCCTGGCTCCCTGCCCTGCTCCCACCCCATCTCAGGCAGCAGCACGTTGAGAAGCCCAAGCTCAGCCCTTCCTTTCCACCTGGCCCTCACCTCCCTCCAGACTGCTATCTTCTCCTTCCAGGTATTTGGCACCAATGTGATGGTGACAGTGGCCAAGTCCTTTGAGGCACCAATAAAATGTAAGTGACCACCCCGCGATGGGGAGCCTGTCTGCCCCCACCCCAGTGGCCCATCCCCTCGTGGTCCTGTTTTGGTCGATACCCTCCCTTAGCTCTTCCTACTCCAAGCTCTCCTGTGCCTCTGGCCTAGTTTCCTTCTCCTCTTTGATTCATCAGCTGTGTTCCTGCACAGCTGTCCTCCACCCAGGCCCTGGCCTCTGGCCACCTGGTCACAATGAGTGGCTCTGTGGGACAAGCTGGAATGGGGGCGAGCACAGAGGGGTGTCAAACGTGGCCTGTGCAGTGCAGGCAGGGGCCTCCAGAGGAGGAGACCCCCGCCCCATGCCAAGACCTGGAGCCCCTCCCTGGATCCCTTTGGCACATCACTATCAGGCGCTGTCTGCCTCGAGCCTCTCCCACTGCCTTGGTTTTGTCCTTCAGTATATCCATTGTTGTAAGTGTTAGAAAGCTCACTTACAAGCATCTGTAAACAATGTGGAGACTTCCCTGGTGGTCCAGTGGTTAAGACTCCACGCTTCCACTGCAAGGGGCACAGGTGTAATTCCTGGTCAGGAAACTAAGATCCTGCATGTTGAGCTGCATGGCCAAAAAAAAAAAAATGTGGAAATGTTATTTCACACGGCAGCAAGTCCAGTGACAGAACATCTAGAGTTGGGTTTATGACCCTCAGTGGCGTTGCCAAGAGCCAGGGTCACCTCAGCCCTCCACCCCACCATTCTCAGCATGTTCAGGGGCAGAAAGGGGGAACTTTGTCTCTCTTTCATCAGAGAGGGATGTTTTTCCCCAAATCCCCCTGCAGCCTCCCTCATATTTCACTGGCCAGAATTGGGTGACAGGCCCAAGTCTGTCATTCATCATCAAGGAGGCTGAGAAAAATGTGATGAGCTTGGAGTTTAAGCCTTAGACTAATCAAGAATCACCTCCTGGCACTGCAGGACCCAAAGAGGACAGAATCAGTCAGGAGAGATGGAAGGAAGAAAGGGGAGCCTGTCAGGAAGGCATCACAGTGCCACGAGGAGCACTGCTTGGGCAGCGGGCAGTTGGGGGTGGAGTCAGCCCCAAGAGTCAAGAAATAGCTGTCCTCCTCCCGGTCTGACTCTCCCCTGCTGCACAAAGGGTCCTCTCCGTGAGCTGGAGAGAGGCTGGTGGCCACACGCTGCTCCTAGATGCTGCGGTCACGGCTCAGTGACCCCAGAGGAAAACAGGTTTCTCCCAGCTTTGGCTTGGATGAACCCATGGGGCCTGGCCTGGCCCATGAGCTAGGCATTCCAGCTGGCAGTGGTGGAAAGGCCAGGGTCACTGCCCTCTCCAGTGCCTGGGGGCAGAGTGTTTAAACCTGCAGCCTCCCAGAACCAAGGGTATAAGATGGAGGCAGTTCTGCAGAGCAAGAGAACAGATGCTGGGCAAGTCAGAAGAGGAGCTATGCCCTATGTGCTGTGATGGAGGAACCCAGCCAAGGTGTCAGGAAAGGTTTCCTGGGTCACGAAGGATGAATTTGTGTTTACCAAGCATGCAGAGGCGGTAGGGGCATTTGAAAGAGAGACTACAGCTTCAGCCAAGGGCTGCAAGCAGGAAAATGCATGGAGGGAGCAGAGAATCGGGAAGGGGATGTGACTGAGTTTAAGGGAGCAGCAGAGCCAGGATTCAGACCCACACAGTCTGACCCTGAAGCCCACACACAACTGCTCCACTGCTCCAAGGCCTTATGGATGAAGTCCAGTTACAGCCGCCTCTTGCTGTAACTGGACATACAGGGAAGCATTTCTCTCAATCTGTATTTATCCAAACAAGCTGGCCAGCAGGATTTCTGAGTAAGAGGGTCTAAACAAGGAATTTGTA
Source organism: Hippopotamus amphibius kiboko (assembly GCF_030028045.1). Taxonomy (NCBI): domain Eukaryota; kingdom Metazoa; phylum Chordata; class Mammalia; order Artiodactyla; family Hippopotamidae; genus Hippopotamus; species Hippopotamus amphibius. The sequence continues at coordinate 27,978,911 of NC_080197.1, read as the reverse complement.
GGTATGTGGCCTCTTCACCCTCAGCAGATAGAGAAAGAGCCTGTAGCCCAAACTCTCCCTGCTTCAGGGCAAGGGTCTGTCGGTACCCCAGTTGCAGTGAGATGCAAAACCTATTAGATGCCAGTACCATGTGGGCTCTTTTCTCTTTTATATACTAGGCTTTAGGGACAATCACATTTAATCAGAGTTCTAGCTGTAAAAGGGCACTGCAATTGTGTGACATGAGTTACAGCTCAGTAAAGCCATTAAACCTTTAGCCTAGATGATCCTAGATTCTTCCCTGCTCCAACTAGCTGTGATTCCAGATGGAGACCCTGCCCTTCAGGCCTTCGATATCCTCTCGACTCCCCATTCCCTTCCCCCCACCCAGAAGTGCACGTGTGTAAGTTCCATACACCAGAGGTGGAGGGCTAGGAGTCAGAGTGAGCTGGGCTCTTACCGTCTCCTTGCGTCCCTCCCCCTCCAGTGGTGTTTCCCCAGGATCTGCTGGAGAAGGGCCTGGAAGCGGACAACTTTGCCATGCTGGGACTCGGAGACATCGTCATCCCAGGTGACCAGGCTGGGGTGGGGGCCCCAGTGCAAGGGGTAGAAGGGGATTCCCTGGAGAAGGAAGAGTCTGTGAAGCACACAGCCTTTCCCAGCAGGGGAGGGAAGGAGTAAGGGTTAGATCCTCACCCAGGGTTTGGTGAAGGGTCCACCTCAGCACGCATTGTGGAGTGCTGGTCCTGTGCCAGGCCATGGGCTGGGCGCCAGAGGGACAGTGGTGAGCAAGACGGCCTTCACGGAGCTTCTGGCGGAGTGAACGGATGTTACTCGAGAACTGCAGAAGTCAGTGTGTGTGACAGGCTGAAATACACTCTAAGTAAGCACATTCTGTGGCAGTGTTAAAGCATCTGAACCCCTCACACACTTGCATGTGTACACACCCCTTCCCAATGTTTACAGGTAACGCACATGTGCTAGAACTTCCACAGTCTGCTTGGTCGTCCTCTCCCCAGTGCTGGGAGGGCTCCAGGGAGAACAGGCACTGTGCGTGCACACAGGGCACCAGAGCTGTAGACGCCTGTGTCTGCAGTCGTAGCAGAGGGACAGGTGGCACGCACCTGCTCGCCTGCATGAGCTGGCCTTTGAGCCCATTATCTACATATGGGGGCTAGTCAGCATGCCTGTGGATACGGGCACAGGTGCCCCTGTGTGCAGGCCCAAGTGTGGGCAAACATCCCTGGGGGCCTGCAGCCCAAACTACCAATCAGGAGACTCCTGGCAAAGCTGAGCTGCCTCTCTGAGGGCAGCTGAAATGGCTAAGGCTTGGATGTTGTGTGTCTGCAAGATCTGGGCCTGGTGTCGGGGGCACTGAACATCCAAAGGGCATTCTTACTCCCCTAGTCCCAGAGGCTCAGAGTCAGAGAGTTAGAAGCACCCCTGATGCTTGCTTAAAAGAAGAAAGTTTGGGAAGAAGGGGAAGCTGGGACGAAGTGAGAGAGTAGCATAGACATATATACATTACCAACTGTAAAATAGATAGCTAGTGGGAAGTTGCTGTATAACAAAGGGAGATCAACTCGATAATGGGTGATGCCTTAGAGGGCCAGGACAGGGAGGGTGGGAGGGAGTCGTGGGAGAGAGGGGAGATGAGGATATATGTATAAATACAGCTGAAAAAAAATAAATAAAATATGTACTGTAGCAGGAAAAAAAATTATAAAATATAAATTTAAAAAATAAATGTCATTTTTTTTCCTTAAAAAAAAAAAAAGGAAAGTTTGGAACAAATTAAAAGCCAATTTTCTACTGTAGGACGTAATAGCAGTTCTGCTGGTAAGCTGGAGTGGTACAGGCACTTGTGTTGTGATACTTTCCTTTTGTAATACATATGATGGTGAAGCAGAGGCTTTCTCTCTTGTACCAGTGAGGAAACTGAGGCTCGGAAGTGAAGGGACTTAACGTAAATTCACACACTAGGAAGCAGCAGGGCCAGGACTCAGACCATCTTTTGCATCTGTCTGACTGCAAAAAAGGTTATATTGTCAGAACTGCTTTCATGACAGTAATAACAATAATAAGATAATCCCAGGGTTATCATTTGTCAGGCACCTGTTGTTTGCCAAGCACTATGCTCAGTGGTTTTTTAGACAGTGTTTTTGCTCCTTCTAGCAGCCCAATGATGTAGAGGGTATTTCCGTGTTAGTGATGAGGAAGCTGAAGTTCAAAGAGACTTGCCTAAGGCCATGGGGCCCTAGTCTTGAACCCACGTGTTCCCATAGCTTGCAGTGCTGGGAGGCATGGAAGCAGCTCTATGAGACTGAACAACCTGAGTCCCATAAAGTATTCGGCTCGCCCTGCGGGGAGTGCCTGTCCCAGGCACTCGCAGACTTCCCCGGTGTCCTTGCTGGATGCTTCTGGGCCTGAGGCCTGCATGGGACATCTCTGCATAGCCCCATATTGCTGTGTAATCTAAGTCTTCCCACAGTCACAATCAGCATGAGTTACTGCACCCTCACAGAGCCTCAGGGATGATCTTGAAGGAAGAATGAGTTGCAGGGTGTTGTCCTGAGGATCAGATACATTATTACGAGTGAAAGCTCTGACCCCTGAATTAGTTTAAGAACAGTTGTAGAATTCAGCTGCCAGGGGCCCCTGAGTTCCTGGTTTTGTTTCCAGAAAGGCAGCATTTGTCTGTTCTCACCACCCACCAGCTCCCTACTTGGCATTCTTCAGTGAGGACTAACTCATTTTCCTCTTTGAAATTAATCACGTTGCCAGTCAGTGCTTCTGATCACAGAGTGTTTTGGTTCCTGAGAGCCTTCTCTCAACAAAATGAGGTTCAGCCCTAGTCTGTCTGAGCCCAAAGACAAGTCAGGGAGACAGACACACGGATGGACGTGTGTGCAACATACAGAGCCAGACTGGCTGGCCATGTCTTGGGGACCCAGGTTTCCAGAGTGACTGGGCTGGATTTCAAAGTGCAAATCGGAGTGCTGTGGGTGGACAGAGTTCACCAACCTCACCGCAGCTCCTGCAGAGCCTCCTGGTCTGCTTCTGCTCTTTTTCCCTCCGACCAAGCAACTGCCATGGCAGTCTTTTTCAAAATCTTTTTAGGTTATTCTCCCACTTAGAATGCTTCCAGTGTGTCCCCTTACTCCCAGGATAAAGACCCACTCCCGTACCCATGGGGCCCTGCATGGCTGGTCCATTCCCTGCATCTCCTGCTCTGGGCTGCAGCCTTCTGGCTCCTTGACCTCTGCCACACCTCCTGAGCCCTCTTTCCTCTTTGCACATGCTGTTACCTCTCCCTGGCAAGTGTCACTTCCTCAAAGAATCCCTCCTTCCTCCCCACCTTCCCCCCAGCCTAAGTCTCATCCCGATAGGCCTTCCCTGTGACACAGGAAGCACCCGTCCACAGTTACAGTCTTACACTGGTTTTTGTTAACACTCAGTCTGCATGCCCTGCCTCCTTCGCTGGGCTCTGAGAGCGGTGGTTTGCTTCCCCCTGTATTGCTTGCAGTGCCTAGTACTCAGGCAGCCTGTAAGTGTTCGGGTGGGTGGGCCCAGTGTGCCGCACTGTGATGCTGTGAGGTGCCAGGTAGCGTGGTCCCAAGACCAAAGCAAAATCCTGGGACCTTCTCATTGTTCTAGGTGGCCTGAAGGTAGAGAAATGGGATTTCTGCTGGCAGTGGGCAGTGTCAGCCACACCCTTGGCCCCTGATGAGTGCTCTGTGGCTGAGAACAACAGGCTGGGGACCCAGCTGCATACTAGTACATTACCCTGCTCCTCAGCCACCATCTAACCCTGGCTTTCTCCCCACAGGCATCTTCATCGCCTTGCTGCTGCGTTTTGACATCAGGTAAGCCACTTAGGAACCCCAACCCTCAGGTTCCACAAGGGAGGGGCCTTCCCAGGAAAGGGAGGTTCTCTGGGGTTCTTCAGCTTTCAGGAGCCCAAAAGGAGGTAACTCAGGGGATCAGACCCTCCACCCCCACAGCAGCCAGAACAATTCCGATATTATCAGTGTTTTGCATTTTGAGGTTCTAAGTGCTCAGAGAGCCTGGAGAGGGTAGGGGAAGTATGAATCATAGACTGAGGTTGAAACCCAGAATGTCCTGCTGGTACCCATAGTGCCTTCTCACCATGTGATCTTGGCAAGTGAACTGACCTTTCTGAGGGACGGTTTCTCATCCTTAAGTTAGTGGTAAACAGGAGCTCCCTCCTGGGGCTGACCGAGATGTGGAGGGAGTGCTGAGCACAGGCTGACCTCAGTGGCTCCCGGGGAAACCCAGCTGCAGGCGCAGTCATCACAATCACTTTCTATCAGCCCGGGGTCAGGTCACTGTGCCCCAGCTGCTCTAGCTGTTCCCTACCCTCTCCTTACTCAGACACTTTCAGCCCATTTGTAGAAAGTGAGCCATCACTCAAAATTCAGAACAGGTCACATCGAGTTAACGCACCTGGGCAGCTGAGCCTGCCACCAGCAGGTGGCTCTCAGTCTTCCCAGTGGAGGGCTTGCTCTGTGCACACTTAATTTTGAGGTGGTTTATGACCTTTTCTTAATCTCCTTATGCCCAGTAGTTGCAAAAACAGTACTAGTGTTGAAAGTGGTAGTGAGAAACTCAGTGCCAGCATCATGGAAGTCCAGATTGCATGCGAAACTTTTCTGCCCTCACATAGATCTGGGTTATTTGGGTAGTGCCTTTGGAAGGGACCTGGCCAGTCCGTAAGCAGAAGCACCTATGTGCCAGCTGCTCTACTTCTAGATGATCAGAGGTGATACAAAGAGAAACCCAGAGGCCATTGGCTAGAGACACAGATGCAGCTGGCAGCACCCTCAGAGGAAGAATGTCATTCCTGGCTGGGACTTGCAGGATAAGCAGGACCTTCAGAGCTGGTTCCAGAATCTGTGTGACATTCCAAAAGGGAGTCTGCTGCACTCGAGGCTGCACAACAGGACAGGTCTCAGTGTACGTGCAGCTCCAGGCTCAGAAGCCGCCAGGGCAAGGAGGGAAGGGGATCAGGAGTACTCATTCATTCCACAGATGTTGTTGGGCCCCCGCCAGGGTCCTGAGCTGGCGTTGTGAAGGGGCGTCAAGTGATGGCAATGCCAGGTTGCACGTGGGTCAGCTCTTCTGAAGCTAGTCTTGGGTGAATCGCCCAGTAAGCCACTGGCATTTTATCCATGCAATCAGTATCTATTTAGTATTCACAGCGGGTTACTGAACTATTAGTTCCACTGCACTTAAAAGTAAGAACTTAGCTTTACAGTTTCTGTATCAGTGTTCCTCAAAGCATGATCCACCTATATCAGATTCAAAATGCAGATCCCCAAACCAACAAGGACTTACTGTATAGCATAGCAAACTATACTTAATATTTTGTAATAACCTGTAAGGGAAGAGAATCTGAAGAAGAATATATATATGTATATCTGAATCACTGTGCTGTACACCTGAAACTAACATGATATTATGTCAACCATACTTCAATTTTTTTTTAAAAAAAGTCAAAAATAAAGTTACTTTATTTTAAAATTTTAAAAAATTTTTAAAATATTTACAAAATTAAGAAAATGCAGATCCCCAGACTTATTAGATCAGACTCCCTGGGAAATGGACCTAGAACTCTGTACTTTTTTTTTTTTCAGCTGTGCCACGTGTTTTGTGGGATCTCAGTTCCCCAACCACAGGTTGAACCGGGGCCACAGCATTGAAAGCCCAGAATCTTAACCACTAGGCAACCAGGGAAGTCCCATACAAGTCTGTATTTTTTTAACTTGCTGTCCGGGTGATTTTTATGCTGGCCTGAGCTTCATAGCCACTGTTCTAGGTTATAGCATTTGATATTCAACAACCACCAGGGAGATGGCTTGTGATTTTCCCACTTTACAGGTGAGTAAACTGAGGCTGAGAGAAGGAGAGTGACTGGTCCAAAGACACTTAGCTGGGCAGAACCAGAGTGCATACCCACCTCTAAAGCCCCAGCCCAGAGCTCTCAGCCACCCCACACAGCCTCCAGGGTCTTCCCTGGCTCCTCTCCTCAGAGGGTGTGTTGCTCTGCAGTGCCTCCATCTCACCCTCCTCCTCTCTCTCCCCTTGTCGTCACTGCAGTTTGAAGAAGAACACCCACACCTACTTCTACACCAGCTTTGCAGCCTACATCTTCGGCCTGGGCCTGACCATCTTCATCATGCACATCTTCAAACATGCCCAGGTGAGCGCGGCTGTCCTCAGTGTAACAGGACTGCTTTCACTGCAGGCGACGGGGACTTACTTGTCACATACATGCAGGCAATCCAGTGGTGCAGAGCAAGCGTGTCTGTGATTCTCTTGGCCTTTCACCTGTGGTCATTGCAAGATGACTGCCTACTTCAGGCAACACATGCAATAGTGGCGAGGAGGAGGAAGAATACCAGCTGTGCCTGTCACCTTTATCAGGAAGGCAAAACCTTTCTCAGAGTCCTCTCAGCAGTTTTTTGCCCATGTCTTCTGGGCCAGATCAGTGTCACTTGGCCCCAGCTGTGACGTGGCTGTGGCTTCTCAGCCTTGGTAGTTGGGGCAGACAGAAGAACGAGATTGGGTGGGTGTCTCAGCCCATGACCTGCCCACCAGGTAAGTGATAGGATGTTGGGCCCCCCTTCAGTCATTCCCCAAGCAGGCCAGGCTCTGCCTCTTTCTTCCACCTGTATGGGTACTGAGCTGCCACAGAGTGAACCAGGCTCGGGTGGGTGCTGGGAGCTGCCAGTGTGGCCTGGAGAGGAGGAGCCTGGGAGGGGAAAGCCTGCAGACAGCGGTGCTCTGTACTGGAAATAAGAGCACTTCCCGTGTGCCAGGCTCTGCTTGATACTTCATGAGGGTCCTGTGAACAGCTGGGGGGACTGGAGTTCAGGTGCTACACGGCAAGTGTGTGGTGGAGCAGGGATTCAAATCTGTGTCACGTGAAGACCAAGCCCAGGCTCTGAACCCCCAGCCATGGGAAAGGTGGTGTGGAGTGGAGTTTAAGGGAGCCCTGGTATGAATCCAGACTCCACTGTCTGCTCCCGCAGGACTCTTGGCAAGTTGCTGAAGTTATACTCAGGATTCTTCAATTGATTCATGAAAACAGAAAATGAGAATAAATAATAGTAGCCACCTTGGGGTTGAGGGTGAGATGAGTTAATGTAAGTAAAGTTCTCAGAACCATGCCTGGCCCAGTTAGTATTGCTGTACCTGCTCCATCCTCCCCTCCTCCTCCTCTCTTTCCCTCTCCCCAGGGCACCAGCCACAGAGAAACCACCTTTGAGTGAATCACAAGAGCTGCTGACCAGTTACTCTGTGCCAGGCATGGTGCTAAACCCTTTCACTCATTAACTCATTTAGTCCTCACTATATTATGATACTTTCATATTTACAGTATCTGTGAAATTGATACCAATATTTTACAGATGGTCCAAAGTCCCCTGGCCCATAGGTAGAGAAACCAAGAATCAGTGGGGAAGCACCTCTCATTCAGTTCTGCTCCAAATGGCCTCAGGAGCTGTGCAAGCTGAGAGGGACATAGGCTTGGCAAGGGGGGCGCAGAGAGTGCTTGGTCCTCCTCTTGGAGGTCTCTTCTCCAGCTGTCAGCCACTTCAGTCCAGAGCTATTCCCCAGGCAGCCACCAGGTGGCAGGCTTGCCTTCTGCCTGGACTAGACTAAGAGAAGGCTCCATTGGGAGCTCTCAAACAGGCTCAGGGCAGAGGTGGGAGAGGTGGTCCTCTATGTGGGAGAGAGAAAAGGAGCCTTTCCTGGGTGACACAGCAAGTCAAGCTGGGCCCCGGCTGGAGCCCTAGACCCCTGGCCACAGGCCTGTGCTTCTCCCCAGCAGCAGCCCAACTGTTCTCCCCAGTCATCCACATGGGCACCTCCCTGAAAATCTTTTTGGGGATGGAGATCGGGACACAAGGGGAACACGTTCTTTGAGCTCCTTCTCCCTCTCCAAGACATAGGCAGTTCCCTAGGTAGGGGTCACCTCTGCCTATGTGTTCTTCAACCCAATTTGGCTTCTATCAAAAATGCACTCAAAGCCAGGACTAGCAGCCTCCTAGAAAGGCCCTTAATGATGATCAGGTGTATGGATGGAGACGGAAGCCCAGAAAGGAAAGTGGTTTATCTGTGGTCACATAGCAAAGCCAGGGCAGGATGGAGAGCCAGGCGTCCTGACCCCTAGCTCACTGCCCCAACCTGAACATCTCATCCTCTCCTTAGCACTGACTTTCTTTGGAGAGGTCCCCTGGTGCCTTGAGAGGGAAGAAAAGAATAAGTTTGTATCCCTCTGATACTAAGCAAGCTCCCTTCTTCCCAAAGGAGCCCCTCAGTTGCTGCCAGCTGTTAAGTGAGGCAGGCCATGATAGGGCCAAACTTCTACCCACCCTTCTCCCAGGAAGCCTTCTGTTTTGCCCAGCCTGGCCTTGGTGAAGAAAATACACTGGACTTAGAGACACAGGAACCTGGGTCTATCTCCTAACCAACCATATGCTTTAGGGCCGATCCTTTTCGCTCCTCTGATCCTCAGTCTGTTCATCTATAAAAGTGATCTACTTTTCAGAAATTAAATTTTAATAAGTTTGTATTTCTTTTATTTTTATTTCATTAATTTTTGCTTTGCCTGTATTATTTTCTTCCTACTTTGGGGGTATTTATTTTATTCTTTTTCAACTTCCTGATTTGAAAATTTATTGTTTATTTCCAGTCTTTCTAGTAAATATACTTAGGGTTACAGATTTTCCCCTGAGTACTGCTTTGGCTGCCTCTCACGAGTCTTGGTACAGACCTGTGTCATTGTGATTTCTATCAGTCTTGGCCTAAAGCCTGTCTCATAGCAAAGACAGGGGAAGAAGCTCAGTTGCCCAAGTTCAAATCCCAGCTCACACTGTGTGACCTCAGGCAAGTCATTTTCCTCTGTCTGAACTTCAGTAGCATCATCTGTAGAACTCAGATCCAAATGCTTGGAGTGTTATTAGGTTCAAGAATAATACATATGAAGTGGTGTAGCTCACAGCCCACCTGTGGTAGGAGCCAGGAAATGGTCTGATGGTCAGTCTCAGGGGACTGTGGAGCCCTGTTCTCTAGCCAGGGGCTGGCTTTGCCTTTGCAATGATGTCTCCTTCACCCTCACCCTAGTCATCTCCAGGACACCCTCTTAATTTTCTGAGCACCTGTGAGGAAGCCATCTGTTTAGTATTTACCAGGCCCTCTTCTGAGTGCCAGGAATACAGCAGTGAACAAGACAGCTGTGGAGCCTGCCCTCACGGAGTTGACAGCCTAACAGGAGAGAAACTCCAGCCTCTAATGGCACAGGAATGTTTCAGTCCAAGTTGCCAAAGAATGCTGTGAAGAATTTCAGGGGCCCTGAGAGTGTGCAATAAGAGGGCCTGACTCCATGCAAGTGAAGGCCTCCGCACAGAAGTAAGAGCTGAACTGAGGTCTGAAGGAGGAGGAAACTAGGCACAGGTGGGAAGAGCATCCCAGAAATAGCATATGCAGAGGTCCTGTGACTGCAGGTGACAAGGAGGACCTAAATGAGACCAGTGTGGCCAGAGTAGAGCAGGGCAGGTGAGGTCGCAGAAGGAAGCAGGGATCACATCTCATGGGGACTTCGGGCCAGTGGGAGCATTGGGGGCCATGGAGGGTTGATCAGTAGCAGGAGGTTCAGCCTTCACTCACTGCAAGGAAGAGAATGGCTTTGGAGTCTGGGGGTGCCCAAGTTCAACCTCCAGTTTACCATTTAGGCCTCCAAGGCCTGGGCTGCCCCCTCTCCTCCCAAAGCATCAGCCTCGCACCTGTACACAGGAGGACTGTCACAGGGGATGTGGAGATGGACTAAAGCGCTCCCCGGAGCCTGAGCTCAGTGCGTACAGTAGGTGCTCTGGGAAAAGGGCCTTTTAGTGTCATTGTCCCATCTTCCAAACACAGCTTCACCAGGAGTCTCCTCACAGGCTGTGGAACCAGACCACCTGGGCCTGAATCCCGATAAAGTCAGTGACCAGTTGGGTGACCTCAAGCCAGGCCACAGAAAGTGCTGCATTCATAGCAGCTATGTCATCATCATTGTCATTATAACAGCATCTCCTGGAGTGTTGTTAAAAATGCAAACTTCTGGACTTCCCTGGTGGTGCAGTGGTTAAGAATCCGCCTGCCAATGCAGGGGACGTGGGTTCAATCGCTGGCCTGGGAAGATCCCACATGCCGCAGAGCATCTAAGCCCGTGCGTCACAACTACAGAGCCCATGTGCCACAACTCTCGAAGCCCACGCACCTAGAGCCTGTGCTCCACACGAAGAGTAGCTGCCGCTCATCTCTACTAGAGAAAAGCCCGCACACAGCAACAAAGACCCAATGCAGCCAGTAAATAAATTTAATAAATAAATAAAAATAATTTTTGAAAAGTGCAAACTTCCAGCCCCAGACCTAGGCGAGCAGGGTCTCACCCCCCCTGAGTTGGAGGTTACGTGTTTGAATCCGACGTCCTGGACAGTTAGGATGCTGCCAGCCAGACTCCTGGGCGCCCTTAAAGCCCTGCACACTTGAGTTTCTTTGGGTTTCTTGCGTTCCCTCCCAGAGAGGAACAGCCCTGATCTGGAGTCAGGAGCCCCAGGTTTGGGCCCAGCCTCTGACTTGCTTTCTGAACCTGGGCGGTAGTCCCTCAGTCACACCCAGGAGAGGGTTGGGGTGATGGCCACAGCCCTGAGCGGGTGCCCTGCCCATCATTGCCTCATCAGCCTGTGTTCTCTCACAGCCTGCCCTCCTATACCTGGTCCCCGCCTGCATTGGCTTTCCTGTCCTGGTGGCACTGGCCAAGGGAGAAGTGACAGAGATGTTCAGGTAAGAGGGGGCAGGGGGCGGAAGTCTGCATGGCGCAGATGCACCTGCAGGCAGCTGGTGGAGCCTGCTGGGGCTGTGGGCACATGTCTCCAGTGGACACTGTTCCCACCACCAGCTTCACCTCTCGCCCTTTCCACCAGTACATGGGTGCCAGGCCTGTGGGCAGCAGCGGGACCCTCCTGTGGGCCAGGAGCCAGGAGAGGGCAAGGCCTTGGAGCTCTCGAGGCAGCCCCCACACCCAGATGCCAGCTGAGTCTTGAGAAGGGACTGGCTGGTTTCGATTCACTCCCAGGCCGTCCCACCATTGGGCACCCTGGGTTTCCTGACTCTGCCACCATGTGACTTCAGGCATGTCCTTCCCCTCCTCTGGCCTCAGTTTCCACATGTGAGTAATAGGGGACCCTAGTGTGATGGAAATACCCTATTAGAAGTCAAGTGCCAATCCCCGTCCAGTCACCTCTGTGGCTGTAACCCACAGCTAGCTGCTTTCTCTCTGTCTCAGTCACACATGTACCCCTTCCCCGTGGCCATCCGCACACCTGCCACACCCGTGATCGGCCCCACCCCGACCCCAAGGCCTGCGTGACTCCAACAGGTGTCTGCTCCCCAGCAGCACCGGTCCTGCCCGCCAGGGACCCAGAAATAGCTGCCAGCTGCAACTGAAGCTGTCCACTCCACTTGGGGGCATTCCGCCCAGCTCCACCTGCCTGGCCTCCCAGTTGTCCCTCAAGCGCCTGCCAGAGCCTTCTGTGCACCTGGCTGCCTGCAGGGGAACCTGTGACTCATGCCTCCCCCGTACCTGCCTCTGCCCTCCCTGCCCTGCCTAGGAGCCCTAGGCTCCCAACCTGCCTGCCCGTGGCTCCTGGCCTGGCAAAGCCCTGTTGTCTCTGAGGCAAGGCTGGGGGTGAACTTGGGGGCAGGGGAGCTCTGGGGAGAACTGAGCCCTGAGCTCAGTTCCTGCGCTCACCCCTCAGCTCTCATCCAGACTCAGCCCCCAGCCCCCACTTGGGGTCACCTCCAGCCGGGACAAGAGGGTGCCTGCCTTCACCCACTCGGGGCTTGGTTTCTCTAAATGTTCACCCACGTGGGCGCCCCACCTTTCTGCCCCTACCCCCCAGGAGAGCCTTAGATTGAGGTGAAAAAGCAAATAGTCTCTCTCTTCTCTTTCTGCCCCTCTCTCTCCCTAATTTTCCACCTTATCTTTGGTTTTACTTTTCCCTTTATTGGCGGTCTCTTTTTTTTTTTTTTAATTCATTTACTTTTTTTTTTTAAGCTCTTTATTGGAATATAATTGCTTTACACTCTTGTACCAGTTTTTGAGGTACACCAAAGTCAATCAGCTGTATTTATACACATATCCCCATATTCCCTCCCTCCCTCGACTCCCCCGCACCCTCCCCGTCCCGGCCCTCTATGGCATCATCCATCATCAAGTTGATCTCCCTTTGTTATACAGCAACTTCCCTACTTCTTTTTAAATAGGTAACACATTCATATGGGTCAAAATTCCATAGCATGAGAGGGACAGCCCCCTCACATCCCAGCCACACACAGAGGCCAGCTGTGTCCCTGGACATTCAGAGACACCTCTGCACCTACCAGCATGTATGTGTCTGCGTGTTCTTGCGCAGCTGGTGGCATTCCCGGAGCATTCTGCATCTTGATTTTTTCACACAAGGGTGTATCTGAGAGATGTTTCCACAGTAGCACATATACATCTAGGGCATCCTTGTTCTTTGCAGAGTGTCCCCCCATATAGGTGCATCTTTTCTTTTTTACTGTTCAAGTAACACTGGCTTCTTCCCATAGAGTCCGAAAGTGCAGAGATAGATAAAAGTAAGACTCAGTTCAGCTCCCTGCTCCTTGGAAGAGAAGTCTCTGTCCTCCCTTAGTCTTTTCCTCTCCACTTCTTTTTTTCTGTCTCTCTGTCTGTCTCTCACACAGCTACGAGTCCTCGGCGGAAATCCTGCCTCACACGCCGAGGCTCACCCACTTCCCCACAGTCTCGGGCTCCCCAGCCAGCCTGGCGGACTCCATGCAGCAGAAGCTAGCTGGCCCTCGCCGCCGGCGCCCGCAGAATCCCAGCGCCATGTAATGCCCAGCGGGGTGCCCACCTGCCCACTTCCCCCCACTGCCCCAGGGCCCAAGGTAGGGCAGACACCCCAGCCCCAGTGTACGGGGCAGGGAGCATTGCCAGGGGCAGGCGGCAAGAGGCAGCTCCTCTACCACCACCGGGCAGTCACGGTGCCTAACCGCAGGGTGGGGGAGCAGGGCCCCGGAACCCTGGTGTCCTCACCAGTACTGTGGGGCTCACGTGAGAGTGGGTGCCGGCAGCCCTCGTCATACGGCAAGAGGCACTGTTATCACTCTCTGTATACGTACAACTTCGGGCAGGTCACTTTCCTCTTTCGGAACCTCTCTGTTCATCTGTGAGTGAGCACATACCTGCCTCTCAGGGTTGATCTGGTGAGGAAGTGTGGGTGTTGTCCTTGGCATGAGCTCACTTGCTCAATAAGTGGAGCCCATAGTAAGAGCTAAGCCAGGGTGTCTGCCTGGGAGAGTGGCACCTTGCCACTTGCCAGTAGAGCAGCCCCCCACCCACCCGCACCCCTGGGGCTGAGCTGTTTGACTCCTGCCATGTGCCCTGGGAGGCAGCCCGTCTCCCGTAGCCTCATCCTGGCTGCCCCTTTTCTCCCCCACTCTCTCCAGTGGAAGGTTCAAGAAGCTTAAAATTGGTCTGCACAAGCCCAAGCCCAACCTCTCCTCCATTTGCCGCTGCCCTTGCCACCTCTTGGCACCACCAGGCACAGAGAAAGTGGAGCAAGCAGCCTGTCTGAGGAGGGCGCCCAGCGGGGCCGGGCCAAGTCCTGGAAGGTGCTGGGCCAAGGATGTGTGTGCCCAGGGGTTTTCCTGCAGTGGTGGGAGGGCAGGCCACAAAGGTTCTGCTCTTCCCTCCTCTAAATGTGTCGTCGTCGTTGTTTTGTTTTTTTGGTCAGTTATGAGGAGTCAAATCCTAAGGATCCAGCAGCAGTGACAGAATCCAAAGAGGGAACAGAGACCTCGGCATTGAAGGGGCTGGAGAAGAAGGAGAAGTGATGCGGCTGGTGCCTGACCCTCTGAGGGCCAGACAGGGTGGCCTCACACAGGCTTGCGAGGCAGCGGTCCTGCCGCAGGGGGGCAGTAGCTCCAGAAGAGGGGCAGGGGCAGCAGGCTCCCTCCAGCAGGGCCTCTGGGGCCTGGTTCCCTCTCCCCCTTCTCTGGCCTTCCTCTGCCTCTCCCCATTCCCTGCCCGCAAAGGAAGCCCCCAACTCCCCCCACCCCCCAGGTGCCAGGTGGGAAAAGTGGGTCTGATTTTTAGACTTTTGTATTGTGGACTGACTTTGCCTCACATTAAAAACTCATCCCATTGCCCGGGCAGGCCGCTGTGCTTCTGAAAGTTTCTCACCCAGTATCTTACAGTGGGTTTACCAGCTGTCACCCTCACACTTTGCTGGAAGGAACGGGGCAGTGGACTGTCGCAGCCTGCGTTGAGGCCCTGACCTCTGGGCCCCTCCGTCCTGGATGCCCACTCATCCTTCTGGATGCCCACGCAGTGCCTGGCCAGTATACCACCTCAGCACCCCCAGGATGCCCTCTGGCCAGCAGAGGGGGCCCTTGAGCCCTCTCCCCAGCCATCCAGTTTTCCTGCCACGCTGCTCCCAATACTTGGGGGCAGTGAAGGTGTTGGACAGGTGCTGCGTGCATTACCTGCTGGGGGAACGGTCTGCAGGGAGGAGGCCGTGGTACCAAAAGGCTGACTTGACTCAGCGAGGGGATCATTTTCTGTAAAGCCAGGAAAACAGGCAGGGCCACGTGGGCCCCAGGAAAGTTTGGATTTTATTCTCAGGCTGGCAGAAGCCAGTTTCTGTGGTCCCAGTGCCCACATGGCTTCAGCTGAAGAGCACTTGGACTCTAGGTCGCCCTAGAGATGAAGGCCCCACAGCTCCCATTCTGCCCATTCCTGAGGTTCTTCCCAAAATGACTCCTATAGGACCAGAAGAATCCTGATTTCTAGGAGCCCTGGAGAGGCTGGGGGGTGGGAGTGGAGGGATTGGGCCCAGTGCTTCTGAGAGGCCATCCAGGCCCGAGATGGAGATCCCAGAGCCAGGGTTAAGGTTTGCTGAAGACAGCAGCCCTGGTCTGTAGGAGAACCCGCAGTGGACCAAGCAAGGGGTGGGCACAGCCTTCATCTACCTGTCTGGTGTGGGGTCACTAGGTGGAGAAACTGAGATGGGAAAGGGTAGCTACTGGCCTGAGACTCAGACTTTCAGCACCCAGCCCAGAGAACTCTCTTACCTTAGCTCTGGGTTTAAAGGCTGAAAGTGACAGTGGCTTCCAGACAGTTTGGAGCTAAAGGACAAGTAGGAGCAGAGACTGGGAGCTGTTCCGTGTACTAAGCACCTCAATACAGAATTTCACTTAATTCTCTTGCTCTCAAGCTATGGGTGCTAGTATTAGCCCCATTCTGCAAGTGAGAGTTGAGACAGCTTACCCATAGGCATGGATTTGACCTTGAGAAATCTGAATCAAATTCCAGAGTTCCAAAGGACTTCACAACTCCTCTGCAGACCCCTGGACCTGAGTCACTACCAGCTTCTCTGGGCCTTCTGGAAAGGAAGGGTAGGAAATCTCAAAAGCTTCTCCCAGCCAAGGGGCTCCCTTTCAGGGACTTCTCGGATCTCTGCCGACTCTAGCTGCCTCCAGAGGGGAGGCCGTGTGGTCCTGGAACAAGGCCTCTCTGAGGGCGGCAGATGGGGCAGGCAGCCCAGGCACACAGCACGGTTGGTTCTGCAGCCCAGAGCCCACAAAGGCCTCATTGAGTCACCGCCGGCCCCCGGCGGAGGCTGAGGTGGCAGTGGCGCCGGGCGCCTGCCACCTAATGACCGTCCTGGCCTGGCCAGATGTTCCACAGACCTCGGCAGCGGCCGTCCAGGGCCCGCCCGGCCAGCCAGCACCGCAGAGGCCACTCTAATTCCAATTAACCAGCTTCAGCTGAGCAAACAGTGGGCAGTGGTGGCCCAGCCCGGGCGGTAGGCCCGGCCCGCAGAGCCTCCGAGTCTAGACTCCAGATGTGAATCGCCACAGCCAGAGTCCCATGGAAAAATGGCACCAGGCCGGGCACGGGTTGGTCTGCACGCCGGAGAGGCAGGGGTGGGCGGCTGGGTGGGCCTAGTGCCAGCCTCACTCTGGGGTGGGAGTGGATTCTTGGGAAACTGCTCCAAAATCCCTAAGTTCTGCCCCTGATTTGTTGTGTCCCTTTCTGTGGCCTCAGTCTCCTTTGACTACAGGAGGTGGGAGGGGGCTGCTGTAGGGGAAGGGCCAGCCCTGCTGAGAGTTGCAGTACACTATTTCATTTGTATTTGATATGTGTCTAGCATTATGCTATGTACTTTTGAAATGTTTATGAAATCCACATAACCCTGTGAGGTACATACCATCATTTCTGCAGATAAAGGAAACTGAAGCAGAGAGACAGTTAAGTGCCCAGGGGGAATTTGAACCCAGGGTGCCTGGCTCCCAGAATCATGATGTTCACCACAGGTGCTCTTGATGTAAGTCAGGATCCTCAATTCCGGTTCCCTGTCTCGTGGTGGCGTTGGAGAAGAGGGTCAGCGTCTGACAGCAAGGCTGGCTGCCTCAATGTGACGGGCAGGCCTGCCCACTCTGTCCTGTTTCCTCATTTGTGAAATGAGTAAGACCCTCCTGGGGGGTTCCACATTCGGCAGTAAAGCCCTGAGATGCCCTTCGGGGCTTCAGCACCAGCTATGAGCTGGGCACCAGTCAAGCTGCTGGGCACAGCAGGGCACACAGGTCAGGTGCGGGTTCCGCAGCTGACGCTGTGATTAGGGAGACAGACTTGAAATGGCTGAACAAATGGATAATATCAAGTCAATGATAACGTCAAGACCTCAGACAGGAGAGGTGCCTCCCGCTCCCACAGTCCTGTCAGGGGTCCCTGAGGGGCAAGGCAAGAGCCTGTGAAATCCAGGTCAGAGTTCAGCCAGCCCTGCACAAACGGGAAAAGGGAGTGCTCTCTCCCCCACGCGAAAAAAACGGCAAGACTTGCCCGGGGTCTCATAAAGAGTGGAGACCACAGGTGGGGCCCGCTGCTCCCTGCCCACCCAGGTCTCCCACCTCTAGGATTCCCTCCACGTTCCAGGCCGGGTCGTGGGAGGCGGAGGCTGGGGAGGAGGCAGCTTCCTGCCCGGGTGCGTCAGGAAGGGCCGAGCGGGAAGGAAGGCACCACCCCCACCCCCACCCCCGCCGCGGCCACACCTGGGCTCTCCAGGCGGGCAGGGGGGCCCGGGCCGGCGCCTGGCTCCAGCGAGTCTGGGCCGCCTCCCCGCGCCGCCCCGTGGGGGCCGCCAGATGGGCCAGCCGCCCGCCCAGCTACGCAGGCAGGAAACAGCCGCGAGGGCTGCCAGGAAGGCGGGCGCGAGCGGTGAGGCGGGGCCCCGAGTGGCCCCGCCCCTGAGGGGAGGGGTCAAGCGCAGGGAAGCCAAGACCGTGCGAGCCTTGGAATCCCAGCTCTGCCACCTACTAGCAGGATTTCCTTGGGCAAGTCACTTCTCTTTTCTGCGCCCCAGTTTCCCCACCAGTAAAATGCGTCTGCTTATCCCAGTTCTTTTCTTATCACTGTGTGACCTCAGGTCAGTTTCCTTCCCTTCTGTTCCTTGGTTTTCTTACCCAGAAAATGGGGCAACAGCGACGGGCCATCTCTGCTGAGATATAAACTCTGGGAGGGCTGAGCCTTTGCTTCCCTCCCCACCGTTGTAAACTAGCACCTGGCCCAGTGACCTAAAGAGTGGCACTCAGTATTTGCTAAATGACTTGTTGAATGTCTCAGGTCTAGGACAATCCTAGGGGACTGGCGCATAGAAAGTGCTTTGTAAATGGACACGCTCACGTCGTCTTGGGTCTGCTTCTTACCAACGGTGTGGCTTCAGGCAAGCGGCTGGCTTCTGGTCTCGGAGCCTCAGTTGCCTCGTCTGACCCACGGGTGGCTGTGAGGATTTAAGTGAAATAATCCATGGAAAGCACATACAGCAGGTCCCCAATAGACGATATTTATGGAAGAGTCCACAAGATGTTGTAAAAAGAGATACTAATTTGGGTAAATTTGAGGACTTGAAAAATATGAAGGTGGCTTGTGAGGAAATTTTTACTGTATGTGTAATCTTTAGTATACTTTGTATTCTTTAATCTTTGAATTTTTCAAAAACAAATACAATTGAAAATAAAAATAAACCCATCCCTAGCCAAAAGAAGTATCAGCCATTATCTCCATCTGTCAAAGGCAGCCCCTAAAACTGAGAAAGGGTCTGAAACCTTTCTGAGTTGCGAAGAGTTGAGAAATGACAGTGATGAGATTTGAACACAAATCTGTCGGACTCCAAATTAAAACAGAGGAGTGAGGAATTTAAGCTCATTTAGCCTTCCTTACTGTTTCCAGGAGAGGATCCCAGTCTGGGTAGAGGGAAGAGGCCAGCAGAGTGGAAAAGAATGAGAGATAAGGAAAGGTGAGCAGATCCCACAAGGCCGGGCCGTGGAGCTTTGGCTTTATCCTGGAGGCAGCGGGAGCCAAAGAAGGACTCTGAGCAGGGGAGTGACATCGTCCTTTCTAGGCATTAAAATTAGGAAGGCCTGGAAACCAGGGATGGGGCTCCAGGTCAGCGATAGTTGTGCTCTGAGTGATAAAGGGTAAGGGCCATGGGGGCACATGAACAAGAGAGATTGAGAACTCAAAGCAGGCCAGAGGGTGGGCCCACGGTCATCCAGGCATCCCTCAGCAGCATGGCAGGGCCACGAACCCATGTGTCCCAACTCTATTGACCAGTTTCCTCTTCCTTGGAGGTTGTTCAACCCATACCACTCCCACCCTTAAAAATGTCCTAAGACCCCTGAAGGCACCCTGAGTCTATTCTGGTGCCAGGAAGAAGCCTAAATTCCCAGCAGCTTTGAGCTGAAGGGAACCAAGGGATGAGCGTGCTAGGTAGAGAACTGATTGAAACAGCATTTCCCCCTCCCCAGCATGTACTCTGAGCGAAGGGCCTGTGATCTTGTTTGCAGGCACTTGGACATGTGCCTGATGCCCCCATGGGAGTGCAGTGCTCCTCATGCAATGCACATACTTTGGGTGTGCTCGGGGCACACAAAGGCAGACCTATATGCGTGTGAACCTGCACGTGCACCAACCTAAAGGACTCATACACACCCATCCTTGCAGGCACCCAGGAGGTGTCCAGTCTGTACTGGGCAGTATGAACAGAAACCTTCATTGAAGAAAAAGAACAGCAGCTACCATTACTGAGCATTCAGTGTGCCAAGCACCATCCCAAGTGTTCACATCCTCCATGTGGTGAGTCTCCATCACACAGATGAGGAGATGAAGGCACAGGGAAGGGAGCCGCCCACACAGCATTCAAGAGCCTCCCCAGCTCTCTGCTCACATGAGACCACCACCCCATTGTCATTTTTCATGTCATTCAGTATTCATCTGTAAAAACTTTTATTATCTAGAAGTTGCATCCATGCCTTGTAGAAAATTAGAATATGTGTTAAAAAATGGGAAAATCGGGCTTCCTAGGTGGCGCAGTGGTTAAGAATCCGCCTGCCAATGCAGAGGTCATGGGTTCGATCCCAGCTCCAGGAAGATCCCACATGCCACGGAGCAACTAAGCCCGTGTGCCAAAAAAAAAAAAAAAAAAAATGGGAAAATAAAACAGCATCTTCCTGCCACCCGGAGATTACTGCTGTAAACAGCTAAACCTAGATTTCAGACTGTTTTTCTATTACGTTTTTTTTTTAACATAAATAATATCTACAATGCAAAATATTTTGACGTTTATTTTGTTTCCATAGTTGTCAATCTTCCCCTTCTCATTTTGGTCAGATGTCATCTCCTGTAATACCCAGACAGCATCCAACCTCTTTGTCATTTTAAGGCAGACCAGGTGAGACAAATAAGCCATCTGCATGTGAAGGCAGACCCCTGAGAGGCAGATGAGACCCGCTGGGGTCAGTGATGGGCCCTTCCTCCCCACTGCACCCTGCCCTCCTCAAAGCTGTGGAGGGGTCCGGCCCCTTGCCCCCCTGGGACCAGCCATTGGTGGAGGGGGAGGGCGGCAGAGGGGACCCAGAGAAAGCTGAGCCCCTCGGCGCTGCATTCAGGGCCTCTCCGTGTGCCTGTGCCCCACAAGTAGGCACCCCCCTTGCTGCTGAGAGCTGAGTGCTCACCCCTTCTCAGGCTACCCTAGGGTCCAGCTGGGGCCCTGGAAGGGGAGGGGAGGTGGAAGCACACAAGACACACACATCAAAGGTGGTAGGTGGTGGGGGGAAGTAGAGAAAACCCAGAGCATAGGCTGGAAAGGCAGCTGCCATGGTGCGGAGTTGGGAGGAGGGTCCGGGCCCCTTTCTGCTTCAGAGGGTCTCTGCGCAGCTATACCTGTGTGTGAGGGAGAAAGAGTGTGTGTTCTTGTGGAATCTGTGTGAGTTTGGGGTTTGTACAAGTGTGTAGGTAAGTGTAGGATGCAGAAACCTTATGTGGGGCAGTGCTGGAGATGTGTTTCTACCTGGTGGTGGTTGTGAACGCGTGCTTACATGTCTGGATCTATTACATGTGTTTAAGAGTGTGCATTTGTGAGAATGCTTGTGAGCCAGCGCCTGCATTGATGTGCGTGTGAGAAAGAGAGAGTGAGACAGGACCATCCCCTGTGACTATGGGAGGTTTGCGGTGGGAAAGGGTTTGAGGAAAGGCTCTGTTGGTTCGAGCTGGTGAACATGTGCGCTGATCCACCTGCTTTCTGCCCACGTGTGTGAGTCGGTGTGTGTTCTAGGTCTTGTGCTGTGGTCCGTGCTCCCCTCTGGCTGAGTCCTCAGCTTCCTCATCTATAAAATAGGGACACCCAGTTTATAACCCTAACTGGATGCTGCTGTGATTCTGATTACCTTATTCTCTCTCTACCACCAGCCTCCTGTCCAAGCACTGGCCTGTCCTTTCTGCTCCAGTCATACTGATGACACCTTGTTTTTTAAGCCTAAAACCTACTTCTCCCAATTTGCTCGGCAATTATTTGCTAATCACCCTGGATTTACCTAGGACATACTTTTCCATGAATGAAAGAGCCATTCAGGGAACAACACTGGGAAATGCCCCCACGGAGATGCTGAGAAAGGCTCAGACTCTGTTTACTCCCATATGTGCAGCACAATCAGTGGGAAAGTTGCAACTGAGAGGGGAAAAAAAAAGGTTTTTTTCTTCCTTAAAAAAAAAAAAAAAAACTTTTTGTTTTCAATCTGTGTCTCTTTTAAGCCCCACAGGATGGAGATGTCCTAAAATAAGAAATTAAACAAGAGGGGAAATCCCATTATCTGTTTTTTTAATGGGTCCCTCAAGATTCCACGCAGACCCCCTTCCCAGCCGCTGTGTGGTCCAGGCCTGAGAACACCCAGCCCCCCACCCCACGGCCCACGCCCACCCACCACCCAGCCAGGGAGGCAGTTTCCCAGGATTCACATGGTAATGAAGGCATCCATCTTCTCCCAGACACACACTGGGCCCTCCGACCCTCCCAGGCCCCCCGCACAATGGCCCCCAGCACGGAGGCCCCACCACCTGTTGGATTTTCCCAGGGAAGGGAGGAAGAGGGTGGAGGAGAAGAGCCCTTTCCTCCCAACCCCCAGCGCATTGGCCCCCTCTACCTGGGAGTCAAACAGTGAGAGCCCATGTCCTCACTCCCTCTTTAGCTGACTGCACCTTCAGTTTCCTCATCTGCAAAATGGAGGTGGTTGTACCTAAGTCACAGTGTGGCTGGAAGGATTCCGTTGGGAATGGTGCTAAGTGAACTGCAGACAGATGAGGAGTGGAGTCAATGATAAGCTCTCAGCCATCACCACCACTTGATGTGAGACCAGGATGGATGGAGCACGTAGCATCATTGTCACAGTGCATCTCCACCACAATCCTGCAGGTGGCACAGCTAGGATCCATTCGTAGAAGAGGACACTGAGGCCCAGGGAAGATGGACTTCATGTCGGGAGCACCACAGTTCCCAAAGCAACAGAGCTATGAATCCAGTTTGCCTCACCGCAGAGCCTGAAACCCTAACCACTACTTTCGGTTATTGCCATTGTCATTAACCTCACAAGTATTGAATTAGTGACCCTGGAAAAGCCCACACCAAAGTCTCTAGGGAAGCCAGGAAGGGTGGGAGATCTAAATATTACTCACCTCTGTCTCCCCAGGACTAAGCCAGAGCCTGGCACACAGTAGGTGATAAATAACTGAGGATTGCACGAGTGACATAACTGAGAAACGAAACACACATTTATTCCCTGGGTCATGGAATCTGTTTCATTATCTTTTGCTTTCTATTGAGCACCTTCTGCAAAATGCTCATGAATAAATGATTCCCCAAATAAATGTGTAATTCCACCTTGCAATAAGTAACAGAAGAGACTGGGGTGGGAAGAGGCAGGGCAGTCACAGCAAGTAACAGAAAATCAAAGTCGCAGCCTCTTTAAGTGGCATCTTGGAAATCCCTGGACCACAGCACCCTCCACACACACTGCTGCTCCCCAGCACAGAAACAGCCTCTCCTGCGCCCTGCCCAAATCCAGGCCCCACCCCCTTCAATATTCAGAAGTTGTCTCCATGCATTCATAGGTGTAGGGAAAGGATTAAGGATGATTTTTATTTTGTTTAGAGCTGATCTACATGTCCAAATTCTCTATAATGAATACATGTTATCATTTTAATCAGCCTTAACATAAGGGATACATTATCATGAAACAGCAAATCATGTACATGCCACAGAAAGGGGAAGGTCCACCTTCAATCTGCGTCCCCAACCTGATCACACACCCCAACCCCAGAGGCAACCCCTATGAAGCCTGCTGGAGTAACTGGGCATTTTATTTTACTTTTTTATTTTTATTTTTATTTTTTGGCCGTGCCGTGCGGCCTGCGAGACCCTGACCTGGGATCAAACCCGGGCCCCCTGCAGTAGAAGCGCAGAGTCTTAACCACTGGACCTCCAGAGAAATCCCTCTCTGGGCATTTTTAAAGTTTATTCTAGAGAAACCCTGCAAACATTATGCTACATGAAAGAGACCAGTCACAAAAGACCACATATTATATGATTCCATTTATAGGAAATAGCCAGGATAGGCAAATCTATAGAGACAGAAAGTGGACTAGTGGCTACCACAGTCTGAGAGGTAGGGGGAAATGGGAAGTGATTGCTAATAGATTTCTTTTGGGGGTAATGAAGATGTTATAAACTTAATTGTAGTGATGGTTGCACAACTTGATGATATACTAAAAACCATTGAGTTGTACACTTTAAATGGGTGAACTGTATAATACATGTGAATTATATCTCCTAAAGCTGTTAAAGAAAAAAATGTAAATTCTAGAAATGCTCTCATCTCAGAGCCCTCAGAACCTCCAACAGGGTGTTTCCCACCTCCAAGCTGTGGGTCCCACCTCCAGGTGGCTGTGGCTGAGCAATTCTCAGGTCCAGTCACGGGTCCCATTGAGTTTCTCAGACTGGTTCACAGATGTCTCCTTACCACACAATCTCAGACGGGGGGAAAACCCGGAGACAAAGCACACTCCCTTAATATTTTCTGGGTCCAGACCTCTCCCCTTTACATTTTAATTTTATTTCATTTTTGAATAGGTAATACATGCTCATGGTACACAATTTAAAAAGTACAAACATCTCCCTTTTCACTCCCAGAGGCAGCTTCGGTGATCAGTTTTCTAGTGAGTTACAAGCAAATGCATATATTTTCTTTTTTCTTCTTTTTAAACACAAGTGGTGGCAGTCTATGCCTGCTACTCTGCAAATTGTTTCGTTTTGCTTTTCTACTTAAGAAAATACTTGGAGACCTTAGTATTCCAGGATAAAGGCAGCTTCCTCGGTTTTTCACAGCTGCATGTACATATTCCGCTATATGGAGAAAACAGCCTTTATTCGACCAATCCCCTGCTGATGGATATATGGGTTTTTTCCAATTGGCTGTTCTTCCTAGACATACACCATTTCACACATTTGAGTATATCCTTAGTATAAATTCCTGAAAGTGGAAGTGCTGTCTCGTGATTTCCCAAACCATATGATATTTCACAGTGTATTTAACTATTCTCATTTTGATGGACCTTTAGTTTCTAGTTGATTGCTCTTATGAACAAGATTGCTATGAACACTTCATAGATTCCTCACAGACCCCTCTGGCAATGTGTTAGATGCTGTGGATCTTTTCCCCAAAAAAATGCCTCAAATTCACCCAACACTGAAAACCCATCCACGAGCCTCAAAGTTAAGAAACTCTGATCTAAACCAGCTGCTGTCATACAGAGAAACACAAGGCTGGAGATGAGCAGGGACGACCCTCCAGTATATTGGGGACAGTAACCTCACAGCAGTTGGATCAGAGTTGTTAAGATTCTGCTCAGTGAGTCAGGCCACCACCCTCCTCTGCTCAAAACCATCCCAGGGCTCCTGTCTCACCAAAGTCCTCCCTGTGGCCTCTGAGATCCAGCTATGCCCCTCCCCCCATATCCCCATGACCTTCACTTTCTAGCAGTCTTCTTCTTGCTCACTCAGCCAAAGTCACATTAGTCTCTTGAACATACCAGCCACATTTCTGCCTCAGGACCTTTACACTGATTGTGACCTCTGCCTAAGTGTTTTGCCCGCAGTAGCCGGAAGAAGTGAGAGAACAAGTTCTTTACTGAGATATCACCTTCCAGAGAAGACTTTATGATCACCCCCCCCAAGATTGCAACCCACCCCAATCCCAGGCTTCCCTATCCCCCCTTTTGTGTCTTATTTTCCTCCATAATATTTATCACCAGAGGAGATAATATATACTGCACTTACCCTGCTCATTTTGTGCCCTTCTCCCCTAAATATAAACTCCACAGGATAGTAAGTTCTGTCTGTTCTGTTCACTATACTATCCCAGCGGGGGCCCAGAGGCTGGGGCGCAGTAGGTGCTCCACAAATATTTGTTGATTTTTTTTTTTTTTAATTTTTGGCTGTGTTGGGTCTTCGTTGCTGCAAGCAGTCTTTCTTTAGTTGCAGCAAGCAGGGGCTACTCTTCACTGCAGTGCACCGGCTTCTCATGGCGGTGGCTTCTCTTGTTGCAGAGCAAGGGCTCTAGGCGAGAGGGCTTCAGTAGTTGTAACACTCAGGCTCAGTAGTTGTGGCTTGTGGGCTCTAGAGCACAGGCTCAGTAGTTGTGGCACACGGGCTTAGTTGTTCCAAGGCATGTGGGATCTTCCCAGACCAGGGCTGGAACACACGTCCCCTGCATTGGCAGGTGGCTTCTTAACCACTGCACCACCAGAGAAGTCCCCAAATATTTCTTGATTGAATGAAGAAATGAGGTTAGCACACAGGAAGCTAAAGGAGGCATGGTATATGGGAACCCACAGGCTTTAAGAACCCCAGACTTCAACCCTATCCCTACCCAATCCTTCCTTGACCTTTGCCAGTCACATGTCATTCAGGACTTCCGTGTTTATCATCCCTCAATTACAGGTGATGCTTAGAGCATCCCTACTCAGGGTGGCTGTGAGAATTAAATGAGATAATGATTTAAAGCCCTGGTAAGTGCTTAATAAATGTAAGCCAGCATTACTGCCGCTATGATGATGATGATGGTGGTGGTGGTGGTGGTGGTGGTGGTGGTGGTGGTGGTGGTGGTGGTGGTGGTGGTGGTGGTGGTGGTGGTGGTGGTGGTGGTGGTGGTGGTGGTGCAGACGGGGGTGTGCTGACACCTCCACATGCTGATGCTCCTTCTCCTCCTGGGGAAGGAGGTCACATGGGGGAGGGGGCGTTCAGACCAGATTCCTGAGATGTCTCACTGGTACTTTACAGCAAGAGGATGGGACTGTTGGGGTGGGGGCGGGGGGGCAGCTAGAGGTAAAATGCTACCACCAGAAAGGCCCTTAGACCCTGTCGTAGGCTCCCAGCTTCCCAGTTGCCCCTGCCGCTGGCCACACTAGCCGCACCTCGCTCGCCGCCCGCCCGGAGAAGCTTTGGGGGTAGGGCGGCGGGAAAGGAAGTCTGTTTTTCCCAGGCTCCCCCATCCCGCGAACATCTGGCTGCGAACATCTGCCCTGAGCCTTTGTCTCCGGGCCCCAGGCCGGCCTCGCACCCATCTGCCGCCGCCCGCGGCCCCCGCCCATCTGTGCGCCGCTCCCGCGGGGCGGCTCCCGGCGCCCCCGCCCCCGCTCGCCCGGTCGGTTCCCACGGGGCGAGCGCGGGAAGCGGGGCGGCCCATCTGCTCAGCGCGGCTGGTCCCCAAGGGGCGGCACGCCCCCCGCTTCAGGCAGGTGCGCGCCCCAACAAAGCCAGGGGTGCGGGGCCCCACGCGCCCGGCCCAAAGTCACTGCCAGGACTATTGGTGTGCCCGGGCTCCCCGCCCCTTCGCGAAGCGCCCTCTTCCTGACCCGCCCGCCGCCCCACCCCCACCTCTCCTGCCAAGCCCGGACGCCCCCGGTCCCCCGCGCACCGCTCCACCTCTATCCCCCAACCTTTAACTGCGCGGGCCCTTCTGCCTGGAAATGCCCCTTCCCCTCCTTGCTTGCCTAATGCTTTTTTTCGTGAGGTGTAAAAATGACGGAGAAATATAGCGATTTGTGTTTCCAGTACCCTAGTCCCACCACCCAGAGCTAACAACCCGGCAGTCTAATGTGTTTGCTCCACTTCCCCCTCGCGGCAACGGGGATCTTAGTTCCCTGACCAGGCATCGAACCCGGGCCCCATGGCAGTGGAAGCCCCGGGTCCTAACCAATGGACTGTCAGGGAATTTCCCCCTCCCATCTTCTTTAAAGAATAAAACTTATGGGTAGTGCTAGCTTTCTGGTAACCAGCGCCCCTGCCCTTTTCTCCAAGACTACTTGCCACCACCTCCACCTCCCAGTTAATAACACGACATGGGCATGTTTCTTCCAGGCTGTGTTTTCTTATATTTTTACTACACAGAAATTTATTAACATTGTGTGTGAGGATTTTTTAATTTATACTTTAAAAAAAATCATTCTGCGTTTTCCCCTGAGCTGCATCATATTTTTGCACGAATCCAGCAGAATACATTCAGGTCTAGTTCATTCCTATTAACTGCTATCTACCACTCCACTGTCATTTCATTTCCCTGTTCTCCTGTTGTTGGACGGATGGGTAGTCTTCAATCTGCTCTGCTACTGACACAGCCGTGGTGTTCCTGCCCTGTGTCTTTGGCATCTTGAGGGCAGAACT
Organism: Hippopotamus amphibius kiboko; assembly: GCF_030028045.1. NCBI lineage: Eukaryota > Metazoa > Chordata > Mammalia > Artiodactyla > Hippopotamidae > Hippopotamus > Hippopotamus amphibius. Next base: position 27,951,768 of record NC_080197.1, on the reverse strand, counting down.
TTCAGAGTATGTCCATGGGAGTGAACTGCTAGGTCATGGGGCATTCCCATGTTCACTTTTACTCAATATTGCCAAATTGAGCTCTCACATAATCATACCAGTTTACATACTCACAAGTGATGAATGAGAATTTTTGCTTTCCCATATCCTTACCAACTTACATTACATGACTGGATTTTGAAGTTTTTGCAGTTTGATGTGGCCGTCATTGCCTGTGTACATCCCAGATGTACAGAAGTTCAGGGTCAGGAGCCTCTGCCTTGTCCTTCCTCACTTTTTTTTCATCTTAGCTGGCAAATTACCTCTTCCTACAAGAAGGCCTCCCTGATCTCCCTTAGCTCACTGGGGTATCTCCCAGGCCACGCCTCCCACAGCCCCTTGTGCTTCCCCATCTCAGCTCTGGGAACTTCCTGCCCCACCAGACTGTGAGCTCTCCAGGTAGGGACCAGGTTTGCAGGGTCACTATGCAGGCTGTGAGGAGCCTAAAAGTGCTCCAGAGAGTGCTCCTGGAAGGCTTCATCCCCTGGAAATAAGGGGCTCCTCTTTCTAGTTCCTGCAAAGTGCCCCCTTGGGAGGGGGGGCATATAGATGCATCGGACACAGCAGCCAGGAACTAACCACCTGGCTCCCTGAAGGCACCAGCTTGCACCTTTGTCTTTCATTGGTGTGTCTAGCACAGAGTTGGGGTGCACTAATTGTTTACAGAATGAATGGTTGGCATTTCATGATTCTAAAGTTCCAAGTTCAGTGCTGAAGCATGTACCCACCTGTTTCACTGGGGGGTTATCTCTAGAAGAGGTGGAAGAGTCACAGTAATAATAATAACTAGTGTCTACTGAATGCCAACTTTGCTAGGCACTGTTCTAAGCTCTTTATGTGACTTAACTCATTTAATCCTCATAAAGATGGGAACTCCTATTGTCCCCAGTTTCACAGACGGGAAAACTGAGAAACGAGGGAATTAAGTGACTTATACACCTACAGCTTATCAGTAGTGGACTGGGATGCGAACCCAGAGCTCTTTTCCAGAGAGACCTCACCCTGCAGTCTTCTAGGAAAAGGGCCCCTTTCTTCCTTAAGTGTTTCTGAGGTGTTGACTTCCTTTTTAACCAGAATAGTTCTGCTTTTGCATCAGCAAAAAATAATAAGACTTTTAAAAAGACCTGAGAGGTTGACCTGAGTCACAATATTTGAGGAGTATAGCCCCACCCATGACCTGAGGCAAGGGTGCAGTCGGAGGGTACTTAGGGTTGGGGTGAACAGAGAGGGCGGGACTGCTTCAGGCTTTTTGGGGTGGGTAGGCACCTGGGCAGGCCCTGAGAGACACACCCTCAGCTGGTTCCGGGTTCCGGGCACCAGGGCAGGAGGGGGCACCAGGTGTACTGGGGCAGGTGAGTCAAGGGAGGGCCGGGCTGGACACCAGGCAGGGGAGGGGATTTCTGCTTCTGGGAAGAGGAACTGTGGGGCCTCCTGTGCATTCTCAGTGGGTATACAGGGAACTCACCAAAGCCTCGCACCAGAGGCCTCTTGCCCAGTCTCTCTCCTTCCACGTCCATAGGCCTGCATGGGCCTTGCAGCAGGGGTGGTAATCTCTGCAGGCTCTACAGAGGGCGCCCTGGCTTGGGACGTGCCTGGCTGGTGGCATCAGCTTCTGTGGCTGCCAGGATCAGACCAGCTGCCATGCCTTTAACCTGGGCAGAGCCCAGGTCTACATTCCTGGGCATGAGTTCCTGGGGGCTAGGTGGGTGTGGTTGAGTGGTTGTGTGTCCTTGGGGCTTATGCAGGATTCTGAAGTGTGTGTGTGTGTTTTGGAGGCGGTCTCTACATCTAAAAAGACTTGGGGGGAGCTCCCTGGGGGTCCAGTGGTTAGGGCTCTGCATTTTCACTGCTGAGGGCACGGGTTCAATCCCTGGTTGGGGAACTAAGATCCCTCAAGCTGCGCTGCGAATAAATAAATGAATACATAAATAATAAAATTAAAATAAAAAGACTTTGGGGGTGGTGGGAGGCAGTACGGGGTCTTTGAACTGGTGAAGGTGGTGTTGGTTGGGTACGTGCCTTTCAGGGAGCCAGTGCACAGGGGAAGCTGGCTTGTGGATTTGCATTTGGTTGTTTTCTCTAAGGTGTGGGCACTGTGTGACAGCATCTTGGTGTGAGCGATACAGATCTAGGTGTAAGTGTCTGTTGTGTTGGGTGAACGTGTGTTGCAGTGAGTGTAGGGTGTGTGTCTGGCTTGTGTGTGTTGAGGGTGTTGTTGTAGCGTGTTGCTTTAGTGCGCTTCTGTTAAGTGTGACAATTGGGTGTTTTGACGTGCAGCCTCCTTGGTCTCTCTTTGTTGATGTGTTGGTTGTGCAGGTTTGGGTTTGGGTTGTGTGCTCTGATGCCAGTGTGTTGATTGTCCTTACTGTGTAGCACTGTGTTGTGGGTTTGGCAGGCTGCTCTGTTGGTTGTGTGTGTTGAGATGTTGCTGTCAGTCAATGTGACAGTCGTGTCAGTTTGCACATACATGCTGTGTTGGTTGTGTAGGTGTGTCACTTGGGGTGTGCATGTGTAGCACTGTCTTTGTGCAGGCCTGCAGGTTTGGCCTGTGCTGAGTGACCTAAGATGGGAGGTCCCTAGACCCGGATTCTGATTCTGCCCCTCCCTTTGGTCCTGAGACCCCAGGGCAGCAGTCGTCCTTTGTCAGGCCACAGGAAGGCCCCCCGCCCTCTGCAGGGGACCCAGAGAGGGGCCCAGACTGGCAGGCTCCAGCCTCCCTATTCATTGTTCCGGGGCCTCTTTGGAAAACAGGATGGGAAGCAAAGGGTGGACCCAAGCCTGGACCCCTGTACTCCCCGACATGAGCCAGGAGTGGACTCTAAGATAGAGGGGTGGCAACAGGCCTCATTTTACAGATGGCAAAACTGAGGTCCAGAGTGGGAAAGGGACTTGGCAGAGGTTTCATAGCTATTAAGGACGGTAGGTTGAAGCCCCCACCCTCATATGCCCACCCACAGGCTCCTGCTGCTTTTGAGGGATGAAAAAACGAGGCTGGAAGCACAGACAACTGTATTCTGGCTCCCATTTCTGAGTGCTTTCCATGTGTTAAGTACTGAAGGGTCATAACCTTGTGGATTAAGTCCGAATATTGTCTCCATTTTGTACACGAGGTAACCGAGGACCATAAGGTAACAATTCATTAATTCAACAGATATTACTCTAAATATTACTCTATTTTAATTACTATGCTGTGTGACCTTGAGCAAGTCGCTTACCCTCTCTGGGTCGGGCCTTGTTGTTAGCTCTAGGGACACAGCAGTGAATGAAGGAGTTGTGGTTCCTGCCACACTAGAGCTTATAGCCTGGGGAGGGTGTGGAGAAGATGGACAATTCCCAAGAAAACAAAGATTATTTCAGATGGTAATAAATTCTATGAATAATAAAGAAAGTGAATAGACAAGGGAGGTTCTAAGAAGGCCTCTGAGGAGGTGACATTTGACCTGAGACTTGAAGAATGAGGAGTCTTATAAAGATCTGGATGAGCCTTCAAGGCAGAGGGAACAGCAAGGGCAAAGGCCCTGAGGTAGGACCGCACTAGTTTAGTAAAGGAGGCCGTGTGTGGCTGGTGAGATAAAGGGAGGGGCAGGACATGTGGTTGGTGGAGCTGGTGGTGCCAGCAGGGGCTGCAGGCCGGAGAGGAGTTTGGATTTTCTTCTCAGCATGATGGGCAGAGAGGAGTGTTGGCTGAGCACAGAGTTCTGGAGATAGTGTGGAGGGGGCGCTTTAGTCTTCTGTTATGGGGGGGGGCAGGGGGCGGGAACAGCCAGAGCCAAAGGTCTCTCCCCCGCAGCTCCAGCAGTCCCAGCCCAGAGGCGCCGGCCTGGCGGCTGGAAGACTGCGCTGTGGGCACATCTGGGGAACAGCTGCCGGGCCAGGGCCAGAGTGGGTCACGTGGCACAGGCAGGACCGCCCTGGAGCCTATGAGTCCAAGACTCCCGGGAGGGGCAGTGGGGAATGTGCCGGACATGTACACGAATCCACAAGGATGTACCCACCGTGTAAACACACATGCACATAAGCCCCTCGGCCCCTCACAGCCATTGCCTCAGAAGCCAGACCACCTAGGTTCAACGCCACATCCTAGCTGTGTGACCTGAAGCAAGTCACCCAACTTCTCTGGGTCCTGGTGACCTCAGCTCTAAAGGCGACATAATATTACCACCTATGTCATGGGTGGTTTTTCTCTCATCAACAAATATTCATTGAATGCCTCCTGTGTGCTAGGCACTGCGCTTGGCCCTGGGTTACAGCAGTGATAAGGACAGCTGTGGTCCCTGCCCTCCTGAGCTTACAGTCTTAGGTGAAACTTGGAACCAGGTCTGACTCAGAGTGAGCACTTAGAAAATGAGAGCCATTTGCCTTGAGCCCTGGAAGCCAGAGGAAGAATGGTAAAGGCAGAAAGGGAGCCATGGTGACGGAGACATAATAATGAAAGGCCTTCCCATCCATCACCTCCTGGTGTAGCTATTTCATTCTCACCACTGCTCCACAGAGATGAATAAGCGTTAGGTTCGGTTTACACATGGGGAAACTGAGGCACAGCTTGTCAATGACAGAGCCAGGATTTGAAGGTATGAGGAGCTGGTCCCTTCTCCTCTCTGGGCGCCAGTATTCCCATCTGTGAAATGGTGTGTTATAATCACACAGCTGCTGCCAGTCCCAGCTGTGAAATTCTGATGGTTCCAGGTGTGTGTAAAGGGCTTTCTGAAAGACTAGTAGTGTGCTCGCTTCGGCAGCACATATACTAAAATTGAAAGACTAGTAGTGGAAGCCTGGGGTGGGACCATGGGGGTTCATTTAATGAATCCTCCAAACTTCCTGGCCACCAAAAGAGGGGTCTGTTTACCTGAGCTGACCTGGTAGTAGGGTTGGGAGGCAAATGCTCTCAATTCAGACTACCAAGGAGAGGGCCAGAAAAAATGGCCATTTGGCAAAAACATAAACAGGCGACCTTTATTTAAACTCCTTGTCAGGCCTTAAAGATGCTAGAGATAAAAACCAATATCTAGAAGTACTGAAAATTTTCTGGAATGAAATGAAGCCAGCTTTTTCCCAGAGGCTTAGGGTGGGTGTGTGTATAAGGGGGTGTCATTATTTCAGTTGGGAAGTTTGAGGGGAGCAGAGTGAAGGGAATATTTCAGGGGGTCTGAAAGCCTATCTTCCAGGGCTCACTAAAAACCCCTGGGAGCAAAATGACAACCAAAGGGGTCCCAGACGACCAGGCCTGGACTTGAACAGATGCTGTTACTGTCTACTGTTTGGTGAGCATCTACTCTGTGCCAAGACCACAGTAGGAGCTTTGCAAGCCTAATATCAGTGACTCCTGGAAGTAGCCTAAGGAGGTAGGAACTTCTATCATTTTGCCAATGAGGAAGCAGAGGCTCAGAGAGGTGAAGGGTCTTGCTCCAGGTCACAGAGTATAACAAGGGTTTAAATCCTGAGCTGTTGGACCCCAAGCCCAGCCCTTTACATTATTTCACAGCCAACTGTCTCTCTTCAAATTGTCAAAGCTTTACTGCCACTCACATATCGTCATTCAGCTCTTTTCTTTTTCTTTCTTTTTTTTTTTTTTTGATTTTAAATGTTTTTTTTTTAACAGACAATAAACTGCATATATTTAGAGTGTACAATTTGGTATCCCAATCTCCCAATTCATGTCCCCCAAGCCTCCCCGCTTTCCCCACCGGGTGTCCATATGTTTGTGCTCTACATCTGTGTCTCTGTTTCTGCCTTGCAAATGGGTTGATTTGCACCATTTTTCTATAGTCCGCATATATGTGTTAATATACGATATTTGTTTTTCTCTTTCTGACTCACTTCACTCTGTCAGGTCTTTTCTTCTTGGGCTTTTCCCAAATAAAGTGCCCAGAGGATAAGTCACCTCCTCTAGGAAGCCTCCCTGATTTCCTTCAAAGTAGAACTTATCCTTTCTTTGTGTGGCTAAGCAGGCAATTTTTAAGTCTTGATATGGCTAACACAGGACCTGGCAGGAGGTGGACGCTCATGAATGTGAAGTGCACGTAGCTTTTGGGGGTCCTAATTGTCCCTTGACTTTCTTTCCCTCTCTTTTTTGTCTGCAAAGTGTCTTTGACATTCTACCTCATCCTAATTAGCAGGCAGGCTAGCAGGAGTTATGCTAAACATTTGGAGGTGGCCTTTTATTACACAAAGTAGTACATGAATACACTTCTGTTTAAAAATATATTCAAGGACTTCCCTAGTGGCCCAGTGGTTAAGAATCCGCCTGCTAATGCAGGGGACACGGGTTCAAGCCCTGTTCCAGGAAGATCTCACATGCAGCAAAGCAAATAAGCCTGTGCACCACAAGTACTGAGCCTGCTCTCTAGAGCCTGTGAACCACAACTACTGAAGTTCACATGCCTAGAGCCCATGCTCTGCAACAAGAGAAGCTACCACACTGAGAAGCCTGTGCACCACAACAAAGAGTAGCCTCTGCTTGCCGCAACTAGAGAAAGCCCGCACGTAGCAACGAAGACCCAAGGCAGCCAATAAATAAATAAGTAAATAAATGTATATTAAAATATATTTGAGAAATACCTATGTCTAATGGATCACAGACCTAAAATCTAAAACGATAAAACTTCTGGAAAATATGAGAGAAAAGCTTTGTGATCTTGGGTTAGGCAGAGATTTTTTAAAAATATGACAAGAAAAGCATGACTCATAAATTAAAAATTGATAAATTGGACTTCATCAAATTTAAAACTTCTGCTCTTGGGACTTCCCTGGGGGTCCAGTGGGTAAGACTCCTTACTCCCAATGCAGGGCGCCCAGGTTCAATCCCTGGTCGGGGAACTAGATTCTGCATGCATGCCACAACTAAGATCCCATACACGCCTCAACTAAAAGCTCCCGCATGCCTCAATAAGACCCGGCGCAGCCTAAATAAATAACTAAACGAATAAATAAATATTAAAAACATTTTTTAATTAAAAAATAAAACTTCTGCTGTGCAAAAGACATTACTAAGGGGATAAAAAGACTAGACACACACTGGAGAAAACATTCATAGATCATATATCTGATAAATGATTTGTGTTCAAAATATATACAGAACTCTCAAAACTCAATAATAAGAAAACAAACAACCAAGTTAAAAGAAACAGACAAAAATTAAAAGGCAGCACAAGGAATCCTTGTGATGGAACTGTTCTGTGTCTTCTCTCTGGTGGTGGTCACACAAATCTACACACGTGATAAAACTGCACAGAACTAAATACACTCACGAGTGCATATAAATCAGGTAAAATCTGAATTTCACCAGTAATCAGGTGAAATCTTGTGATATTGTACTGTAGTTATGCAAGATGTTACCATTAGGGAAACTGGGTAAAGGATATATTATTTCTTATGACTGCATGTGAATCTACAATTATTTAAAAATCATTTTTTATGAGCAAAAGAAATGAATATCTTCACCAAAGGAGAGATATGGATGGCACATAGGCACATGAAAAGATGCTCAACATCTTTAGTCATTAGGAAAATACAAATTAATACTACAACACATCTGTTAGAGTGGCTTTTAGCTTTTATCAGCCACTCTCTTAGATGAGCTTTCAACTATTAGAGAAGATGTGGAGGAACTGGAGTCTTAATACTGTTGATAAGAATGGAAAATGGTGCACCCACTATGGAAAAGACTTTAGCAGTTTCTTATAAAGTTAAATAAATATCTACTCTGTGACCCAGTACTACTAAGTATCTGCCTAAAAAACATGAAAGCATAGATTCATAAAAATACTTGTATACAAGTGTTCATAGCAGCTTCATTTGTACTAACCTGTAAACAACCCAAATGTCCATCAACAGGTGAGTAGATAAACAAATTGTTGTATATCCACATCCTACTACTACTCAGCAATAAAAAGGAATAAACATTCTCAAAGTAATTATGCTGAGTTAAAGAAACTAGACTGAAAAAGCTACCAAAAAAGAGTATATACTCTATACATTATACACTGTATATACTCTACTCGAGTGTATAAAATTCTAGTAAATGCAAACTGATCTACAGAGTGCTTGGGCACTGGGTGGGAGGAGGGGAGGGAGGGGTTACAAGGGGAAGATTAAAACTTCTAGGGGTGATGAAGTATACAATTTTCTTAATTTCCAATTCTTTAGTGATGGTGCATGGGTATATATGTATGTCAGAACTTATCAGATTGGATACTTTAAATATATGCAGTGTGTGCATGTCAGTTGTACTTCAGTAACATTGTTTTAGGGAATTCCCTGCCTGTCCAGTGGTTAGGACTTGGCATTTTCACTTCCGAGGGCCCTGGTTCAGCCCCTGGTGGGGGAACTAAGATCCCACGAGCCAAGTAGCTTGGCCAAAAAACCCAAAAAACAAAAACACTGTTTTTTTTAAAAAACAGAAGAATGAAATAGCCCTGTGAAGATCAAAGTGAAATTCTGATTTCATATTGCTCCCTTTCCCTTCTCAGGTAATGTTAATACTTTGGTGTTTATCCTACTTTTTTTTTTTTTTTTTTTGCTTTCTAATATTTTTTATTGAGGTGGAATTTAAATACAATGAAGTGCACATATAATTCGAAGTGTTTTGACTAAATCATACACAGTGTAACCCGCACCTCATCAGACATTTCTATCCCTCCAGAAATGTTCCCCACACTCCTACCCTGGCAATTCTCACCCTCCACTCCCAGAGGCAACCACCATTCTGCTTTCTTCCCCCTGGGTTAATGGTGCCTGTTCTAAAACTTCAAATAAGAGAAATCACACAAGGTTGTGTTTGAAATGTTTTTCTGTAGCATAATTTCTTCTCTTGTTTTAAATGCATTTCCAGATACACATGTACTCAGGAGCAGTAAGAGGTCCTACCTTGACCCCCAGTCTAAAACCTGCTTTCTCCACCAACAGTAGGATCCAGATATCTCTCAGAGCCGTGCTTCCCACCTGCTGCATAGCCAGGCCACTGCATTGATGTTCCATTCATAATTTATATCATGTTGATGGACATTTAAGTTATTTCAACTGCCCCTCTTGCAAGTAGCACCTCAGTGAAACATGTTGAACAGACATCCTTTGTGCCCCTGTGTGTAGATTTCTCAGGAATTGATTCAGCATGTAGAATTGTTGGATCAATGAATAAACGCTAGGTAATGAATTAATATTCTAATTTCCTCTGGTTTTTCATTGTCCTTCCAATTCTTTAGCAATTCTTTTGCACAGCAAAATGTTCTCTCCAATCATCAGAGGATTGGGAAACAAGGCCTAGGGAATTTGGAGAGTTTGGGGTGGGGGGGTGTGTCAAGGGGATGAGAGATCCAGTTAATTAATTAGTGATCTCTCTCCTTTGAAGCTGGTCTCACTGATCAGCTTTCCTGGTTTCCAGATGTGGAGGCAGGGGGCTGGTTTATCGGCCCCTGCCCCAAACTGTGGGAAAAGGAAACTTGCTGATACCCAGTGAACTAATTGCAGGGGGAGAAGGGCCCATGATATCATCCTCTCTTATGTGAGTGCAGAAGTTTAGCCCCGCTAACGCTGTGTGACCTTGGGTGACCATTCTAATAAAGCCTCAGTTTCCCCACCTCTAGCCTATCCAAGGCTCTGGAGGCAGACTGTCTACCCTGGCAGGAAGGAACTGCATTACAATAAAGTGCCCTTGTTATAATAATGCAGCCATTACAACAGCTTTGGCTCCTGGGAAGCTTTTTGAGCCTCGGTTTCTTACTTCCTATAAAGAAACCAAACAGCTCCCCTCTTTACAGTTGCGGCGGGGATCGCATAAGCCTGATAAAGCAAACTCTTCACACAGTACCTGGCCGTAAGAACGCAATAAATCGTCACCTTTGTCATTATCGAAATACCGGGCAGACATTAGGGTTCAGAGAGGGCCGGAGAGGGCCCCAGACTCAACTAAATTCACCCAGCAGCAGAGTTGGAATGGGAAATTTTTCCCCAAGGGGGAAGAGGGGAGCTAGAGGTGGGGAGGGGGCGGTGAAGAAAAATCCCAAGCGGCCGGAGCTGTGGGCCTGGTGGAGAGATCCCCAGGTGTGGGGCGGGGAGATAAGGTGACCCTTGCCCAGAGACCGCGCCCGCGAGGAGCGCATTCCCAGGCCTCCCACCCGAGGTCTGCAGGTGACTGGAGGAGCTGGGGGGAGCTGGGGAGCTCTGGGGCAGGGTTTGCCGTCTCCATGGCGACCGCCCGCGCGGCGCCAGCCTGACAGCCCGTCCGGGTTTTATGAATGGGTGACGTCACGGGCCTGGCGTCTAACGGTCTGAGCCGCTTGTTCAGACGCTGACACAGAGCAGCCCCGGGAGTGGGGGAGTGGGAGGGGGGAGACTCGAGCTCCGCAGCTGCCGCGCGGTGGGAGGGAGACCCTGATCCGAGGTCTTGGAGGGGGGGAGGAAGGAAGGCAAAAAGGGAGAAAAAAATTCAAATTACTTAATGATGCAGATTTGGGGAATTTTTGCAGGGGCTGCAAATTCAGGAGAGAGTCAGGGAAGGCAGTCCACTCTGGGCGCCTTCTATCTCGCTCAGGTCCCAGAGACCCAGCCCCCAATCCTGGAGGAAGACTTTCCAGAATTAATTGCTCCCATTCCAAGGGACCTGGATAAACCCGCCTGGTCCCAAGGAACATTAACCAGCAAAATTCTCTGGGAATTGGGAAGGGAGACCGCCCCGGGGCGGGGGGGGGGGGGGCGTTGGGAGGAGAGAGTAAAGGAGGGCCCACCCGCTTTAAATTTCAGCTCAAATATTTGGGAGATCAGGGCCCCAGAGGTAATCTTCCAATAGGGTCCAGAAGCCCAGGCTCAAGTACTGGGGTCTCTGAGCGACCCAGATCCAGCTGCTTCTCCATCGGGACCTCAGTTTCCCTCATCTGTGAAATGGAGCTGAAGTGAGAAAATAAGCCTGGGAAGACTGATTCTCGGAATCTTTTCGTTATTGGTAATACCGGTTTAGCCTCCTTCCCGAGAAGCCCAAGGAAGCCCTTGCCTCCACTAGCGACATTGCCCCGTGTTCTCCCCACTGTGTTCTTGAGACTCGGGTCCCTTTTCCACGCCGGTGAGAGTGCATTAGTAGAGCAGGGGGCGGGACCCAGAAGCGCTTTAGGCCGCGCCTCCAGACTTCCCATTGGCTGTTTTTGAATGTCTGAGCCCGCCTCCCAAGGAGGGGGCTCGCGGCGTCTTTATAAAAGTCGGGCTGTGTGCCTCCAGTCGCGCTTTCTATAGCAGTCTTTTTAGCGTTGCTATTTCATCCCCCACTCCCGGCGTTCGCCTCCTCTGTGTGCTTCGCCTTCTCTCACCCCGACGCCAGAATCATGAAGGTCGCCAGTGGCAGCGCCGCGACCGCCGCGGGCCCCAGCTGCGCGCTGAAGGCGGGCAAGACGGCGGGAGGCGCGGGCGAGGTGGTGCGCTGCCTGTCCGAGCAGAGCGTGGCCATCTCGCGCTGCGCGGGCGGCCCCGGGACGCGCCTGCCCGCCCTGCTAGACGAGCAGCAGGTGAACGTGCTGCTCTACGACATGAATGGCTGCTACTCTCGCCTCAAGGAGCTGGTGCCCACCCTGCCCCAGAACCGCAAGGTGAGCAGGGTGGAGATCCTCCAGCACGTCATCGACTACATCTGGGACCTGGAGTTGGAGCTGAACTCGGAATCCCAAGTCGGGACCCCAGGGGGCCGGGGACTCCCCGCCCGGGCTCCTCTCAGCACCCTCAACGGTGAAATCAGCGCCCTGGCGGCAGAGGTGAGGTCCGAGTTGGAGTCCGAGAGCATTTTCTTTCTACGGATGGGGAAACTGAGGCCCAGAGAGGGAGGGGATATTCGACCCTATGTCCGCCCCGTCCTTTCGGGCACCTAGCTGTTCAAGGATGCCCAAGGAGATCGGAAAAGGTGCTGCCTCCTCGGGTTTCCTGGGGAACAGGGGCTTGCAGCCCAGTCCCCTCCAACCTGTCTCACCTCTTCTGTCTCCGTTTCACAGGCGGCGTGTGTTCCAGCGGACGATCGCATCTTGTGTCGCTGAAGCGCCGCCCTCGGGGACAGGCGGACCCCAGCCCTTCAAGGGGAGAGAGGAATAAGTGTTCTTTGGTCCTTCCAAGCGCTTCGCCGGAGCTGGGGAGGAACAAGACAGATCGGCGGCCATTGGGCGCTTGCTGGACCCAGCCCGGGGCTGGGGGACTGACAGGGCAGTCTGACCCTCCTTCTTCACCCACCAGCCACCAGAGACTTGGGGGAGTCCCCCTTCCCCGTGTGTTTCTATTTTTTGAAAAGCAGACATTTTAAAAAATGGTCACATTTGGTGCTTCTCAGATTTCTGAGGAAATTAATTGCTTTGTATTGTATATTACAATGATCACCGACTGAGAATATTGTTTTACAATAGTTCTGTGGGTTTTTTTTTCTTGGTTATTATTAAACAAATATTTTAGATGGTGGTAAAGTTGCAATGACTTCTTGGATTGAGGGGAGGGGTCTGGGCTGGGGTGGCCCCTGACCCTTTTCGCAGCTGCTGCTAGGGAGAGGGGACTGGAAGGCCACATCTGGACTGTCGCTTTTACTAACCTGAAATGAGTGTTTCCGGTGTCTTTAAAGTCTATTCTTCTCCCCCATCCCTGGTCATTTCCCTGCTCCCTGGTGTCATAAAATTAAATCCTTTAGACTTTTAGGGTTTCTCAAAGTGGTCATTGGGCCATGTGGGTCACCTGGGGAGGTTGTTAAATGCAGATCAACCTGCCAAGGCCCCCTCTGGGTTAAAGAGTATTCAGGGAGCCAGTTACATTGGAGAACCAGGTCACTGGACCACCTGCATTGTGGCCGAGATGGGGGAAGTGAGACCCAGAGGAAAGGGACTTGCCAGAGCCTCAGCTTGTCGGGAGGCAGGACTTCCATCTTGCCCCATTCTCCAGTAAAAGGTGCCTCCCCCATGGGCCACCATACCCTGGATCCCAGAGGATGCCCTGGGGCTCCAGGCTTGTCCAAGTGGGTGAGCAAGTTGGCAGGGCCAGCCTGGGCACAGCTGCTGGGCCACCTGCTCTGGGTCCGGACTCAGCCCCCTCACCCTGGCCTGGCTATGCCAGCAGCTCACAGACCTTCTGTCTCCCCCAGGGCTCCTGTGTGGGTTCTGAGGAGTGGGCGAGTCAGTCCCCAGCTCCTGAGCAGGAAGAAGGTGTCATTGGCAAGGACCTATCTGCCTGGACATGTGTGTGAGTTTGTACTCATGGGGGAGTGCATATCAGTGTCTGGGCCTGTGTATGTGACATGAGTGAACTGATAGTTACGCTGTGGGGCTGGGTCATCTGTTGGTGTGCAGGCCTGGGGGTGTGGATGAGGATACACATGGGGATGTGTGCTGAAGGGCAAATATGAGCACATGTACTCTGCAGATAAGTGAGCAAACTCCAGCTGTTTGGGCTGGTGTGCTCTGCTGAAATGCACTGTGCACCTCTTGGCCTGGCTCTGACTTAATGGATGGGTTTGTGTGCCTACGGGCTGCAGAACCGCACTGGGTTTCTAAGTGTGTTCTATAGATTGGCTGGCATTCCTGGGTTTCTGCTGGTTTGGCGGTGGGGGTGGGGTGGTAGCTTTATTCAGGCAAACCCTTCCTCAAAAGTTCAAATACCAACTTACCAGGCAGTTGTTAGGCCTCTGGGGACACCAACCATTGAGCATCCCTACCAGGCAGCTGCCAGGTATTACACAGGTAGTAACAGCCCCAGAAAGGGCAAAGAACTTGTCCCAGAGAGGGTAAGGACTGTTAATATATTTTGTCAATAAATAAAATAGAATAAAGTAAGTAGTGCCTAGCACCATGAACCTGACGGTACTCTTGACCCTTTGCACAAAGGATTTCATGGATCCCTTAATAATAATACTGATAATAATGAATACTATCATCTATTGAGCACTAACACTAAGCCAGGCACCACCCCGGCCCCAGCACATTCTAGACTCTATCAAAGAGCCCAGTATTTGCAGGTAAATCCTACCCTTTGCTACTGCCGCTCAACTCACCACCGGCTGCTGTTTTATAGCATTAACTTCACAGAATTGTCATCGGGAATAAATGAAATAAGCACTTAGCACGTAGTTAAGAGTTTGATAGCTATAAATTATCATTATTAACTGTGGCCTGTATGTCCTTGCAGTGTCCTCAGAAGCACACGTGTGTACCCACTCCCTCCCGCGTGCCCACCCCACCCCCCTCCAGCCCACCCACCGGGCCGAGGGCGTGTCCCCGCGCGGACTCCCCCACGGTAGGGCCCTTTTCCAGGGGAGGAAGGGGCTGTGCTGGCGGGGGCCGGGGTGGGGATGCGGCGGGGGCCGGGCCACCTCTCCCGCCGTGCAGGCACACTCTGGCTTCCACGTTTCCCTCTTTTCCCCTTTGGCCCGGGCCCAGCCCATCTGGAGGCCGGCTCGGCGGCGGCCTGGGAGCGTTTCCATCAGCTGGGTCCGAGGAATGCGGAGCTATTTAACCTGAGCATCCCCAGGTGTACGGAGGCGCCTGGCTGTCTGGGGCCCGCCGCCTTTGGCACGGCCGCGCTAGACAAACAGCGCGCCGCCCCCGCCCTGCCCCTCCGCCCGCAGCTGCAGCCGGGCCTGGGAACGGGCGGGCGCCGGCGGCTTGCATAAGAGGCTCGGGCCCCGAGGAGGGAGGGGGCGAGGGGGAGACCGGGGCCGCCGGGGGGTGTGAGAGCAAGAGTGTGTGTGCACGTGTGTGCGTGCGTGTGTGCAGCGCGCAGAACCCTGCTGCGTTTTGTGTGTGTGTACAGCACATAAAACCCTGCTCTCCGTGTGTGTGTGTGTGTGTGTGTGTGTGTGTGTGTGTAGCACACAAAACCCTGCTCCTTTGGGCCGCATCTTGGGAAATCTTTAACTCCTTAACCCTGCCGGACGGGGCGCGGCAGGAGCTGGTGGGGAGGGAGGGGCGGGGCGGGGGTGGGGTGGGGGGAGCCGCAGAGAAAAACCGGGACAAAGTTCCTTGGGCATTGGACCCTGCCTCTCCAGGGCTGTGGGGCCCAAAACCTGAAGGATTTTTTCCTTTTCTTTAAAACACTTCTAGAGTGCTTTTCTGTGCAGAGAACTATACTAAACTCTTAAAAGTAATTTGGTTAATTCTCAAAGCTGTATTGGGGTGATGCTATCATATGCTCATTTTAATAATAGCAACAACAGCAGCACAATAGTAGTGGTAAGATAACATTTTAGTAGGGAGGCTGGTAGAACACAGCCTTTGAATCAGGCTTGATGCTCCTCACTTGGCCTGTCTGAGCCTCCATTTTCTCATCTGGGAAATGGGCTCCTGAACCTCAGCTTCAAGGATCAATTGAAGGGATGCAACCGGAAAGCTTGGCACCAGGACTGGTTCAGTGTAGATGTTCGATATATGCTGCTGTAAAATGTTTTGCACCCTGTGAACCCATCGCTATTCCTGCTTTTCAAATGAGAAAAGGGAGACATCAGAGAGGTGAAGTGACCCACCCAAGGCCATACAGGGACTGGCTTAGAACTTTCTGGAAACCAGGCTTCTGAGGGCCTTCACGTTCCCACAGGACATCCAATTTAGCTTTTTCATCTTATTTCCAATTGAAATCACACCAGGTCATTATATATTTTTGTTTTAAACACATAAACTGGAAAAATGCAATGCATATCACAATCTTCACAACTCATGTTTTGTCATTTCTTAATTTTCAAAAATCTAATGATAGCCTTGAAAGATAGAAACAGCCCAGGCTCTCTCTCCCTCTAAGAGGCCCTGGGCCAGGTCCCATGTGACCAGGTTCCGAGAGGACAGGTCCCACAGTGGGGCACAGGTCTTGAACCAGGTAGAGACCAACCAAACTGTGGACCCGTATGCTTGGGTCCTGGTGGCTAGGGATCACTAGACCCTGACCTCTGGATGCACATGCCCCCCTCCACAGGGGTCAAAGGGGCTTCACACACAAACCCCAACCTTACACCTGCCGATTTGAGTCACCCAGATCTCAAAGTGCCCCTGGAGCTGCTCCCCGCCCCCCCCCCCCCGCCCCCCCTTGCCTCCTGAGACTAAGATTCAGGGGTAAAACCTTTCTTCACACCAGCTACTCTTATTGAGTCCCAGGGACCACTCCCAGGGAGGACTCCCAGCTGTCCGGGTCACACACGGCAAGGCTTTCCAGTGACAGGCGGTCCTGGGAGCCCAGCCTGGCTGCCAGAGGGAAAGGAGGTGAGTCATGGCCCAGCCAGGGTCCGGGCGCCGCTTTCCGGGAAAGGGAAGGGAAGGGAAGAGAGGAAATCAAAAGGCCTGGAGGCGCACAAGGGGGCGGGGCGTTCTTATCTTCCCGGGACCCGCCCTGGCTGGCGCTTCCTGCCCCAACTCTTGCAAAATCGTTTTCCCAGCGCTGCCCCCAAGAGGGGCGCCAACCCCGACAGGGTTGCCAACCCCAACAGGGTTGCATCAGGACCTTGTGCAAGGGATAGCTGGCGGGGAGGACGGTGCTGCAGGCCAAAAGGGGGCAAGGGAAGAGGGACTCGGGTTCTAGGTCCAGTGTCACTTCTGATTGGCACTTGCCACCTCCCTGGCCCTCAGCATTCTCAGCTTTAAAATGGGTGTTACAGCCGCTGTTCTGAGGTTTCAGTGATATCATCCCCGTCCCATCCACTCCTCAAGCCTCACCCAGGCCAGGCCATTGTCATCTCTACCTGGCAAACTGTACCAGCCCCAACTGGTTCATTCAACAAACAGGTTGGCCCTTGAACAACGTGGTTTTGACCTGCACGGAGTCCACAAATAAACGGATTTTTTTTCAATAGTAAACACTACGGCACTGCACGATGTGGGGTTGGCTGAAACCGCTGATGCAGAACCATGGATGCAGAATCCGGGATAAGAAGGGCTGACTATAAACTATACGCGGATTTTCATTGCATAGAGTTGGTGTTCCTAACCCACGCATTGTTCTAGGGTCAACTGTAATTAGTTTCTACTTGTGCTAGGAGCGGGTTGCAGGAGCTAAGAATTTAGATAAAAATCCTTGCCCTCTTGGAACTTACATTCCTAGTGGAAGAAGACAGACAGTAAATAAATACACATAAGCATAACCAGAGATGGATTAACCCTGAAATGACTGAAACTTAAACTTCAAGTTTTCACATCTGGAAAGAGTTCTAGCAATGAGTTGTAGTTTTGTTTTGTTTTGTTTCTGTGGGTGTATTTTTGTAAAATTTTCAAGATGTACCTAGATTGCAAAAATCTAGGCACAACCTAGACTCTCCCCTGTATATACAGAGGAGACAACAGGATCCAAGCTTGAAGGCAAGGCTGCTGGAGGCGGAGGAGAATCATGTCTACTCGGCTGTTCGTTTTTTTCAACTTGAGAACCTATCTCTGAGAGGCGAAGAAGAGCTGGGTGGGTCAACGCGCTGAGGCACAGCTGAACCCACTCAGCGCACAGCAAACCTGGGCGCCCTGCCCTTCCTCGGACCACTGGCGCCCCCTCCCGGGAAGATCCGGAACTGCGCCTGCGCCAGCGCCGGCGAGAAACCAGGCCTGGTTCTTTGGCGGCCTCTGGCGGACTCTCTGGGGACTGCAGTCAGAGCGGTGAGCGTCTTGGAAGAGTATTTCCGTGTCTGGTATGTGACTGTGTGTCTGTGTACATGTACACAGCAGGTGATGAATCCAGAAATCTCCACCCTCAGCTCCTGCTCTGATCAGGGCCTTAGTTACCCTTTCCTCCATTCTTTCATCCTCCTCCTTCCTTGCTGTATGACAACCCCCTCTGAGCCTCATTACCTCATCCATAAGAGGAGGAGGTCTTAGGCAAATTCTTGAAATTTTTTAAAATCATGAAATGTATTATACATACAAAAGGGTACACATCACGAGTGCATACAGTTTAAAGACAATAATAAAACAAACACTTAAGTATCAGCCACCCTGCTTAAGAAATAGAATATTAAATCTTTCAGTGCCCCTCTGGATAAAATCCCCACTCTCCCTGTAAACACGTTACCACTATTCAGAACTTTGTGTTATTTAATCATTTGTTCTTTCTTATTTTTCCACACACGTACGAGTATACATCCTTAAATAATCTATTGCTTAATTTTACCTGGTTTTGTCTTTTATATAAATAGAATCATACTAAAAAAAATAAATAAAAACGTACTGTGTGTAGTTTTCTGTCACTTGCTTTTCTCCCACAATATGAATTACACTAGAGCCATCCATAATGATGTGTGTAGCCTTAGTTCACTCACTTTTCACTGTGTATAGGATTCTATAATGTGAATTTTTATTTATTTCTCTATTTTGGCTGTGCTGCTCTGCATGTGGGATCTTAGTTCCCCGACCAGGGATCAAACCCACGACCCCTGCAGTGGAAGCAGGGAGTCTTAACTGGACCACTGGGGAAGTCCCTATAATGTGATTTATTTACCCAATCCCCTGTTTATGGACCTTTGGGTTGTTTCATTGTTTTTGCTGTTATCAGCAGGACTGCTCTGAATGTCCTCGTACATGTCTCCCAGTGAAGATGTGTGTGAAGGAGCGACATGGCTGCACCACAGGGCGTGCAGTTTAAATGTTACTAGGTTGGACTGGAGTCTATTTTGATTAAACAGAGGAGTCAGAACTGAGAGGTTCCTTACATACAACTTAACCCAACACACTCATTGTAGAGATAAGAAAAGGAAAGCCCAGAGAGGTTAAGGGGCTTGCCCAGAGTCCCCAGCCTTGGCCTCCCCATTTTGAGGATTAGCAAGACTATTGTATCTTTAAAATTGTCTTCCGGGCTGGTTTTAGAATTGTGGACAAAGTAGAAACAAGGATACTCCTTGAAAACCATCCCACAGACACACACATTTACTCCATCTCCAAGTCCTGCCAATTCTAACCCCCTAAATTTATCTGAAATCCATGCATTTCTGCCCATCCCCCTGGTTTCCATCATCTCTCACCTGGACATTGCAGTAGCCTTCTCATTGGTCTCCCTGCTTCTAGCATTTCTGCCCCCACCCCCATTCTCCACATGGCTGTCAGAGGGGTCTTTCTAAAATGCAGGCAGAACATATCACTTGCCTGCTTAAAAGTCTCCCGTACCTTCCAGTTGCTCTTAGAATGGAATCCTAATTCTGTACCGCAGCTCACAAGGCACAGTGAGGCCTGGCTCCTGCCTACATCCTCCCACTAGACGGCACTTGCCTCACTGCCCTCCTGTCACTTTGGTCACTTTCTAGTTTCTCTTCCCTGACTGGAGACCTTTGCACGTACTGTGCCTGTTGCCTGAAATTCTATGGCCCACAAATAAACCTTCTTGCCACTCAGGTCTCAGCCCAAATGTCCCATCAGAGAGGTCTCCCTAGACCATACCATTTTTTTTTCTTTTTTAAAAATTTATTTATTTATTTATTTATTTGGCTGCACTGGGTCTTTAGTTGCGGCATGCAGGATCTTTTAGTTGTGGCATGCGGGATCCTGTTCTTTGACCAGGGATCTAACTCAGGCCCCCTACTTTGGGAGCATGGAGTCTTAACCAGTGGACCATGATGGAATTCCCACCATATCCTTTCATTCTCTGCCTTTCACTCTGTTTGTGCTTCCTTCCTAGCACCACCCACCTCTGTAATTGTCCTTGGGCAAAGCTGCTTAACCTCTCTGCACTTGTTGCACTTAGAACAACTCATTATCCTTGTGGCAGTTTTTTTAAATGGCCATTATTATTCTTTCCATTGAAAGGTGGGTGGGTCTCTGTCCCCTCCCTGTGAACCTGGATGGGCTTCTATGAGTGCTCTGACCAATAGTATACAGCAAGTGGTGCTACATGACTTCCAAGGCTAGGTGATGAAAGACCATTCAGCCTCCATCTGGTTTTCCTGGGGCGCTCACTCTGGAGGAAGCAGCCACCCGGTGAGCCTGCCGTGAGACCATCCTGCTGGCAAGGCCATGGGCGGGAACTCCTGATGACACTGCCAGCTGAGCTCAGCCATCCAGTCATTCAGGTCCACGTGAAGCTACCTTGGAGTCTCTGGACTAACCCGTCTGTCAGCTGAGTCCCACTGAGTGAGCACAGTTGATGCTACAGGGAGCAGAAGAACTGCCCAACCAAGCCCTGCCTGAATTCTTGATTCATAGAATCTGTGAGACACAATAAAATGGCTATTGTCTTAAGACACAAAGTTTTGGAGCAGTTGTCACCAAACAATATAAAACCAAAACAATCTTGCGTGTTTGTTTCCTTGTTTATTTTGTCTCCTTTCTCTGGGATGGGTGCTCGTGGGCTGCTTTGTTCTCTGCTGTATGACCACTGTCCAGCACAAAGCCTGGCATACAATTGGTGCTCAATAAATACTTGTTGAATGAAAGATAGCGTGAATGAATAGATGTATGCACACTGCCCTCGGCTCCAGCTCCGTTCACACTGCTGGGTAGGGTTTGGGCACAATCCTGCAGATACCTTGGCATTGGGAAGAGGGGCACCCAAGTTCCTGCCACCCCCTGGAAGCCCAGTCGCTAGCTCTGCAAGCGGGTACTAAGAGTTGCTTTGGTCACCAAAGCCCATTGGGGCATCAGGGCCTCTCCAGTAAGTGCCCACTGGCCATGACCTCTCTGCTATGGTCCAGCCTCTGGGCGCTGCATAAGTTCTTTCCAATGATGTCTTCCAAGCCTCCTTTATCTGAAGTCACCTCCTCCAAAAAGCTTGTCCAGTTTGGGAATGCTCCAGGCTCTCTACCTGACCTCCAGAAACAAGTCCCCTCAACTGCTTCTTGATCACAGACAATTCTGGGGGTTTCTCTAAGATCATTCCCGGACAGGGCCTGCAGAGCACCTCCTCGCCCCATATTGTCATCTGCCAATGAGCACATGCAGCCCTCTCTCCCACAGGTCAGTCCTCTGACAAGGACAGCCCCATCCCGAGCTATCTATGCGTCAAGCCCTCCGCTGGGTGTCTTGCTGCCAGTATCTCATTTCAACACCTCCACAACCCAGTGAGGTCAGATGCATAATTATCTCACTTTATAAATTAGAAAGCTGAGGCTCCAAGAGGAAGAACCAGTTCCAGTACATGGCTGGCAAGTACACTTCTGGGATCCAGTTCATCACTGTCATCATCAGGACTGTAATTTCTTAAAGTGCTGACTGTAAGGTAATCCACTAAAGGATGCTAAATTCAATGGGTCAGACTTTAAGCAGAAACAGGATATTTTCACAGTTTCAAAGTATCCTCTTTAATGTATTTAATAATTACAAAGAGTAAAATATTAATTTTAATATCAATCCAAGTGATCAAGGTGACATCACCAGTTAGATATAGCAACCTCACGAAATCCTTGGAGGGTGCACAGAGAAAAGCACACATCACTTCCGTGGTGTTTTCCCCCGAAGATGCATAACCTCAATTTGATCTTGAGTAAACCAAACTGACGGACAGTCTACGAAAGATCTGGCTAGTATTCTTCAAGTGTGTCAAGATCATGAAAAAGATGGAAGGACAGAGGAACTGTCATCGTTTGGAGGGGACTAAGGAGACATGACAACCGAATGTGATATGGGATCCTTTTTGGACTGGGTCTCAGAACAGAAAAAAAGACATTAATAGGCAAACTGATGAAACCCAGATAGCTTCTGTTGTTAGAACTTGAGTTAATAGTAATGAACCAAAGCCTGCACTCTAGGGCCCGTGTGCCACAACTACTGAGCCTGTGCGCTGAAGCAACTGAAGCCCATGCGCCTAGAGCCCGTGCTCCGAAACAAGAGAAGCCACCACACTGAGATGCCCTCGCACCAAAACGAAGAGTAGCCCCTGCTCTCCGCAACTAGAGAAAGCCTGCACACAGCAATGAAGATCCAACACAGCCAAAAAAAAAAATTAGTAATGAACCAAGGTTAATTTCTTAGTTCTGGTAAGGGTTCTATCATTATGTAAGATGTTGGCAAAAGGGAAAGCTGGGCATAAGGCATACAGGAACTCTGTACTAGTTTTGCAACTTCTGTAAGTCTAAAATTACCTCAGAAGTGAGGAAAAATATTAAAAAGAAAAGATAGAGGATGAAGGCTAAGCTGGAGGAAGCCTCCTACAGCCCATCTCTCCCACTGGTTACAACTGAAAACTCTGGACAAATACAAAAAGCAAACTACTTCAGCAAGAACACTGTAAAGTAAATAATAGCAGATTGGAGTGAAAAGTCAAAACTGAAAGAACAACCCACACAGCAGTAGTGAGTTTCCTGGTGAATTTTCTTCCTAAAACTTCTTGCTTAGACCCAGGGTGCTCTGCGTTCAGGAAACTGCACACCTGACACGAACAGCAAAAACTCCCATACAGAAGCCCAACATTCTGGCCAGAGAACGGGGAAAATGGACCTCTGGGAGCTGGAGAGGGTGAGGAAATTTCTTGTTATTATTTTTATTTAATCTTTGCTCTCCCCTGGCCCTGCCGCAGGGCAGCCCCAGTCTGCTCTGCAGTTCCCAATGCCATTGAGAGAAAAGTCTTGAGAAAACCCACCCGCTGGAGAAAAGAACCTGGAAAAGGGACCCCTGAGTGTAAATAGTGTGGGGTGAATCCTTATTTGTCTGTCTTTTCTCTTGCTGCTTTGCCCTGAGGGCAGACCCAGTGGTGACAGTGCTGGTTAGAACTCTGAGAGAACTTCATATTTCTGCCCAGAGGACCAGAAAAAAATGGGCCTGTGGAACCAGAGGATGTAGATAAAATCCTGGAGAAGAGAAAATGGGTAAAGGAAACACTCTGATTCTGTGTATGAACCAACACAAGTCCTGGGTTCAACTCCAAGCTGAGTCTGTCTAGAAGGCATCCCAGGAAGGGTAAGCAAAGCTTTGAGTACTGACACCATGTAAACCCTCTCCCAAGTCCCAGACTAACCCCTGCACCAGGCAGACCCAAACTGCATAGCAAAGTTTTGAAAGTAAAACTGATATTAGAATCATTGCCTGCAGAAGGTGACATAGAACATACAGTCTGCACCTAACCAGGTTTGCCTGCTACTAAAAAAGAAAAAATTTCCAGAGGCTTTTTAACAGTACTCAGAGTCTCACAAAATAATATTGAAAATGTCCAGGATACAATACAAAGTTACTCAATGAGGAACATCCAACCAATTCTCAAAGCAAAAGACAAGCAATAGATGCCAACCATGAAAAGACCCAGATGTTGAAATTGTCAGACAAAGACTTCAAAGCAGCTATTAAAGCAGTACGCCATGAGGGAAAGATGGATGCTTTCGAATGAGTGGAAGAACAGACCTTCTCAGCAGAGAAATAGAAACCATAGAAAAAGAATCAAAAAACAGGCAGTGTTGGTCAAAATGTACAAAGCCTCAATAACACAAGACAAACAAGTTCTGGAGATCTGTACCGCACAGGGCCTGTAGTTAATATTGTATTGTATGTATACTTAAAAACTTGCTGGGAGGGTAGATCTTATGTTAATTGTTCTTACCACAAAAGGGAAATCAATATTTTTAAAGTGGGGGTGGGCAGGATGAAACTTTTGGAGGTCAGCAGGATGAAACTTTTGGAGGTCATGGATAAATTTAGTGTATACTTACCTTCAAAGTCATCAAGTTGTATACCTGAAATATCTGTAGCTTTCTGTATGTCAATTATACCTTAATAAAATGCGTTAAAAAAGAATCACTGAATTATACTAAGAAAAAACAAAAGAACCAAATGACCAAATGGCAATTTTAGAAATTAAGAAATGCAATATCTCAGATCATAAAAATTCACAGGATGGTCTCAATAGCAAAGGGAGGTGACAAAGGGAAGACTCAATAAACCCAAAGCTAGATCAATAGAAGTGATCCAATCTAAGGAAGAGAGAGAGAGGGACTTCCCTGGTAGTGGTTAAGAATTCACCTTCCAATGCAGGGGATGTGGGTTTGATCCTTGGTCAGGAAACTAAGATCCCACATGCTGTGGGGGAAACTAAGCCTGCGCACGACAGCTACCAAGCCCGCAGGCCTCAACTAGAGAGAAGCCTGCGCAGACCTGACACAGCCAAAAATAAAATAAATGGATAAAATGATAATAAATATTAAAAAAAATAATAAATAAAGGAGAGAGAGAAAGTATTTTACAAACTGAACAGAGACTTAGGGACATGTGGGGAAATATCAAAAGATTTAACATGCACGTCATTGGAGTCCCTTGAAGGTGCAGAAAAATAATTTTTTTTTAACAATGACTGAAATTTTCCCAAATTTGGTGAAAAACTTAAATTTACAGATTCAAGAAACCCAGCAAACTCCAAACAGGATAAACTCAAAGACAACCATGCTCACACATCTCATAATCAAACTTCAGAAAACCACCAGTAAGGAAAAAAAATCTCTAAAGCAGCCAGGAAAAAAAAAAAAAAGAACCAAAAGCCAAAACCCCTTTACATTTAGGGGGACTAATCATCTGAATGACAGCAGATTTATCATCAGAAACCATGGGGGCCAGAAGATAGTGGAACAGCATCTTTAAAGTGCTGCAAGGGGGCTTCCTAGGTGGCGCAGTGGTTAAGAATCTGCCTGCCAATGCAGGGGACACAGGTTCGATCCCTGCTCCAGGAAGATCCCACATGCCATGGAGCAACTAAGCCCGTGTGCCAAAAAAAAAAGTGCTGCAAGGGACTTCCCTGGCAGTCCAGTGGTTAGGACTCTGCGCTTCCACTGCCAGGGGCATGGGATCCCTGGTCAGGGAACTAAGATCCCACATGCCACTCAACATGCCAAAACAAAACAAAACAAAAATAATAATTACAATAATAATTAATAAATAAAGTGCTGCAAGAAAAGGACTGTCAACAACTCTACATCTAGCAAAAATATCCTTCAGGAATGAAAGTAAAATAAAGACATTCTCAATGAAGGAAACTAAGAGAATTTGTCATTAGTGGGCCTGCCCTAAAAGAATGCTAAAGGAAGTTCTTCAGGCTGAAGAAACTTGGAACTTTAGGAATAAATAAAGAGCAACAAGAGGCTAAAAATATGAATAAGTATAACAGATTATATTTTTCCTGTCAAGTTCCTTAAAGTATATATGACTTGAAAGCAAAAATCATAACATTTTCTAGGGTATTTCAATGAGTGTAGATGTAATACATATATGGTAACTGTAACATAAAGGGGAAAAGGTAAAGACACCTTTATGGTTTTAATGAATCTATGTTTACTTGAGGGGTAAATTATGAAAACTAAATAGACTGTCAAATGTTAAGGATGTATATTGTAATACCTAGAGAAACCACAGGCCCTAGAAAAATTAATACACAGATATACACCCAAAAAGTCAATAAGTAAGCTAAAATGGAATACTAAGAATAACCAAATAATCCACTGCACAGCTAGATCCCACTTCATCCCAGTCTGGAAGTGGAGGGACCTGAGTGAACAGGCTTGGTGTATAAAGTAGGCAGGCCAAGTGAGCTGTGGGTTTTTATGTGTATAATTTTGGACTGATTAGAGAGGGTACTTTCCACAGGGGTCAACGAAAGCCTCTCTGAGGAGATGATATTGAGTTGAAATTGGGAGGACAATGGTGGGGTTTGGGGTGTCAGTACCTAACACCCTCTTTCTTGCCCAAGTTCTGAAGCAACTGAGTTACTGAGGAGTCAGATATATTGAATCCAAATAACATTTGGTTACCATCCTAGTTACTACTGCTGCCTAGCAAAGCACCTGAAAACAGTGTGTAAGACACCTGTCTGATGTTAATGGATTCTGTGGGTCAGGAATTCAGAAAGGGCACAGCAGAGATGTCCCATGTTGTCTGGGACCTAGCTGGGAAGACCCGATGGCTGAGGGGGACTTGATGGCTAGGGGCTGGGACCATCTGGAGAGGTACATGGCTAGAAGTTGAGGCTGGCTATAGGCTGGCACCTCAGCTGGGCTGCCGCCGCACCACCTGCATATGACCTCTACACATGGGCTAGTTTGGCTTCCTCATGGCATGGTGGCTGGGTTTTAAGAGAGAGTATCCCAAGAGAGTCCATGGCATTTTATGATCCAGCTTTGGAAGTCACACAGCATCACTTTTACCATGTCCTATGTTTAAGGCTGTCACAAAGATGCACTCAGGTTCAAGGAATGGGGACATAGATGCTACCATTTGATGACATGAGGGTCAAGGTCATGTTGTAAAGACAGCATGTAGAATTGGAGATATTGTTAGGGTCACAATAACTGATTAACTTGCTTGTAGACCATAGTTTAAGTCTGTGGGTGAGAAGTGAGGTGTGTTGTTCCAGCAAGGCCCTCTTGCATGGAAACATGCAAGTGGGAATAAATGAGTCTTATTCTTGAGAGAAGAGCATTTCAGTAGAGGGAGAAGCAGTTACAAAGACTCTGCCATGGGCAAGAGAAGAGTATATTCCACGACCTGAAGGCCAGCATGGCCTGGGCATGGTGGGAGAGGAGGAGAGGTTGATGGGGGAGCTGCATTTGCAGAGTTTGGCAGGAGGGACCTCAAATATCAGGCTAAGGAGCTTTCTGGGAGGCCAGTGAGTGCTAACGAAGCTAAAGGATGCCATGAGGCTGTCCACACAAAGGCCAGGACCACATCAAGGGGCCCTATCCCCATGCCCATGAGGCAGTTGAGTTTGAGAAGGTAAGGCTTAGGGACTTGGCCAGGGTCCCTCACACCCTGCTCTGTGCAGCCTCGGTTTGGCCTGTGGTGCAGAAGACCCTGGAAGACCAGAAACAGAACCTGCAGACATTCTGCATTAGTGTGGAGCCCGAGGGTGGGATCTGAAGGGACCAGTGCCTGCTCAGAGTTGATTTGACCCCCTGCGCCCCCAGGATCCCACCGCCACGGCCCTTTGCCCAATCAGACTATTCTCTGGTGGTGAGAGCAGAGCCCTGGGCTGGACCTCAAGGCAATGCCCACACTGCCCATAGCTCCATCCTTAGCTTGGCTGATATGTCACTGCTGTGGGCGCCTCTCAGAGAAGCCCTGCTTAGACCATCTCATTCACACTCCTGGTCCCCAAGCAGAACTTGGGTGTCATTGGCATTACAGAAATATGGAAACCGAGGCCATTGGAGGCAGCCAGGAATAGGAGCTGAAGACAGCAGAGGATGGAGCTGGGACTAGAATCCTAGATGTGGGCCTCCCAGGGGCTCAGCTTCACTGCCCCTGATATTAACCAGGGGGTCCTTTGCATGTCGTTTGTATACATCTGCCCAGGTGGGGGGGGGGGGCGGTGATGAGGACCTGGACCCCAGGTGCCCGGATTCCAGTGCAGCAAATTCTGACGGAACCCTACCCCCACACCCCTTCTCCTGGCTCGAGGAGGGTTAGGATATCCGTCCAGCCGCTCCTGCAGTCAGAGCATGAGGGCCTCAAGGTCCTGCCCCGCTCGGGGAACGCCTTCGCCTCCTCTGCCTCTGCGGTCGCCTGCAACGTGGGAGCTCCCGCTTGCACCATCGCTGACCAAATGGTGGGGGCGGGACCTGAGCGGGCTGGAGGGGACGGGGCCCGGGGGACGCACAGGGCGGGCCTGCGTGACAGTCGGGGCGAGGCAGGAGCAGGCGCGGGCCTGAGCGCAGTGACAGCCTAGGCAGGGCCTGGGGGCGGACCTAGGGAAAGGGGGCTGCGCCCTGCGGGGGCGGGGCTTGAGTGACTGATGGGGGGGCTCATTTGGGGCGTGCTGTAGCGAGCAGGATGACAAAAAGGGCAGGGCTAGGGAGGGGCGGCACCACAAGTGCTCCTGAAAGAGCAAGGCAGGAGCCAGGGCAAGGGTTTAGCGAGTCTTGAGAAGGCAGCGCGGGAAGGACGGACTGGCCAAGGGGCCGGCCCGGGCTGAGCGATTGAGGAGGAGCCTCAGCGTAGGGGCGGGGCTCGAGGACGGAGAAGAGGGGAGGAGACGAGGGACATAGGTGAGTAGTGTGAGTGACAATGCAGGTGGCGGGACCTAGAATAAGGGCCACTTGTGGGTGGGGCCAGGAGGCCATGAGTGACAGCCAGAGGGGTCGGCCTCAAACATCTCCCCTGCAACTCTGCGAGGGATTCCTCTTCCGGTTGAACACCAAGGGCTTAGTGCACTTCGTGCCCCAGGCGTGGTGGTGCAGAGATATCATCAGACCTTGCCAGCAGGAGGTCTCCATCTTGCAGGCCACTGATCCCGTCCCGTCCCGACCCAATGAAATCCAGCCGAGGGCATCCCCCTGCTGCGGATTGTGCCACAGGGTCGTTCCCAGGACCGGGAAACTCCCCACTAGCGACCGTCCCAGCGGTAGCCCTGGTTCGGCGTCGGTACTGACCTGGCCTGCCTGTCCACAGTTGCAGAAGCGCTTTCTGGACTGGTCCCTGCTGGACTGCGGGTCTTCGCGAGACATCCTCCGAGCCTGCGCTGCCGCCCGCGTACCTTCTCCCTGAAGGCCACAGTATTCCGGAATCGCAGCGTCCCTACTGGGAGTCCGCGGGTTAGCCGGCATCCCAGCTGGCGAGCAGGATAGGCCTTGGCTCTGTCCTGACCACGCCCCCTCTGTTTCCCGATCCCTCCCTCCGCCCAACGAGGCCCACCCCCTTAGTGCGTCGGTTGCCCTGCTCTCCGCAGGCCCCCTCTTACACGCAGTCCCCGCCCCTACGGATAAGCCCCGCCTACTCCTACCTTCCGGGGTCCAACTACCCTCCATCTCCGCTCCAGTCCCTGTGCTCCTTGGCCTTGCCCCGTCCTGTCCCAGGCCTCCTCCCCATGTTCAAACGGCTCCAGGGGCTCCCCAGGGGCTGGAGATACGGGTCCACAACTTTGTCCAACACCTCTTTCTACTTTCGCCTTTGGGTCCTCCAGGAAGCCTAGGTTTTCCTCAGTATCTGCTCTGGGCTGGGTGACTGGTGGTGGGTCTTGCATGAAGCCTGAATTGGAGGGGAGGGGTTCGTACCAATAGAATGCTGAGGTTGTGGCTCGGGTCTTTGTGTCTGGGCAGAATCTCAGGGGCTCCCTGAATCTGATCAAGTGAGTGAGAGCTGCTGTATGGGTTCCCACTTGGCGATTGGAGCTGCAGGGCCGCCCGAAAGGGACAGAGCCCTCTCACCTCCCATTCCTGCTGTTTCTGAAATCTCAGCCTGCGTTCACATGTAGGGCCCCTTGCCGTGAGTGGTGTGTAATGCCTTGTGCCCAGCAAGGTTCCCAGGGAAGACTCCTACTCCTTGGCCCCGGGACGCCTGAGTGATCTGCTTTATGGGAAACTATTCCCAGGTTCCAGACCTCAAGACGCTTCTGGGCAGCAATGCTGCCCTGTATCAACCTTGAGCTGCTGGGAGCCTGCCATCACCCCATCACCCTCAGCCCTGGGCTTCCCAGATGTTCCTTGTCACAGCATCGCCCCACATCTGGAGGCTGGAGTTCCCACAGAGGCAGGGGTGGGAGAGGGTAGAGAAGAACAGAGGGTCACGTTCTCCAGATGTCTTCCCTTGGGAGGCCCTTGTAATGGATGGGGAAACTGAGGCCCAGAAATGGCGCCACGTGGTCACTAGTTGTAACAGGGAAGAGCTAGGTTGGAATCCACCTTCAGTCTGTTTCTTTGACTTTAACCTTTGCTTTCTGTTGCTTTGGTTATTATAATCATATGTGACGGCCCGCCTCAGGGAACCCTGACCCTCGGCCTGAAAGTTAAACTGAAGTGCCTCTGTTCAGCTCACAAGCAGACAATCTGTCCACCTGTCAATGGCCGCAAGAAAGCAGAAGTTAACACATCCCTTCACCGAGGCTGGTCATTCCCTGAGATGTTTTGCCAGACTGATGGCCCCTTTACTTCCCCACCACCTCTCCCTCTCTAGTCTACGTTTTTACTTTACTTCCTCACAGCCTCTTCCTCTCTGCTTCTATAAAAGAAACTGGCATCCAGACCCCAATAAGATGGTTTTTTGGAGACACTAGTCTGCCATCTTCTTAGTCTGCCAGCTTTCCAAATAAAGTCGTATTCCTTGCCTCAACACCTCATCTATGATTTATTGGCCTGTTGTGTGGCGAGCAGAGCGAGCTTGGTAACACAGTGTGGCAGCAGTAGAGCCTACACATTTGCCGCTCACTTCAGTGCAGCCAGCGTCCACCTGCTCCTGGAAAGGTCTGAAAAGATTCAAGGTGTGTCCTCCCCATATTGCCTGAAGCAGGGTCTTACCTCATCTTCTGTCCTTAGGGCTAATCTTCAGGACACCCTGGAGAGCACCCAAGAGGGAAGGTGGTCCTCTTGGGGTTCTCTCAAATCTGGAATTCCCTTGATCATGGGGAAAGGGGAGGAGCAGCCCCTAGGAGTAAGCATGGCCAGTCCTGGGAGCTGGGGTCTCGTGGACATCCAGGAGACTCCCACACTGCCTTCTCACCTCCCAGAATGGAGGTGACATGCATCCTGCCCACTCTAGGTTCTCTCTAGCACCTGCCCCTGAGTCCCTGCTCTTCAAGACTCATCTGCTCCTGGGGCACAAAGCCCCTTCCTCCAGGAACTGGCTCGATTGGGTCTCTATGGCCTCACTGGGCTACAGGAACCCTGATGGATGGGTGGGTGCTCAGCACATCCATGGGACCAGACCTAGAAAGTTCTGTCCCCAGGCCACGAAAAGACTCACAGCCTTCACCCATCAGTCCAGCATCGGTATTCTAACAATCCCAAGCCACATTTACTGAACTCCTGTTCTGCTCCATTGAACCACATTGTTCCCCTACTTACCTTTTTTGGCCTCCCATCTTTAAAATAAAATCCACATCCACACTGTGGCTTATGAGGCCCTGCTTGGTGCTCCAGCCTCTCTCTAACTTTCTCCTTTGCCCGTTACACTCTGACCTCTCTTCTGTGAACACACCTGTGTTTTTCTGCCTCTGGGCCTTTGCGCAGGCCTCTCTCTGCTTAGAACTGGATTGTAAGCCCTATAATGGCAGCCACTGTGTTTGGTTTTGTTTGTCTCAATCCCCAAGCATTTAACCTGTTAAACAATAGACAATAATGCCAGCTGTAATAGGTCTTAATAAATAGTTCCTGAATAAATGTGTCTGATGCTTTTCTATTGACATATAATCTTTACAACAATCATGTGAGGTAAGAAATCATTAGCTCTCTTTTTCAGAAAACAGAAACGCAGGGAGGTTTGGCCATTTGTTGAAGGTCACACAGCTAATATTTGAACCCAGAGGGAGGCTTTTTTCACCTGTTATTGGGTATGGGGGCGTTCACGCCAGGTGGTACACCACAGGCCAGCTCCCAGATTCTAGATGCTTGTAGCATCCTGGAGCAGGAGGCATGGGGTCTGGGCTGGAAAGTTGGCAAGACTTGGGTCTTCAAAAGCCCTAAGAGAGCATTCCAGGTGGAAGAAACAGCAGTGAGCAAAGGTGTGAAGGCAGGAAGATCCAGCTCCTGGGACAACAGGATTTAGAGGGCTGGGCCAGCCCAGGACACACAGCCAGCTGGTCCCAGGGCTGCCTCAGCTGGGGGTCTGCAGAGGCAGGAACCCTGCGGGCAGGGAAATTGAGGCGGGGAGCCACTGTGCAGTCCCTCTCCCCAGGCTGTGGCTGGGAGCCCCCAGGGACGCGGGCTGGGCGCTCCCAGTCAGGACGTTCCCACGCGGGGGCGGCCCTGGGGAAAGCTGTGGGGCGGGCCCGGGGCCGGCGCCAGCGCTCTGGTCCTTCTGCAGCCCTCTCTCCGTTACTTGCTCTGCCTCTGCCGACCCGGGTTGCGCTCTGGCTGCCGCGGAGCCGCAGGGTGAGTGGGTGGGTGGGGAGCGCCCCGGCTGCCCAAACCCGGCGGGTGGTGGATGATGCTGGGACTCCGGTTTTCACCATCAGGTCAGGGCCCTTGGGGGAGCTGCTGTAGAGGAGGATTGGGTGGGGAGGGGGGCTACTGGCAGCTCAGAGCTGAGGGGAATTTTCCTCTGTCCGCATATGGGGCGCCATCTCTTTCCACAAATGTAGATTACTCCTTCCCTCCCCGTAGGTGGGGCTCTCACCGGCTTATCACTGATGGGGAGTCCTTCCTTTCCAGATGTGGGGCCCCTTCCCACTTTCCGCATATGGTACACTCCTCTCTCCTCTAATTATTGGGTGCCTCTCTCTCTCTTTCTAGATCTGGGGGCCCTTTCAATTTCCAAAAGTGGGATACCCCTTTCTTCTCCCCAGATGTGTGCCTCTCTTCCTCCCTCAGGCCCAGTTGGGTCCTTGTCCTCCTCTAAGTCCTCTCCCCACCCCCCGGATGCTGACCCTGAGATTTCCCTGGGAATGGGGGGTGGGGGTGGGCTCGTCTATCCTGCTCTCGCACCAGGCCCAGCAGAGCAGGCTTTCCAGGCACGTAGGCAGCCAATTATGCGGGAAGGGGTGGGGGCCAAACCATCTGCAGGAGACCTTGGCAGATGGCCCTGTAGCGAGAGAGTTATCCCAGGACCTGCTCCCTCCCTACCTGGACTCCCACCCTGTTTCCTCTGGAGGGCAAACAGCTGAGAGAGGTTTCCCAACCTAGCCACCAGGAGCTGGGACTGGAACCGGACCCCAGGCTCCCAGACCCAAACTGTTCAGGCCCTACCTTAGGAGTTAAACCTCCTCCCACTTCTCAGATGGTAAACTGAGGTCCCAGGAGGGGATTCCAAATGTCCAGGACCCCCATCAACCCCCATAGGTATGTCATACAAAATTATAAGGGGCAGGAGTTGACCTTGAAGTCCTGGGAACCACCCCCCACCCCCAGCCACAACACCTGTGAGAAAGGTCTTTCTCTGTCTGGGTCCTGAGGGGAAGCGCAGAGGGCAATGTGGGGGCAGGACTCATGCACGTACACCCCCAGATGTCCTTCAGAGCTGCCTGGAGCTTGGTGCTGAGCAAAGGAGGACTCGCAACGCGAGGGATCCACAGCCTAGGAGGCACCGGTAAGCCCTGGACACTCCCCCACCCCCTTGCCTAACTCCAAGGCCAGGGTCAGGCGTCCTGTCTACAGACTGCCCCTGGTCCCTTCCCTGCTGCCCTGGGCCTGCCCCAAACCGGTTCCCATGATCCTATTCCTTGGTCTGGGGCCATGTTCCTCCAGGAAATAAAGACAGCAGCTCCCTCCTCCCAAGCTTTCTCAAAGCCTGACCCCCATTCCTCAGGCCCCTAAGGCCTTTGCGTTCTGAGGTAGAGGGTGCTGACAGAACCTCGGACAGCCTTTCCAGACCCTCGTGTCCATGCTAGTCAGAAGAAAGAGGCCTAAAGTAGGAGAGACTTCAGCCGGATAGAAGGGCCTTCCTGATCCTCTGGAGAATAATGACAGGTAACATTTACTGAGCCCTTACTATCTACCCTGAGCTGTGATAAACTTTTTTGCACAGATTAACACATTTAGACTTCACAGCAGCCACGAGAAATGGATGCTATGCTGTTATCTCCATTTCTCAGATGAACAAACATGCCCAGAGCCAGGGCTCTTTGTCCAAAGCAGTTCCCATGCTATCTGGGCAAGGTGGTACCAATGCCCTCCTTAAGGGCATCGCTGGTGACAATAAACAGAAGGAGCTTGATTTATTTATTTATTTATTTATTTATTTATTTATTTATGGCTGCATTGGGTCTTCGTTGCTGTGCGCAAGCTTTCTCTAGCTGTGGTGAGCGGGGACTACCCTTTGTTGTGCTGCATGGGCTCCTCAGTGTGGTGGCTTCTCTTGTTGCAGAGCACAGGCTCTAGGCACGCAGGCTTCAGTAGCTGCAGCAGGTGGGCTCAGTAGTTGTGGCTCGTGGACTCTAGAGCGCAGGCTCAGTAGTTGTGGTGCACGGGCTTAGTTGCTCCAAGGCATGTGGGATCTTCCCAGACCAGGGATCAAACCCCTGTCCTCTGCATTGGCAGGCGGATTCTTAACCACAGCACTACCAGAGAAGTCCAGAAGAAGCTTTACTGAGACCCTTCTAGTGCCCAACCTTGTTCTGGACACTCACAGAACCCTTGAGGGCTTAGCCATCAGGGAAAGCTTCCAGAATGGAAGCCAGAAGTAAAACCAACCTCTATCAGTGTAATTTATGAAGCATCTACTGTGTGCCAGGCACTGTGCTAAGCCTTTTCAGTACATTATCTTGAAGCTTCCACAACAGTGTGAGGTAAGATCTCTTATCATCCCCACTTTCCAGATGAGGACATTGAACACAATGAGGTAAAGAGGGTTGTTGGAGCTGGGGTAGGGTGGAATTGGCATTCCACAATTCCAAAGC
This sequence comes from Hippopotamus amphibius kiboko, assembly GCF_030028045.1. NCBI lineage: Eukaryota > Metazoa > Chordata > Mammalia > Artiodactyla > Hippopotamidae > Hippopotamus > Hippopotamus amphibius. The sequence continues at coordinate 27,917,607 of NC_080197.1, read as the reverse complement.
TATGTCCTTGACCACTCATTAAAAGCAAAGAGAGAATTTCCATGGTGGCGCAGTGGTTAAGAATCTGCCTGCCAATGCAGAGGACACGGGTTCCGTCCCTGGTCGGGGAAGATCCCACATGCCGTGGAGCAACTAAGCCCATTCACCACAACTACTGAGCCTGCGCTCTAGAGCCCACATGCCACAACTACTGAGCCCGCATGCCACAACTACTGAAGCCCAAGTGGCTAGAGCCCGTGCTCCCCAACGAGAGAATCCACTGCCATAAGAAGCCTGTGCACTGCAAAAAAGAGTAGCCCCCACTTGCCACATCTAGAGAAAAGCCCATGTGAAGCAATGAAGACCCAACAAAGCCAAAAAAATAAAATAAAAATAAAAAAATAAACGACATTAAATATAAATAAATAAAAATTTTAAAAAGAAACTAAATGAAATAATAATAATAATAAAAGCATAGGGATAGTGCTTTACAGTTTGAGCAGTATATGGGGCAGTTTCCCATCTGCCATCTCAGTTTCATCCCATTGAACATTTCCCCACCCATTGCCTTTGCCTGATGTGCCCTCCTCACCCCAGATCTTCCCAGAGGACACAGGATTTGAAGCCAGAGGGGCTGAATTGCAGCCCTGGCCCGGCTCAGGCTCCGTCTTGCTCTGTGAATTTCAGCAAGTCCCTTAGCTACTCAGTTTCTTGCTCTGTAAGATGAAGAGAACAATATCACTGTCTCAGAGTGATGCTGAGCCAAAGAGTCGACTTGCCTGGAGGCCTTAATATGGCTCCTGGCACACAGTAAGTGCTCAATACGTGCCGCCCTCTTTGTTAATATTACAGTTAGTGCCAGGATGTCCCAGGGGCAGCATGAACTCAGTTCCTCCCTGTGCCCACAGCCCACGGCAAGGAGAAGATGCCCCACTACACCAACTACCATGCCCAGCGTTCCTACCCCATGCCCAAGGAGCCCTTCTGCATGGAGCTCAGCGCAGAGCAGCGGGCCCTGAAGGAGAAGGAGAAGGGCAGCTGGACCCAGCTGAGCCGCGCCGAGAAGGTGGCCTGTAGGTCTCAGGGTGGGGCTGGGGGTGCCTGGCAAAGAAGGGCCTGGCCTGTCAGGAAGCAGTGGGCAGGGAGAGCCCCTCAGCCAAAATAGCCAGAACGCCCCCCAACAAATGCATACCTGAAGGGTGAAATTCATTCCTTTGTTTGTTCATTTTTTTATTCACTCCACTGTTTGTGCACAGCCTGGTGCTAGGCAATGCTGGGGACACAGAAGTGAATCACCCAGAGGGTTCCTGCCCTCAGGGTGCTTCCAGCTCAGTATAGGAACCAACACAAACCCAGATAGCTGTAATACAGGATATGCCGCTGGGTGAGGCGTGTCCAGGGGGTGCGAGGACCCGAAGGAGAGAGAGATGGAATCCTGGTGGGTCTTCCAGAGGAGGGTTGTTCCAGTTGGCCTTGGATGGTGAGGAGGAGGGGCTGCCAGGTAGTGGGAACAGCATGGTGAAGGATATGGGAGCCGGAGAGCATGGAGGGTCCTGGGCATCACTGATCGGAGTGAGGGGATGGAGCAGAAAGAGGCAGGTGAGGTGGGTGGGAGAGCAGGGGCCTGACCCTGGGAAGCAAGAGGGATGTGTGACCCCAAGTACTGCCCATCAGAAGTGCCCCTGGGAGCCTCGTCATCAGCTCCTGGCCATGCTTTGCACACAGTAGATGCTCGATAAGAATTTGCTGAATGGACAGTATCTGCTGCAGGGAGGGGGAGGCTGGAGGTTCCTGAGGCCAAGAGTTGGCCCAGGGTCCTCAGAATGGATGCACCTGAGGCCCCTCCTCCCCCACCCCCCCACCTGCCTCCAGTGTACCGGCTCCAGTTCCATGACACCTTCGCGGAGATGAACCGTCACTCCAACGAGTGGAAGACAGTGATGGGGTGTGTCTTCTTCTTCTTTGGATTCACAGGTCTGCTGATTTGGTGGCAGCGGGTCTATGGTGAGTGGCAGTGCCTCACCTGGCTGCAGCCCTCGACCATGCCCCTGTGACCACAGCCACCAGCCAAGCTTTGATAAGGGAACAAGCTTTGATAAGGCACCTGAAATGCCTCCATGAGTTCACCCTTTGGGTCCTCACATTTTTAAAGTGAACATCCCTATCCTACTTCCTACTCCCACCTCCCTCAGGAAGCATGGGAAACTACCTCATCCCAGACCCCTCCCAATAAGTGGGAGCAAACTCAGTAGTTATAGTAGCTATCATGTATTAAGGGCTTAATATCTGTCCCACATTCTGCCAATTGCATTATAAATACTAACACATTCAATCCCCTCAACCCTAGTGGACAGTACCTGTTTTTGACAGGTAAGGAAACTGGGGCTCAGAGATGAAGTGACTTCTTCAAGGTCACACAGCAAGGAAGTGGTGGAGCTGGGATTTGGACCCAGAAAGACTTCAAACCAGTGCTCCTCTTACCCATGGGTCACAGAGTAGATGAGGAAACTGAAGCTCAGAAAGGGGAAGGACCTTGGCTGAGTCCCCATAGCAAGAGTAAGGCAGAGCTGGGATCAGAACTCTGAGGTCCCCAGAATGTAGCTTTAGTAGGGAGTCTGGTGGGGGATGGACAGGATGGTGAGGGGTCCCCATGCAGGGCACCCTGACCCTGTGCCTGGAGACCCTGGCTCAGCGGGAAGGGGTGGGCCTGGCAGGGTCCCGTATGCCTCTGTCCCTACCTGGTTCCTTCCCTGCAGTGTTCCCTAAGAAGCCCATCACCCTGACGGATGAGTGGAAGGCCCAGCAGCTCCAGCGCATCCTGGACATGAAGGGCAACCCTGTGCAAGGCCTGGCCTCCCAGTGGGACTATGAGAGGAAGGAGTGGAAGAAGTGAAGTGACATCCCAGCTGCTCTCGCTGCAGCTCCACTCTGGCCTGGAGCCTATGAAGCCTCCTCCCCTCCACTTAATCCCAATAAAACTGGCTGCTCTCATCTGCCTTTAGCATCCACTGCAGTCTCTACCTGCCATCAAGCCTACATTATACCTAAAATTAGGGAGGACAGTAGGTTAGAGGCAATAAGCCACCTTCCAGGGCCCCACTTATCAGGGAGGCCTTCCTGGAGGAGTAGGGGTTGGGGTTGAGCCTTAAATGATAGGTGGGATTAGGAAAGGCAGGAAGGAGAGGGAAGGCATTCCAGGTGGAGGGAATGGCTTGAGCAAAGGTAAAGACACTCCTTTATTCAGTCAATGAACCAATACTTATCTGCTGTGTGCAGGTAGTAATCCAGGCCCTGGGGAGACAGCAGTGAACAAGACACACAAAGTCTCGGGCCTCATGGAGGAGACATTTCTTTACCTGTGTGTGGGGGTGGGGAAGAGACAGAAAAAGGAATAAGTAAGTATCATATATAGTATGTTACACTGTAATCAGTGCTATGAGGGAACAAAACAGAGCAGGATAAAGGGACAGAGCTAAAAGGGGTTTGGGGGTGGTAGGTGAAGCCTCTTAGAAGTGGTGGCATATGAGAAGACAAAACGGCAAGTGCAAAGATCCTGAGATAGGATTTTAGTTTGTCTATTTGAGGAACTTCAAGGAGGCCACAGTGACTGGAGTAGAATGACTTGGAGAATAGTAGGAAGGTGTGTGTTGGGGGAGAGGGTTGGTCTTGGAGCAGAAAGCAGATTATATAGGAGTGTACACACACACACACACACACACACACACACACACCCAGAACCGAAAAGAGAAGCCTCCTTTCCCTCCTGGTATGTCTCCTCTAGCACCCTCTACTGGCAAAGTTTAGTAAAGGGGGCAATGCTCAGTCCTGATCATTATCTTAGCGTGGGCACTGAGGGGTGAATTTGGGGTGGAGAGGTAATACATTGCTACGTGGCACAGCATCTTTGAGAAATCTTGGCCAGGCCAATGGGGAGTCTTAGAGCAAAACATGCCCATTAGAGGAGTCCTGTGTTGGGCAAAATTGACCCATCCCTAGAGCCCCACTGTGCTCAGTCCTTGGCTAGGAGCAGCCCAGGGGGGCTGTGGCCTTGACATGAGCACTGCAGCAGCTCTGAAAGCGAGGCAGCTGGAGGTGGTCATACAGCTACCCTCCTCATAGCAGGTTCTCTTGAAGAGATATCTGAGCAGCACACCTCCCTGGACACCCTGGATGCCAATGGAGGGATTCAGCAGAGCAGTTGGGACAATATTCATTCAATCAGCAAATATTTATTGTACATCCACTCTGCACCAGACTTTGGGGACAGAGTAAATGAAACCTCATTCCAGTGGATGATTTCCAGTCCTCATGAACCTGAAAGTCTGCAATGGTCCCCCTATTAAATTATAGAACAGATGAGTGCTAAGAATGGGAGGCAAATGATACTTGGACTGACCTAATCTAGAGAAGTCAGGGTGGGCTTCCCTGAAGAAGTGTCTTTGTATTTGAGATATCATTGCTGAAATTTGGCCTCTGTACACTGGTGCCAGATTAAACCTCAGAGACAGAGTTTTGAGTGAAGTAGAAAGAAATAACTCCATTGTTTTGCCAGGCAAAGGGGGCCACAGTGGGCTAATGCCCTCAAGACTGTGTCCCGCCCTGGAGCGGGTAGTGAGGAGTCTTATAGTTTTCAAGGAGCAGGGTGTGATCAGCTTGTGGACATTCTTCTGATTGGTGGTGAGGTAATTGGGAATCAACATCACCAACCCTCTGTTTCCAACCGATCTGGGGTCTATGTTCTTGTGGGCAGCATACAGTTAACTTCTTCCACCTGGTGGGGGTTTCAGTCTCTGCAAAACAGCTTAGAGGACATGGCTGAAAGTATTATCTACAGCCTTGAGGAAGAACTAAAAGTCCTTGACTTTGTTTAATGGCTAAAGTATTATTATTTTGTCTTGCTCGACTGTTTTCCTCTCTTTCTGCATTTTCTCACTACTCTGATTAAATTTATTATTTGACTAAAGTTTTTCTACAGACAAAAGGCAAGTGGAGGACATGGGTGAGGGTCTATTCAGTGAAGTCCTCATAGGGTCCTGGTTGGCTACAGTATGAAGGGTGACTGGGTATAAACTAGGTGAAAGGGGTGGCATAACAGCATTTTAGGCAGAGAAAAGCATGTGCAAAGACCCTGTGGTAGTGAAGACCATGGCACAAAAGAGGAAATAAAGGAAGCCAGTGGGTTTTCAGAGGGGAAGGAAGAGATGGGCAAGGGGAGATGGGGGAGTAGGAGACTCACACAGGGCCTTGGAATCTCTGCTGCCTCTACTGAAGAGACAAGTCTGGGGAAAAGCAGGGAAAGATGGAGCTGAGGGAGTATGTGGGGGCCAGAGTATGGGAAGCCTTGAACATCCATTTAACTTTTATCGAGAAAGGCAGCTGCCTTGGTGCCAGGTTCTGTCTGGTTTGAGGGATCTGTTCATTAGTCACTGCCTTTGCATGAAAGATGCTGGGGATGCAGATATGGAGCAGACAGGAGCCTTGGCCTTCAGGTCTCCCAGCCTGTGGGCAGGACTGGCATGAACATAGCCAGTCGGAGGCCAAGATAAGAGCTATAGAAATGTGTGATAGTATGTTTTGACCCCATTGTTTTGACCCAGGCTCTGATGCTTTGCTAGCAGCAGGAGCAGTTTGGACGTAACTGAAGATATTGAACTATGCAGGCAGTAAACTTTGTTTAGATTAATAAACTGCTAAGAAATTATGTTGTTGGTAATAAGAAAATTGTCAAAATTGACCTAGGGGAAAATTAGATGTTGTACTAGTCATTTTTACCCCTACAATAGTGCTGTGTAACAAACAACCCCAAAACTTGGTGGCTTATAACTTTAAGAATTTATTTCTGTCTTTCATGGGCCTGTGGATTGGCTGAGGCTTTGCTGGGATTGGGCAGGTTTTGTTCCAGGCTCTGGGTTGGTATTTTGGTTTCTTAGGGCAGCCATGACAAAATACCACAGACTGGGTGGCTCGAACAATAGAAATGTATTTTCTCACAGTTCGGGAGGTTAGAAGTCCAAGATTGAAGTGTTGGTAGGATTGGTTTCTTCTGATGCCTCCCTCCTTGGCTTGCAGATGACTCCCTTCTCGCTGTGTCCACACGTGGTCATTCCTCTGGGTGTGTATCCCTGGTGTCTCCATGTGTGTCCAGATTTCCTCTTCTTATAAGAACACCAGGCAGATCAGGTTAGGGCCTTCCCTGATGACTTCATTTACATTTATCACCTTTTTAAAGGCCCTGTCTCCAAATACTGTCACATTCTGAGGTATTAGGGGTTAGGACGTCAACATGTGAATTTGCAGGGGACACAGTTCAGCCTGTAATAGTTGGGTTCAGGATTATTCATGTGTCTCCTTGTTCTGGGACCAGCAGGCACCAGCAGTTCTTCTCATGAGATAAGTCAGAGACTCATGAGGGGGCAGAGAGACAGTGGGGACCCATGATACTCTGAAAGCTCAGAACCACACACATAGAATCAGCACCACATTTTACCAGCTAAAGCAAGTTCCATGGGGCTCTGGATACAATTGCTACCTTACAACCCCCCTTAAAACTTAAAGGCATGAAACAGCCATTTCTTTATGCTCACTGATTCTGTAGGTCAGGAATTTAGGCAGAGCACACTGGGAACTGCTTGCCTCTGCTCTAGACTGTCTGGGCCCCAAGCTGGAAACACTCAAGGCTGTGGCCAGAATCTTCTGGAGGTGTTTTCAGTTACACATCTGGTGGTTAATGTTGGCTATCAGCTAGGACCTCAGAGCTGTCAACCAGAACACCTCTTTGTGGCATTCCCAGGTGTTCTCTCTGTGTGGGCTAGTTTGGACTCCCTCAAAGCATGGTGGGTGGGTTCCAAGAGTGAATGTTCCAGGAGAGCGAGAGGAAAGTGTATTGTATTTTTATGATCTAGCCTCAGGAGGCACATTGCATCACTTCTGCTGAAACTTTTTGGTCAAGGCACTCACAAAGTTCCACTCAGATTCAAGAGGGAAAGGACAGACCTCCCTTACTTGATGGAAGGACATCAAGGTCAATGTAAGATGTGAGATGAATGAAACTATAAGGTCCTACTGTACAGCACAAGGAACTATATTCAATATCCTGTGATAAACCAGAATGGAAAAGAATATGATAAAGAATACATATATGTATAACTGAGTCACTTTGCTGTATAACAGAAATTAACACCACACTGCAAATCAATTATACTTTAAAATTTTTTAAAAAGATGGAAAAAAAAAAAGATGGGAGATGAATGTGAGATGAGAAATACATTGTGGTCATCTTTGGAAAATATAGCCTGCCATCAACATCAATGAGTAGAGAAATGTCCCCCAGTGGAGAGTGTGGGGAGGGAAGGCAGAATCATGAGCAAATAATACAACCTACCACAGATGTGTAGAAATAACCAACACAAAATCAAGTTGATAGAAACTAAAACTGACCATATTAAATTCAAACAAGGAATAAAATTTTGACATTTAGATAATCAAACGTGACTTGAAAAAACTGGACCGATTAGAAATAATGGACATAGTAGACAACACACAATAACAGGAAACTGGTGAAAACAGATATAGATTAAAAATGACGGAGAAGAATTAAATCTTCATGGTGGCATTTACCTCATGAAACTAAATGATTTTCATGAAAAAATAATTTTGTGAAATTAAATTTAAAATGGGAAACATTAGAAAGAATTTAACTTCGGTCAAAAAAATAACTGACAGGGCTTCCTAAGTTGCGCAGTGGTTAAGAATCCACCTGTCAATGCAGGAGACATAGGTTCAATCCCTGCTCTAGGAAGATCCCACATGCTGAGGAGCAACTAAGCCCGTGTGCCACAACTATTGAGCCCATATGCTGCAACTACTGAAGCCCACGTGCCTAGAGCCTGTGCTCCGCAACAAGAGAAGCCACGGCAATGAGGAGCTCACGCACCACAATGAAGAGTAGCCCCCACTCACCACAACTAAAGAAAGCCCATGCACAGCAAAAAAGACCCAACACAGCCAATTAAATAAATAAATAAATAAATAAATAAATAAATAAATAAATAACGTTATAAAAAAAAACTGACGGAGGAATTAAATTGGTTTCACTCAGCTTGCCCAAGAAAACTCCTTCTTGATGTATTGGATTAGTGTAATTCTAACAAAAATGATTGAATTCCAAACTCATAGTCAAAATAGTCATGGGGTAAACACATGCACGAGGTCAAAACTTCTGGTTCAAATTATCCTGTAATATTGAAATTTTATGTAGAAAATGAGAAAGAAACTCAAAAATGAGGAACTAAAAAGTATTTATCTGTGTGAAAGCTAAAGGGCTGATTTCCTTAAAAATGTTTTTTTTTAAACCCACCTAACAAATCAGTAAGAAAAAAACTAACACACAAGAATACAGTAGAAAGTAAACAAAAGTCATGACCAGGGAGATTACAGAAAAAGAATAGAAATGGTCTAAACAGTTCTTGTGGAAAAGTTCAAAGATTCAGAAAAGAATAGTCTAATAAACCTCCATGTGTCTCCCAGGAGTCCACAATTTTCTGCTCATGGCCCTTGTTTTCCCACCCCTACCCCTGAAGTATTTTAATAAATCCCAGGCCTCATATCTTTTCATTCATAAATATTTCATTATGTCAATAAGGACTGTTTAAAATATACATAACCAAAATACTATGACTAGAGATTTTTAAAAATCTTAATATTTCCTTAATATCAAATATCCATTCAGTATGCAGCTTTCCCTGATTGCCTCAAAATTTTTTATTTATTTGAATTTTCTTGGAATGAGGATCCACCTTAAATCTAGATTGCAGATGGTCATCTGAATCTTTGTCTAGTTTTGTTATCAGGGTAATTCCCTTCCCTCTATTTTCTGGAAAATATTATGTAGAAATCATGTTACTTTTTCTTTAACCATTTGGTAGAATTCTCCAGCAAAATCATCTGGGCCTGGAGATTTGGGGGGAGGGGGTGGAGGTAGGGTAATTTTTATATTGCAAATTCAATTATCTTAACTTTTTTTAAAATTTATTTTATTGGCTGTGTTGGGTCTTTTTGCTGTGTACAGGCTTTCTTTTTTAGTTGCGGTGACAGGCTCCTCATTGCCATGGCTTCTCTTGCTGTGGAGCACAGGCTCTAGGCGTGTGGGCTTCAGTAGTTGCAGCACATGGGCTCAATAGTTGTGGCTAATGGGCTCCAAAGCTCAGGCTCAGTAGTTGTGGTGCACGGGTTTAGTTGCTCCGTGGCATATAGGATCTTCCTGGAGCAGGGATCGAGCCAGTGTCTCCTGCATTGGCAGGTGGATTCTTTACCACTGTGCCACCTAGGAAGCCCAATTATCTTAACTTTTGAAAGGCTATTCAAATTTTCTATTTCATATTGGGTAAATTGCAGTAGGTTGTACTTTTCAAGAAATTGGTCCATTCATCTAAGTTGCATTTATTGCTATAAATTTCCCTCTGAGCACTGCTTTTACTGCATCCCATAAGTTTTTGTATATTATGTTTCATTTGTCTCTAAGTATTTTCTAATTTCCTTTGTGATTTCTTCTTTGACTGATTATTTAACAGCATGTTGTTTAATTTGTATATTTTCCAATTTTCCTTTTGTTACTGATTTCTAGCTTTATTTTACTATGGTCAGAGAAGATACATTACATTATTTCAATCTTTTAAATTTATAGAGACTTGTTTTGTGACCTAACATATAGTCTATCCCAGAGAAAATTTCATATGCACTAAAGAATGTGTATTCTGCTGTTGCTGGTGAAGTGTTCTATAGATGTTTGTTAAGTCTAGTTGCTTTGTAGTTTTCTTAAGCCCTCTATTTCTTTCTCTTTTCTTTTCTTTTCTTTTTTCTCTTTTCTTTCTTTCTTTCTTTCTTTCTTTCTTTCTTTCTTTCTTTCTTTCTTTCTTTCTTTCTTTCTTTCTTTCTTTCATATTTATTTACTTATTTGGCTGCACTGGGACTTAGTTGCAGCACGTGGGATCTTCATTGCCTAATGCAGGAACTTCATTTCAGCATGCAGGATCTAGTTCCCTGACCAGGGATTGAGCCTGGGCTCCCTACATTGGGAGCAGGGGGTCTTAACCACTGGACCACCAGGGAAGTCCCAAAGTCCTCTATTTCTTCTCATTTCCTTTTGTGTATATTTTAAAGATATTTTCTTAATGGTTACAGTGTGTATTACAATTAATATCTTAACTTTATAACTACCTAGTTTGAATTGTTACCAGTTTAGCTTTAATAACATATAAAAATTTCTCCTATACAGCTCTGTATCTCTGTCTTTATGTTTGTCAAAAATTATATCTTTATACATATATACAAAAAATCTTTATACATTTATACAAAAATTATATCTTTATACAATAACATAGGTTTCTAATTTTGTATGCATTTGTGTTTTAAATCATGTAGGAAATAGAGTTACAAACCAAAAATACAGTAATACTCCTTTTATATTACCTATGTAATTGTCTTTATCAGAGTTCTTTATTTCTTCATATGTCTTCAAATTCCACTGATTTCTGCCTTTATCTTTATTTTCTTCCTTCTGCTTGCGTTGAATTTATTTTGCTCTTCTTTTTCTAGGTCTTGAGGCTGGAATTTAGATTAATGAGTTGAGAATTTTGCTCTTTTGTGACATATGCACTTATTGCCTAAATTTCCCACTTGGCACTGTTTTAACTCTGTCCCACAAATTTTAATATGTTGTATTTTCATTTCACTTAGTTTGATGTATGTTTTATTCCCCTTGAGACTTCCTCTTTGACCAATGAGTTATTTAGAATTACGTTGTTTAGTTTCCAAGTGTGTGGACATGGTCATATTATCTTTCTACTTTGATTTCTACTTTGATTCCACTGTGGTCAGAGAACACACTTTGTATGATTTCAATTCTTTTAAACTTGTCGAGGTTTGTTGTATGGCCCAGAATATGGTCTGTCTTGGTATATATTTAACTGGCACTTGGAAAGAATGTGTTGTGTTCTATAAATGTCAATCGGATCCTGATGGTTGATGGTGTTGTTGAATTCTTTATATTGTTGGTCATTTCCTGTCTAGTTATTCTATCACTTGATGTGAGAAGGGCATTAATTGTGATTTGTCTCTTTTTAGTTCCATCAGTTTTGCTGCTGTGCTTTGATTGTTGATTGCATGATATAATTTTTTTATCCTTTTTCTTTCAACCTGTCTATATATTTTAAAAGGGTTTGTTATAGACAGCATGTAGTTGGTTTTGTAAATTTACTCTGCCAATATCTGTCTTTTAATTGGTATAATTGGACCATTACACTTAATATAATTATTGATACTTTAAGACATATCTCCTAATTGTTTGTTTTGTTTTGTTTTTCTTTTTGTTTTTTTGGCTGTGTTGGGTCTTTGTTGCTGTGTGTGGGCTTTCTCTAGTTGCAGTGAGCAGGGGCTACTCTTAGTTGCAGCACATGGGCTTCTCTGTGCGGTGGCTTCTCTTGTTGTAGAGCATGGGCTCTAGGCATGAGGACTTCAGTAGTTGCGGCTCGTGGGCCCAGTAGTTGTGGCTTGAGGGCTCTACAGAGCAGGCTCAGCACTTGTGGTGCACAGGCTTAGTTGCTCCGAGGCATGTGGGATCTTCCCAGACCAGGGATTGAACCCATGTCCCCTGCATTGGCAAGCAGATTCTCAACCACTGCACCACCAGGGAAGTCTCCTAATTTTTTTTCTGTGTGTTCTCTTTGTTATTCATTTCCCTGTTTTCTTTTTTCTACCTTCCTGTGGGTTATTTGAAGATTTTTTTTTTAGAATTCCATTTTAATTTATCTATAGTGTTTTTGAGTATGTCTGTACAGCTTTTTTAGTGGTTGCTGTGGGTATTACATTACATACACATAACATCAGTCTATTGATGTTATCATTTTCCCCATTTGAGTGAAGTGTAGAAAGCTTATCTTTCTTTATGTCTCTTTACCCACTTTCATTATTGCCAGGTAAGGGTGGAATTCCAGGCTCCCAAGGTGGTCTCCAGTGGCATTGTGGGCAGAAGGGGCAGCAGGAGTGGGCTCATTAACTGGCCAGCAAAAATGAAAGTCCTGGCTCCTTTGGCCTTATCTCACAATACCCCACATCAGTGTGGAGGGGTCAGGGCACCTTGAATCAAAGGGAAGCCTAGACTCCCCACTCAGCCTTTGCTGATATGGCTGGCCACAGTTTTCATAGTTTTTTTAGTGGTATTTGGCTGGAGTAGAGCTGTTATTGTCTAAAACTTTTCTGTCTTGCTAGGATGTTCCTTTCCTAATCCTTTGAATAGAGACAGCCAGCTTTGGTTGGGGCTGTTTTTTCTTTTCTGTACCCATTGGCTTTTTTGGGTAGCCCGCTCCAGCTTCTTTGGCCACAAGTCTGGGATCTCTGAGGCAGAGAGAAAAACCAGGGAACTCACCATCGTGTTGTTCCTCAGGTTCTGAGGTCCCGGTACAGTCTGCCTTCTCTTTACCTTTCAGAGTTTCTTTATGCTTGTTGCATATACAATGTCCAGGGATTTTAGTTTTACGTAGCAGGAAAGATAGGGGAAAGTTCATCTGCTCCATCTTCCTGGAAGTCCAAGTACAGGGTGGGGGGGGTCATCTGTCCTGAGGAGTTTCCCCTAGTCTGCATTTTACTGATTGCATTCCCATGTATCATTTATTGTGTCCCTCTGTCCCCTGTATTTTCCATCAATGGTGGTCACATTTAGAGGCTTTGGTCAGATTCAGATTTGACTTTTTGGCAAGAGTATTTCATGGGTGTTCTTTTGCCAGGAGGCACATGATGCATCTGTGTCTTTGTGTACCACTTGCAGCCTTCATTGGTCATTGTGTAGATTCATTAACTTATTAGGGGTACAGATGGCTTTCAAGTTATTAAAAGATGGCAACCTCAATCAGAGGTTTGAAAATGAAAATTTTAAGTATGGGATACTATTTTTTCATCAGCCAGATTGTCAGAGATCAAAGAGTGTTAACATGGATGTTGACAAGGGTGCAGGAGACAGGCAGTTTCACAGGATGCCGGTTTTTTGTGTTTCCATCAAAATGACAAATGGCCCAGCAATTCTACTTCTGTGAATATCCTGTGGATACACACACACACACATGCAAAATGATGGATCTGTGAGGTTGTTTATTGCAGTATTGTTTGGGTTAGCAAAAGTGGTGAACTACCAATTTTTCCTCTTTCAAGCAAAATTTCCCAAATGATGTGCTACTAAGTTTCGTAAGTTGTGGTAGATGTGATGGTGCCCCCACCATGTGCCTTCAGATCACCGTTGAAAGTCAGGTGCAGCATTTGTGGACAGTTCTCACTCAAGAAACAGGTGCCTGTGTCTCCTTGACCATAGGTTTATGCTTGGCAGGTAGGAAGTGCCAAATACTGAGGAGAAATGACGTAGGAGCAGCCCTCCGCTGAAAAAGGATGGGAGTTAGTATATTAATACCATGTGTTCTTGCCCCTATAATGTTTCATGGGTCTTTCAATGGATCCCCTGGGAAGGAGCCCCATTGCCTGAGGTGGCAGGTTACTCATCATTGCATCCTCTGTTAATTTCCTGTCCTTCCCTGACTCACTGTCCCCACTGCCCTGGGATCACCATTTAAACTATTTATACCTGAATCCTTGTTATAGTCTTTGCGTTTGGGGGACATCCATAATAAGGTTAGAGCTTAGCCCCAAGACTAGTCCCCTCAGGGGTCCCTAGGGCACTGGTAGTGAGGGGTGGGAGGTCTGACAACATAGCCTGATGAAGTTTATATAATATTTATGGTGTCAGAAACCCTTCTCAAGTACTTTACAAGCATAAAATTAGCATTAAATCTGCATAACCACCCATCAGGTAGTTATAATTATCATTCCTATTTTACAGGTGAAGAAACCCAGGCACAGAGAGCTTAAGTCACTTGTCCCAGGACACCCAGCTAGCCTTTGCAGTCTGGTTTTACAGTCCTGCTACTAACAACTACACAGCCTGTCTCTCCTCCAGCACCCACTGTTCCACCAGGATGAGGTGAGCATGTCCAAATTTGGGTTCCTTCTTCCTGGGCATCTAACTGCAGTGATCACCTGCACAGCACATGGCCACCCATCTGGGAGGGCCACACAACCCTCCACAAGGACCTTCCACAAAGTCATGGAGCCCCTGGAGGAGTTTGCTTTCCAGGTGCCCAGGGAGCTTGGCACGAAGCCTGGGAGAGAATGATGTCCCTGAAAGGATGGCCAACTAGCTGCTGGGAGATGTTCCACCACATAAATGGTTTGCAAATAAGGGCCTTATCATTATTTTTGTTTATTGTTATTATTTTTACAATGCAATTGGACAGGGTACAGTTGTTTTGTTTTGTTTTGTTTTGTTTTGCTTGGTGGGGTGTAGAGGGTGGGGTTTGGGGGTAGTATTTTTCACACCAGTGCAATTTAAGCCAAAGTGATGTGGGCACTGGTCATTTCCCACTCAGCAACAAATTTACAAACCATGCAAAATGTGTAAGGCAAATGTAGCAGGCTAGGCCAGTACATTGTGTTATATACTTTAAAATTTTATTCTTAGAAGACCGTTTTTTTACTTTATGTCCATATTCTTGGTAAGTTAGTGTGTTAAGATTGACTCCCTCAAACTTTAAGACTGACTCGTTAAAACTCTGTAGTAAGACCATTTAAATTCATAAGAATTCACAAGGCTCTTTATCATGAAATTATTCAAGCTAATTATTCATGTGTGAACGTACTGAAATGGGATGGTTTAAATAATTTAGGAGGGAATTAATACTCCATATGCCCTGAATTCTGACATTAGTGCATGGACTTTTATTAAAAATCAAAGAAGACATAAATTTGTAGGGATCATATACATTCGTTTCTATTATTTTCTATATATTAAGAAAAAGTTCTTGGTTTTTTTTTTTGCCTCATGACAAAGTCTGTGATGGTGGAGATAGAAAAATGGAAAGCTGGATATTATGTAATGTATCTGATCATGATATAAGTTGCTAATTTTTCTGAAAGACCTTAATTTTTTTATTTTTTATTTTTTTAAATGTATTGACTGTGTTGGGTCTTCGTTGCTGCATGAAGGCATTCCCTAGTTGCAGAGAGCAGGGGCTACTCTTTGCTGTGGTGCACAGGCTTCTCATTGTGGTGGCTTCTTGTTATGGAGCATGGACTCTAGGCGCACAGGCTGCAGTAGGTATGGCACGTGGGTTCAGTAGTTGTGGCTCGCAGGCTCTAGAGCGCAGGCTCAGTAGTTGTGGTATATGGGCTTAGTTGCTCCGAGGCATGTGATACCTTCCCCGGGCAGGGATCGAACCCGTGTCCCCTGCATTGGAGGTGGATTCTTAACCACTGTGCCACGAGGGAAGTCCCAGACTTGTTAATTTTAAAAATTGCCCAAGCAATGCACACAGTCATTATCTTAAACTTTTATGGAATTCAGAAGGGTATAAAAAAGCGAAACCTAAGTTTAAACATTTGGCTTGCTAAACGATTTTTTAAAAAATCATAAATAGACGTTGAATTTTACAAAGTACTATTTTAATATCTACTGAAATACCATAAGGATTTTCTTTGTTAATGTTTCAGTACAATGAATTACATGGGAAGATTTCCTATATTGAGTCAATCTTATTTACCTGGAATCTTGTTTACCCGGAATCTTGTTTACCCTAATAGGTCATGATGCATTATTTTTATATGTTGTTAGATTCCATTTGTTAATATTATACTTAGAACTTTGGCTTGCATGTTCATAAGTAAATTGGCCTAGAATTCACTTTCCTTTCCTTCTTTGCCTTCCTGTCTGCCTTCCTTCCTTCCCTCTCTTCCTTTGTGATATACAGCCTTGCCCAGTTTTAATAAGTTATATAATTTTCTCCAAAAAAAAAAAAAAAAAAGAGTTTGAAAGCTCTAGGTCATTTCCTGTGCTCTGGAACTCAGAATTACTTTAAAATACCCAAAATGAAAAGGCTCATTTGGATTTTAAATCCACTTGATTACAACATTATATTTGTCAATTAAGGAAAGGGAAGAACTATTAAAACATTAAAAAATAATTTCAGTTGTAAGTTCTGGAATGGTTTAACATTTTCTTTTATCACCTACTTGAGGTTACAAAGTCTTGTCAATGTTGACTACCAAGACTTTGAAGAGATCATCATTAATAAGCCTTGATCAGGAACTGTGTAAACCATTCCAATAATAAACCTCACATAAAAAAGTGGGGTTCACAGGAACAAGATCAAGTTTCTTAAAGAATAATTTTTAAATAATGTATTTAGATATTTTAATCAAAGTTAATTCTTCATATCCAACAAATAAGTTGTATTTCATTTCTCTCATCATAAGAACATATAGAGATGGAATGAATTTTTCCCCAGAACCCATATAGACAGTCCAAAACCACTTCCAGATTTTCCTCGGTGTGCAATTCCAATATTTTATGTGTGTGTCACGGCATATTTAAGGTTGGAATCACTGAGTTCAAGATCTGGTTAAAACAAAATGTGGAATATTACATGGCTAGAAAAAAGAATGAATCTGCCATGAGTTAACTGTTGAAGCTGTATAACAGTAATTTGTGTATGAACACGGAAATTTCTATAAGATACACTATTTAGGTGGAAAAAGCAAGGCACAGTGTGTTTAATATGTTACCATTCGTGTTAAAAAAGGATCATAATATATTTATATTTATGTATTATGTGAAAAGACGTTCTGGAAGGATCTCAAGAATCTGGAGAGGTGCAATCGTACTGCTGGGCATATACCCAGAGAAAACCATAATTCAAAAAGACACATGCACTCAAGAATCTGGAGAGGGGACTGGAGTGGCTAGGGACTGGAGTGGCTAGGGCCAGGGACGCATCGTGAACCCAGAGGTGGTGGGAGCTTGGAGGCTTTGGATAATGGTGACCCTGAGCCCCGAGAGAGCCATGGCAAGCTCTGAATCCGGCACCCAAGAGGTGGAAGTGTAGATGTCCTTCTGGCGAGCAGGGCAGACGATGCAGGTTGCGGCAGAAAGCTGGCTAGGCAGAAGACAGAGGTAGTGGGCACCGCGCAAGGATATCTGGGGTGGGTGTGGCTTTCAGGTGGCAACCTCCGGCCACTAGGGGGCAGTCAAGCTCGCTCTTGAAAGCGGGAGGGGCGGAGCGCCAGAGGCAGGTCCCGCCTCCAGGCCCGCCCCCAGGCTGGAGCGCCCGCCTCTGGAGTCCTGCTCCCTTTCCCAGACCCTTCCCCGACCTCTGGCCACAGCCACGTGGAGCTCCGTGAGGAGCACATCCTTCTTCCTCTTGGGGGTCCGTTTGATGGCGGGGTCATCGCTGCCTCCCCCCTCAACATCCAGTCCCCCCAAGCTTTGTTGGGTTATCTTACTCAATTTTGACCACAATCGTTTGAGATGGGTACGGCTACCTTATCCATTTCATAGACGGGAAAGCCAGGACACATAGAGGTGAGGTAACTTGCCCAAAGACTAGGAATGGCAACCCAGGATACACACCTGCCTGGCCGGCCCATCGTCAGAGCTGGAGCGTTAACCAAGCCATGGCTTCTCTACTCCGCTCCCCCTTCAGAACCTTCTTCACATGGCAGCCAGAGGGCGCTTTGGGGGCTCTAAGCGGTGTATCGCTCCCTGACCACCTTCGTCTGGCTCTCACTGCCCTCAGGACCAAGATCAGACCCCCTCATCCCACCTGTCTGGCATCATATCGACCCAGGAGCCCCAGACACACTAATTTTCCTTCAGGCTGAAAAAAACTCTTGCTTATCCTGTGCACTTGCTTCTTTTCCACCAGGACCACTCTTCTTGCCTCCCTGCTTCTCTTGGATAACTGGTAGCAGCTCTTCAGGCCCTGGCTCTCATATCACTTCCTCCAGGGAGCCCACCCTGATTCCCAGACAAGCTCAGATTCCGTATTAAATGCTGTTAGAGCACTCACTATGAGCCTCTTGGGTTGTGCTGGCCTCAGATGTGTGCTTCATTTTGTGATTATAATGGTATCACTATTTAAAAACCTTGAATCACCCTTGGTTCCTTTCTTTCTAGAGCTCTCTCCAATCCAGGAGCTGATTTTGTGGGATCACCCTTAAAATATTATCCCAAGTCTGACCCCTTCTTACCTCCTTCCCCATTAGGTCCTTCATGTCTTGCCATGCTTTCTCAGGGTCATCCTGCTTCCACCTTTGCCCAGCAACTGCCAGAGCCATCCTTATACTTGTCTGGCTGTCTCCCTGACCAGAACGGAAGCTCCATAAAGGCAAGGGCTTTGTTCCTTGCAGGGTCTCCAGTGCCTAGCACTGTGCCTGCACAGAGAAGGGCTCAGTAAACACTTGACAAGTGGCCATTTGACTGTTTCTCCCACTAGAATGTCAGCTCCTGAGGGCAGGGACTGTCTGTCCTGTTCACACACAGCCCAGTGCCCAGCACACAGCAGGTGCTCAATAAAAACCCAGTGTACAAGTGGAGAAATTCAGGCCCAGAGGGAGGGAGGGACTTGTCCAAGGTCCTCCCCTGAAGAGAGCAGAGCCAGCACCAGTACCCAGCTCTCCTGCAGCCCCTCTGCCAGCCAAGCATCCCCTCCTTTCCCTGTCCCGGAGCACACAAGAGCCCAGACCCTTTGTTCACTGAATCAACACAGTTTATTACTGAACTGCACTTTCACTTTCACACAGACTATTTCAAAGAGCTGGGAAAAGTGTGGGGTGGGGGTTGGGAGAGGGACAGTTGCCCCTCAGGAGCCAGGACCCCCGACTGGCTTCCCCGGACCAGGGCAGGGGAGGGAGCATCAGGCCGTTCAATCTCCGGGCACCAGCTCTCCACGTGCACACGCACAGCAAGCCAGCAGCTCCTCACACATAAATACAGACACGCTTAACAAAAATAGTATATCATCTTCACAAGGAATAAAAACTAGTTTCGAATATGTACAGCAGAGAGCCCAGGGTGGCCAGGGCTAGGCCAGGACCCCCAGGGATGAGACAGGCCATGGGTGGAGCAGAGGAGAGAGGGAGGCCTGAAGAGCTCCTGGCCAGGCCACCCTGACCTTGGCAGCCCAGCTGCCCACGCTGAATGGGGGTGGGGCACAAATCGTTCAGGCCAGGCAGGACTGGCTCCTCCAGCCAGCCCTACCTCCACCTCATGCACAAGGCTCTCCTTCCTGCCCCAGGTAGGGAAAACCCTAGGCTCCCACAGCTGCTCCCTGTAGCTCCCCACCACCTCTGAGCCGAGGCCCCTGAACCCCATGGGTAGCAGCCCACGGCAAATATGCCACAGGCTGATCTTGCGAGGCAGCTGAGGCCATAAACAGCTCTGGGGCACCTATCTTGGGCCCAGTTGGTCCCTCAGTCATGGTCATCGGAGCCAGGGAAGGGGAAGGGAACTGAGGTGGTGCCAAACTGCAAGGGCCACCCGAGCTTTGGCATGGCGGGCTTCCTGCAGCACCTATGGCCCCCTCCATCCGGGGTGGTGCTGGCCTCTAGCCAGAGGCCTCGAGAGGACACTGGGATTGGGGGCCAGGCTAGAGGTGGGGAGAGGGGCCTGGTCCTTGTTTCTTTATCTCAAGCAGCCTGAGTCCCTAATTAGTCAGAAGTAGCCCTAAGTGGCTCTTGGAGGGTGGGGATGAATGGAAGGGGATCCCAGGTCCAGGAGGAGGGGGAGACAGGAAAATGATCAAGTCTTAGGCCACAAACATCAAAATGAAGGCAATCTAGTCTTTCTTTCTGGGGAAAAAGGATCAGAAAACTTCCCAGCTCCCTGGCAGGAAAGCACCCTCAGGGAGGCTAAGGGGGAGGGGGTTCCACCCATCAGGCAGGGCACTCCAGCCCCCAGTCACAAGCCCCCCAACCTATCAGCTTCCACGGGGCAGATCCTGGGGAAATTTCGTGGGTTCTGAGGCCAGGAGAACTGAGGTGTTGGGGAAGGCGGCTCTCACAGAAGCATGGTAAATTCTAGAAAACTAATCGCGGAGGACCAGGTCTAGGCCCAACCCTGTGATGTATGGGTGGCCGTGGGCTGCATGGAGTGGTTCTCCTGGTGGCAATGGTGGCTGGACGGAGGCATGTGGTGGGGGTAGGATGGGGGGTGGGCGGGTGAGTGGGTAGTCAGTGTCTGGTCATTTCCGACTGAAGAGCGAGCCCAGCAGAACCACACCAGCCACAGTCATGCCCGTCAGGAACCAGCGGTTGAAGCGCTCCTGGCCCTTCCGGCTCTCGGCTGCTGCATTGTTCCCGTAGAGTTCCACAAAAGTGTCCTGCAGGAGACAGAAGAGAAGGGAACAAGCTGTTTGAGTCCTCAAACAGTAATGTGGCTGGAACAAAGGGGGACTGTCTGCATGCGATGGCCTTGGTGAGCTGAAAAACTGCAGGCATCCATGCTCACACTGGGCCAGATAAACGGTGAAGGCTGCCCTTCTTCCTGACCCTCAGTTGGGGATAACCGACCCATTTTATCGCTGAGAAAACAGGTGCAAAGTGGGGAAAGAGTTTCGTCCCAGGTCAGACAGCTAGGAAGTGGTACTTCAGAACCTGAAGTGGGAAAGAGATGGGCAGGGGCAGGGAACTGACGGGAGGTCGGGGGCTGAAGCAGGGCGCAGGAGAGGAGGGGAGAGGGAGAAGTGCGTGTGCAGGCCTGAGCGCGGGCTAGGGCCCACGTGGTCTGGAAGCCTTGGAGGAGCCTGGAGTTGAGCCCCAGGGTAGTGCAGAACCACCGAGCCTCAGCCTTTCCACCGCCGCAACAGTAGGAGGGAAGGAGGAAGGCAGAGAAGAGGGCCAGGGCTAACTTCCCAGAGTGATTCAGGGGCGGAGCAGATCTGGAGGGAGTCTCTGACCAGGGCAGGTGATGGCGGCAGAGCAGCGCAGAGTAGTGAGGGTAACGACGATGCAGGACTGGGATGGGGTCTATGAGGCCCTGTCCCCCACCCCGGGAGGCATGACCCTGGGCCCAGGAGGAGGTGAGCAACAGCCCTCTGCCCTGAAGCTAGTCAGGAGGGAAGCATGGGATACAGGGAAGGAGGGGCGGTGGGTTAAATGGCCCAGTCTGGGGTGGAGTTAGCCTGTGGGGCAGGGAGAGGGGAGTTGGAGCACCCTTTAATGAGTGTGCTTCGCACCCTATTTGTCCTTTAATCTCAACAATGCTCTCTCTCCCCACTGACAGACCAGGAAGCCCAGCCTCTGAGCACCAAGGGACTTGATCAGGTCCCCCAGCTCTGTGGTGGAACCAGAATCCAAACCAGGTGTCTGACACCTAGAATCAGTGTGCTTTGTGTGCCTAGGTAGGGAACAGATCACTGGCTGGTTCCAGAGACCATGTTCTTGCCTCTCCACCAAGAAATCACACCGTGGGCCCACACCTCTGAGCCACCTGGCGGCTCCTCAGACAGCGCTTCACATTTCTGGTTGGCCCCCGGTCCCACCCGGCCAGTTTGCTCACTGTGATATCTGCCGGGCCCCACTTCTAGTTTTGATGACACCCCCTTACTCCAGGCTAAGATTTTTTAAAACGTAGCTCAGAACATGGCACACCAACAGCTTTCCTTTGCATTTAGAAAGCCAGCATCATGTCTGTTCATGTCCCTGGTACCTAGCAGAGGGCCATGCACACTGAGCTGCCAACTTGACACAAAGAATCCACAACACTTATTAAGCCATTAGGGAGTGATGCATGAATCAGAGCCCTTCCAGAAAGCTCACCATCTACTGGGGAAAAGGCACTGGGAGGGGAAGGCAGGCAGGTGGAGGAAACCCCACCATTCAGACCATATCATTCCATGATCTCAAGCTCTCCAAAGCTCCCCATCACACATGGAATCAAGTCCTCACCACGGCCAGAGAGGTCCAGTAGGACCCGGCCCCTCCCCACTACACATTCCACTCTAGCTGGACTCCCTGCTGTTTCTAGAACATCTGCTGAGCTCGGAACCTGCTGCCCTTGCTGCCTGGAGCACTTGACCCCAGGCTCCCCCATTTCACTCCTAACTCGGCTCAAATGTGATTTCCTCAGAGATGCCTTCCCTGGCCACCTTGTCTAAAATGGTACCCCCATCCTGATCTCTCTCTGCCTATCCCCTTACCTTGCTTTATTTTTCTTCTCAGCACTTTTCAGAAGCAGAGCCTACCCTTGGTTTTTGTTTTGATTTGCCTCCTGTTTGATGAGGCAGAGAGCCTGTCTTGTTTCTATATACCCAACACCCAGAACAGTGTCTGGCACATAGCTGGTGCTCAATAAATACTTGGGTAGAACAAAGGCCTTACATGTCCTCTAAGTGCCAGACTTTGTCATCCCACTTCACCTTCATCAGAATCCCCAGATGTAGCGATCTGAGCCCCATTTCACAGATAAAACAACTGATGTTTACAGTCGGAAAGACTTTGCCTGGGGTCACCCTGCTAATAGGTGGCAGAGCCAGGATGAAAACCCAGGACTGCCTCACCCCCACCCGAGTGCCTGTACAGCAGGACACTTCCCTAGGTGTGGGGCTGCGGTGGAGGCAGAATCTTGGGTCTGGGAAGAGAAGGGCAGTGGCAGCAGCTAGCAGCCCCACTCTTTGGCCTTCATCCTGGTTAGCCTCAATGGGTGTTGGCAGACCAGAAGGTTCTTACAGAAATTTAAATTTTTCTGCTCCCAAGTGAAGTAGGCCCAGGTGAAGTCACAAAAGATTGATCTGTGATGAGGGAGAGTCCTGGGCTGTGGGGAGCACGGGAGAGGGAGGCCATGGCCAGAAGGCTCTGGTTATCCCAAGGGCTCAAATCTCCCACAAGAAACCAGGGACATTGGGTTGCAGCCAAAGTGGGAGAGGCCTGGCTCCTTTGATGGGAACTTTCCTGAAGCAGAGGGCTGGCAGCCACAGGAAATTTTCAGCTCTGGGGCTGAGCTGGAGTAAACAGGCCCTGTCCCTGCAAGGGCACAAAGCACTCCCTGTCCAGGAACAGTCATTCTAGGGTGGAGGGAACATGCTCCGGTTAGTGCCACAGAGACAAGACTCCAATCTGCCCAGCCCCCACCCATGCATTCCGGGTTGGACAACCTTCATCTCCATTTCAGAAGCTTCTTCTCCAAGGGAGGGGGGAGCGGATTCTGGAGATTGCTTTTGCAGAGAGAGCAAGAGCGAGACGGGGCGTGCTGTTCCAGGGCGGGTGCTGGGGAGGCAGTGGTGTGGGTATATTTAGCCCACGGTTCACACGACACACTTGGAAACAAACACAGCCATTTTCTCAGCAGGCGGCTGCTCTGGATAAATAAACAGGATTGCGGAGCTGCCCTGGTCTGAAAAAGCAGAGATAAGCCCCCACTGCTGCTCAGTGCTCCCACTGGGTTGAGCCAGAGCTGGCACGGTGGACAGGGGGTCAGATGTAAGGGTGGGCGGTAGGGCGGTCTCTGACGTCACAGAGGCATTCAGGAGACCCAGGCCTGAGAGACTATCGGCATCCTCAGTGTGGGCTAGGGCAAAGTGGGGCAAGCTTCTCTCTGTCGCTGTGACTGCTACCATAGGACCCAAATGGGAGTTTTCAGGACCGCCGGGGACAGGCAGCGGCTAATGACCTCCACAGAAGAACCATGGGCTCCTAGGCCGGCAGACCCCCAAGTCGACAAGGTCGACCCACTCACTTACTCTACAGTTTCAAACAGCCAGTTTGTGGTAGTGCTTGGGCTACCATCTAGCATCGGGGCCCTTCAGAGTGGTGAGAGAAGAATCAGGGTCACCAGGAGACGCTAAGGCTGGGACCACTTTCAAGGTCCTGCCTCCCACAGTCCTGCCCACACGTGTGGAATGGCCCTAGCCCCACCCTCTGGAGTGCTTCATGCCCCTGTGCCTTTGCCAGCACTGTGTCCTCTAACTGGTCACCCTTCCCACATCTCCCTTCCTCAGTCAGCCAACCCTACTCAGCTTACATGACTCCACTTCGGAGTCCTGCCTTCCAAGAAGACTTCCCTACTTATCCCCCCTACAACTCCAGAAGGAATGTCACCTTTGTGCTCTCAGAGTTTTTGGACCTTCATTCACACAATAACTACTGAATGCCTACCATGCTCTGGGTCCAGCACTGGAGACACAGCAGGGAACAAGACATAAGGTCCCTGCTTTCACAGAGCTTCTATTCTAGTCCACGTATTCTGCCTGGGGCTGGGGGTGCGGCACAGCACAGAAAGAGATACACAGTACAGCTGTGGTATTCAAGGGCATGGCAGGGCAATTAAGACAAACATGTCTAAAAAGACTCCTTAGTGGGGAGTGGTGAAGAGAAAAAAAGGTTGAGAAACACTGTCCTAGTGGGAAGCAAGGAAAATAAGAAGCAAGACAATTTCAGTTATGATGTGGTTTTGAAGACAGTGCGTCCTGGGCAGGTGATAAAGAATGTCAGGGGACGGATGGAGGTGGAGGGGTCAGGAAAGGCCTCTCTGGGCAAGCGAGGTTTAAACTGAGACCTGAATGACTAGGTGGCAGTGGCCAAGAGAGGATTAAAAATCTTGAGTGAAAAAGAGCATGTTCCAGCAGAAGCAACAAGTGCAAAGGCCCTGAGGCGGGAAGGAGGGGGTCCCTCGGTTAAGGCCCTCTGTAAGTCGGTCTCACCTATCAGTCTGGGGGCTCAGTGCAGGCAGGGACCAAGGCTGACCCATGGCTAAAGCCAGGGGCCCATCCAGACAGGCACAGACTGGCTTCAGCTAGATCTCTGCCCAGAGACCGCCAACTGCACAATTCAGGTTACCCTGCGGCCACCTGCAACCCTGGAGAAGTCAGGAAAAAGGCTGGCACAGCAATGTCCCTCGGGCCACGGCCCAAGAGCCAATGGACCACCCGCCCTGCCAGGGGCTGGAGCGGAGTTCCTGCTTGAATCCAGTCAGTCCTCCACTCCCCACCCTTCTCCTCTCTCACCTCCCACGCCTCCACGCTTCTTCCTAGCAGAATGACTTTGAGTAGGTTACTTTGCTTCTCCAGCCCATAGTATCCTCACTTTTTAAATAACAATAACGTATCTATTATTATGGCAGCTGACCTCTGTCACACAGCTGAATGTTTTACCTGTGCCAAGCACTGAGCTAAAGCACTTTACTCCGAAGAGGCCATATTTCCTGGTCACATGCACAATCACATTCACTGGAGTGATTGTTTTTTGTCCTGTCTCCCCCACTAGACTGTATGTAGTTTTTGTCACTTGTACCTCAAGAACCTGGTGCTGTACCTGGAACATAGCAGGTGCCGTTCTAAATCAATCTACTTGAGATGAACAAACGAATGACTGCTTTCAGTCAGTCCTCAGAACATTTGTTGGATCCTCACTCTACAGATGTGAAGACAGAGGCTTCAGTGTTTCCCCACAACCTCTATCTAGGAAGTGGTAGAACTGGGATTTGTCTGAGTTCTGGCCTCTTGCTCATTCTGACGTCCAATCCTGCCATCTTGGGTCCCTGCTGTCTCCATCCACAGAGAACTAGCCTCCTCAGTGGCAGCAGCAGTGACCGACGTTTCCCAAGCACTTACCTTGCAAGACACGCTTCTTGGCCCTTTCTGTGGATTAGTTAACTGTCTTCATGCTCTGCCAGCCGGTGGGTACTACTGTTAACCCATCATACAGCTGACGGACCCGAGGCCCACAGATGATGTGTGATTTGCCCAAGGTCACACAGTGACCTGGTGACATGGCTGGGTTACCTGCACCAACAATCTGGCTCCAGTGCCTTTGCTCCCAACCTCTGCATAGCACTTTGCTCAGTTTCAAAAGGACAGTTCTTCTCAAGGCCCCATCATGGGCCAGGGGCATGCAATTCTGTTACTGAAGGAAGTCCTCACTCTAAGCCCAAGTAAGCCGAGGCTTAGAGGTACTGAGACCTGTCCCAAATGGATAAGTGGAGAAGCCAGTTCATATTCTGGGCCAGGCCTAGAGCCCCGAGTCCCTGCAGGAGGAAGGTGGCCTGAGGCCACCAGCTGAATGAATGAGTTCTGGCCCCCGCCAGCTGAGGGGAACTGGGTGCCACAGGAAAAGGATGTGACGAAGGCCAGGAGAGAAAGTGAAACCCTTCCGTCCTGGCTTCAGTGGAGAACAAGCACCTCTGCCAGATGGGCCCTTCCTTCCTCTGGGGTGGCTCTGGAAGGCCCAGGCCCACTGCTTCCTTCCTGCTTGGTTATTTCAGGAAAGAGGTAGGTGGAGAAGAGGAAGGGGCTCCTAGCAGCCCAGGGAAAGTGCCAGGGACATCAAGACTGTACCTTACCTGGCCTCATCACAACCCTCCATCGACAGGCTGTGAGTCACTTTCTGCTCCTGGCCTCAGTTTCCCTGAGGGAGAGACTGATAAATGCCAGCTGAGTAGACAAATGAGGCCTTGCTGGGAGATCCCAAGGAGATGTCAGGAAGGTGGGTGGTGGGGCAAACGAAGAGGCCTTATCACTCTCTTGACAGAGAGCAGCAGGCGGAGGCTCGGAAGAAATGAGGTTTGTGGTTGGAATCCACTTCCCTTGGCTTTCCCGGGGGAGCTGTTGGCCTCAGCAATGTGAGAGGAACCCAGCCTCTCTCCTCTACCCTGCGGAACACAGGCTTGGATGTGGGCAACTCAGTGGGGCAGGGGCAAAAAGAGGGGTGACCAGACTGTGTTGGGCCGACACCTCAGTCTAGCCAGCCCAGCTGCAGGTGGCACAACAGGCCGCTCTACTTCTGAGCCTCAGTTTCTCCTGCTTTGACCTCACAAGGCAGTGATGGTGAGACCAGGGGGTGAAAGCACTTGGTAAAGCAAAGTGACCTTGGTGTTACTGGCTGAAGAGTGCGGCATGGGTGGCCCAAGCCATCCGGGCTGTAGGGACTATTTGGAGGCATCCTCACAGCAACTTCTCGTTGATCTTTCTCTTAGTCTGCCCCTTTCAGCTGCCAGCCTCTCCTCCCCCGCCTCCTCCCCCAACACTAGTTCTAAGAAGCTAAGCCTAACAGATGTGCTCATTTCTCAGAAAAGGAAGTGGTTGTGCCGGGAGGAGATAACACCTCCGCTGGGGAATTGAGAAAGCTATCGAGCCCAGCAGCGTGCGCGTCGGCTCTCCACCTCCTCAGCTCAGCAGTGGGGTGCTTAGTCTTGGAGGCAGAGAGAGATAATGCAGAAAAGCATTTACTGGGGTCACAGATGCTCATTTAGGGGCTTTCGACCTCCCTCCCAGGGAATGATGGCTAATATTTACCGAGCACTTACCACGCACCAGGCATGGTGCTAAGAGCTTTGTCGTATATGCAAATTCACTTAATCCTCATAATAACCCCATGAAGTAAGTACTATTATTACTTTCCACGTTACAGATGAGGAAACAGGCATAGAGAGGTCAAGTGACCTCTCAAGGCCATACAGTTCATAAACGGCAAAGTAGGGATTTGAATCCAGGCAGTCTGGCTCCAGAGCCCAAATGCTTAATAGCTCCCGGGCAGCTGCTACCTGCTCATATACATTAATTCCCTGGAAGTCTGAGAACTCCCCTCATCTCAACCCTCTCTCATCTCATCCTTCGTAACTAACTCCCTATTCTTTCATGAGTAGATGGCCCCAGCCTTTCATTCTTCTCCCACGATGAGGAGGACCAAAGCTCATCCTTGAAACAGTCAGAGACTGAAAAGTGACCTTACAAGATACCCATCCCACCTTCCACGTGGTGCTCAAGCTCACCCCTAACATCCTCACTTCCCAGATGAGGTTGAGAAAGGTGGAGTGCAAATCTACAGATTCAGTGCAATCTCTATCAAAATATTAATGGCATTTTCACAGAACTAAAACAAATAATTATAAAATTTGTATGGAAACACAAAAGACCCCCAATGACCAAAACAATCTTGAGAAAGAAGAACAAAGCTGGAGCTATCATGCTTCCTGACTTCCAACTATACAAAAAAGCTACAGTAATCAAAACAGTATCGTACAGCACAAAAAAACAGACACATAGATCAATGGAACAGAACAGAGAGACCAGAATGAACCCACACTTATATGGGCAATTAACCTACGACAAAGGAGGCAAGAAGATACAACAGGGAAAAGACAGCCTTTGCAACTAATGCCACTG
The DNA here is from genome assembly GCF_030028045.1 of Hippopotamus amphibius kiboko. Classification (NCBI taxonomy): domain Eukaryota; kingdom Metazoa; phylum Chordata; class Mammalia; order Artiodactyla; family Hippopotamidae; genus Hippopotamus; species Hippopotamus amphibius. Next base: position 27,889,603 of record NC_080197.1, on the reverse strand, counting down.
GAAAAATTGGACAACTACATGCAAAAGAATCAAACTGGATGATTCTCTCACACCATGCACACAAATAAATTCAAAATGGATTAAAGATTTCATAAAACTCCTAGAAGAAAACATAGGCGGTATGCTCTTTGACTTGTAATATTTTTTGGACATGTCTCCTGAGGCAAGGGAAACAAAAGCAAAAATAAACAAATGCGACTATATTAAACTAAAAAGCTTTTGCACGGTAAAGGAAACTATCAACAAAACTAAAAGGCCGCCTACTGAATGGGAGAAGATATCTGCAAATAATATAGCCAATAAGGGGTTAATAACCAAACTATACAAAGAATGAATACAACTCAACATAAAACAAACAAAAAAAAACCAAACCAAACAAATAACCAGATTAGAAAATGGGCAGAGGATATGAACTGACATTTCTCCAAGGAAGACATACAGATGGCCAACAGGCACATGAAAAGATGCTCAACATCACAAAATATTAGGGAAATGCAAATCAAAACCATAATGAGATATCACCTCACACCTGTCAGAATGGCTATTATCAAAAAGACAACAAGCAACAAGTGCTAGTGAGGATGTGGAGAAAAGGGAACCCTCATGCACTGCTGGTGGGAATGTAAATTGCTGCAGCCACTATGTAAAACAGTGTGGAGATTCCTTAGACCATTAAAAACAGAACTACCATGTGATCTAGCAATACCACTCCCTGCGTATTTATCTGAAGAAAACAAAAACACTAATTAGAAAAGAAATATGCACCTCTATGTTCATTGCAGCATTATTTGCAATAGCCAAGATATGGAAGCAAATGAAGTGCCCATCAACAGATGAATGGATAAAGAAGATGTGATACAAACACACACACACACACATGCAATGGAATATCAGCCATAAAAAAGAATGAAATCTTACCATTTGTGACAATATGGAGGGACCTAGAGGGTATTATGCTTACTGAAATAAGTCAGCCAGAGAAAGACAAATACTGCATGATTTCACTTATATGTGGAATCTAAACCAAAACAAAACAAATGAACAAACATAACAAAACATAAACAGAGTTATAGATACAGAGAACAAACAGGTGTTTGACAAAGGGGAGGGGGTGGGGTGGGGGTAGAAGTAGGTGAGGGAGATGAGGAGATATAAACTTCCAGCTGCAATATAAATGAGTCTCTGGTATGCACTGTACAGTGTGCGGAATATAGTCAGTAACTATGTAACATTTTTGTATGATGACTTAACTAGACTTATTGTGGTGATCAGTTTGAACTGTACAGAAATATCGAATCACTATGTTGTATAATAGGAATTAACATAGCGTTGTAGGTCAATTATACTTAAAACACAAGCTCATAGAAAAAGAGACCACATTTGTGGTTACAAGAGGCAGGGGTGGGGGTGTGAGGGGAGGGGGAAGGAAGAAGGTGGTCAAAAGGTACAAAGTTCCAGTTATAAGATAAATGTACTAGGGATGTAATGTACAACATGATAAATATAATTAACACTGCTGTATGTTACATATAGAAGTGTTTAAGAGAATAAATCCTGAGTTCTCATCATGAGAAAAAAAATGTTTCTTCTATTTGATTTTGTACCTATATGAGATGATAGATGTTCACTGAATTTATTACGGTAATCACTACATGATGTATGTAAATCATACCTTCATGCTGTAAACCTTTTAAACTTATACAGTAGTATGTCAAATATATTTCAATGAAACTGAAAGGAAAAAAAACAAAAAAAAAGGAAGGTGGAGGACTTCCCTGGTGGCACAGTGGTTAAGAATCTGCCTGCCAATGCAGGGGACATGGGTCTGATCCCTGGGCAGGGAAGATCCCACATGCTGAGGAGCAACTAAGCCCGTGCGCCACAACTACTGAGCCTGCGCTGTAGAGCCTGCAACTACTGAAGCCTGAGCACCGCAACGAAGAGTTGCCCCCACTTGCCACATCTAGAGAAAAGCCCGTGCGCAGCAACAAAGACCCAAACACAGCCAAAAATTTAAAAAGAAAGAAAGAATAGAAAAGAAAAAAGAAAAAGAAAGGAGGAGCATCCAGATCACATAATAGGTCTGTTTCACTCCAGATGGTCCATACTCAGGGAGTTATCTCCAGGGCCTTCTCTGCTTACACACTGGTGAGAAGGGGCTCCCTCCCCTTCCTGGGTGGAGCATTTCATCTCTGGACAGCTCTTTTGGAAAACTTTTCCCTTTGATCAGCTCTACTGGAAAACTTTTGCCTCTTTTCCTCTACCTCCCCCACAGCTGGCCTTATTTCTGGTTCTCTCTTCTTTGCTGCTCTCCTCCAACGCTGTCCCACTGGCTACCCAAGAAGGCAACACGAGCTGGCAGAGGAAGCTATGCCAGCCTTGCTTGAGGCCCTGGACAAAGTCCTGCTGCTCTCCAAGTATCAGCTTCCTCATTTGTAAAATGGCAGTGCTATCTGGATGAGGCCAAGGCTGGTGACAAATTAACTTCTTTTTCTCCACCAAGCTGGGCTACCAGAGCGAAGAGTAGGCAGGTACCCAATAAGTCTTGCAATTAGACTAAGATGTTTAGTTTTGGACCCCCTTTATAACATGGGGATTAAAAATGTACTTATTTCACAAGAATATTGTGAAAATTCAATAGTAATACATATAAAGGACTTAGAACTGTATGTGACACATAGTAGACTTTAAATAAATGCCAGCTATCATTACTGTTCTTATTATTAGACCAAGGCTCAGCTTGAGTCTTAGAACTTTCTCCATGGTCTGCAGGGTTTCCTCAGCTTTGTCTAGAGCCAGGCTGCTTATTCCTCACATGCCATGTTCTGTTCAGCCTCAGGACCTGTGCTCATGTTGGTCCCTATGCTGAGCTCTCTCCTATTTATCTCTTAGGTCTTAACCTACAGGCCACTTCCTCAAGGAGGCCTCCTGCTCTTCCCCCCTTCCAAGTCTCCTTTGGCTCTCTCACCAGTTTGCTGAGCTGCTCACTGCTGACCCTGAGCTCCATCCCCCAGGCCTAACCCAGTGCTGGGCCCAGAGAAGGTGCTGATGAGTATGGCTGACTGGTGGGAAGGGAAGGCGGCCAGTTCCCTCTCTCTTCATCCCCACCCTCACTGCCTGGCAAAACTAGGAGGCAGCCCCGAGACACCAGGTGACTGGGCAGGGTGCCTAGGGCTCCCCAGACACAAAGTTCTCCCAGGCTCATGAGAAAGTCCTGGAAAAGGCATCTCCTGCACTGTGTTGAGGCAACAGGCAGGAGGACTAGGGTAGCAATCTACAAAAGGAACAGGGGCTTGGTCTCTGGGGCCAGCCCCCTCCCTAAAACTCCACTTCCTTCTGGGGTCTGTGCCTCCAAAACACTCCAGAGTCCAGAGCAGCCACACCCTCCGCCTCTCTGCCCAGAGCTGCCCCCGCTCCCTCGTCTGCTGCCCATCCGCGCTGCAGGCTGTGACGAGCAATGAGCTGAGCATTATCAGGTGTGGGTCTCGTGCCCCAGTTTTGTCACTGGTTTGCACAGGGTGAGTCCATTCCACTGTCTGGGATGCTGGGAAAGTCTGGGACTTTCCTCATCTGTAAAATGAAGGGGAGCATCTCAAAGGACTCTTACTAGCGCTACAGTGTGAGGACGATGAAAATAACTCACACATGGGCAAACAAGTGACTACCTGAGTTCTCTCTCGGAGGTATCCAAAAGATCTAGCAATTTAGTGTGGAAGGTGAGAGGCAACATTCTGGAGTAGAAGAACTTGTTGCCTCCACTTCAAAGCCTGTGAGCCTTGCCCTCAAACCTGCAGATTCCAGGGGCAAAGGGCAATGGGCATGTCTGTGACCAGGGCCAGCTCCTCAGAGGGCCAGATCTTGCCGGGCTCTGCCCCAGTGGCCTCAACCTCCTCACCCCAGCACCGCCTCCAACTAGTCCAGACAAGTCCTGGGTATTTTCGGCCACCTTTATCTGATCGGAAATGTTTGGAATTCCACAGCAGAAGGCAACAGCTCTGGAGGATCTGGGGACGGGAGCAAATCCCTGAAACGCTCCCCCCCCCCCCCACCCCCATCACAAATGAATGCTCACACACACACCCTTGTAACCAAAACCTCAGAGCCAAAGGCTCCTTCGAGCTGCATTTCCTACATTCTGGTTCCTTCCAGTCTCCCCATTTCATCTTCACCCCAGTCCACCAGTCCTCTCACGGTGCAGAATAGCAAGATGCCTGAGATGGTGCCAGGAGAGCTGAAGTACTCTGTCTGTAGCCATGATGCTGAGGGAGGGACCACCTGGAGATCTGCTGTTCATAGTCAAGGCCCATAACACCAACAAACTGCAGAAGATCACCACTACCACCGCCATCACCAGCAAGCCCAGAAGCAATTCACTGTCCCACCTGATGTGGCATGATCTGTGGTTCAGAGAGATGTCTAGTTCAATCCCTACCCTAAACAGATGGGAAACTGAGACCTGAGGAGGTGAAGGGACTCCCCCGCAAGGCCTCTTGACCCCTGGAGCCCAACACTACAGTTTCAACCCTGGCTCCGTGACTGCCTACTTGTGGGACCTGGGGCAAGACCCTTTACTTCTGCAAGCCCAGGGGCCTGTCTACAAAATAAGAACACTGTCCTTATGTCATAGGTTTAGCAGCAAGAATTAAATGATCCATGGAAAGTGCTCAATAAATGTTAGCTGTTATTTTTTTTTTTATAGCTAAAAACGAATGGCCCCATTTGTGCTTTTCATGTTGTATTCTCAATACTTATAGCTACAAACAAACCAAAAAGAAAACAAAACAAAAAACCTCATACTGACTTAGCCCCTGCTTGAACTCTCAAAATCTTCCAAGTAGGTGTTGTCCCCATTTTACCAACGAGGAAACAAAGGCTCAGAGAGGTGAGGAGACTTTGCCTGAGATCTCTGGTATACCAAGTGAGGGTGTCTAACTCCACAGCTTATTAAACCTGCCAGCGCAATAGGACAGATGCAGAAGGATGTGACTAAGCTCTTCCTTCCTTCCCCTTTCACCCACCCACTGCCCACTACTTACTAAGGATCTTGGGCCTTGGATCAGAGATGACTTTGAAGACAGGGCAGAGGCATGTCCCTTGGTTCCCCCTTGGGGGTGGGAAGGAGAGAGGTATGCAGATGGCTGCTCTGTGCTCCCCCACTGCTCTCCAACCCAGCCCCTGCAAGGTCACTTCTTACAGAGAGCCCCTCCCTCCATCCATTATCTTGGAAACAAAAGCCATGCCAGATAGCTTTGGTGGAGCTGTTAGCTGAGTTTTCTAAGACAGACCATGACCCCTTTGTGGGTTGACCTGTGGGGTTGCAGGAGGATTCCCTCCTTAGCTCCGGACACTCATTGATTCCATAAATCTTTATTAAGAGCCCACTAAATGCCAGGCACCATGTTAAGTGCTGGGGATAAAGCAGCGACTAAATCAAAATAAAATTCCTACCTGCATAAGTTAATAATTTAACAGGAAGAGACAGGCAACAAATGTCAGATGGTGATAAGTGCTAAAAAGAAAACTAAATGAGAGAAAGGAGTAGAAACATGGAAGAGGGCAGAATTAACACCCTGGTCACAGATAGCTTCTTTAGGAGATGACATTTGATCAGAGCCCTGAATGAATTGAGGGAACCAGCACCGCAAGGATCTGAGGAAAGGCAGAGGGAAGAGCAAATGCCAAGCCCTGGGGCAGGAACACACTTGGGGTACTCCAGGAACAGGAAAGATGTCAGTGTGGCTGAAGAATGATAGCGTGGGGTCTGGCAGTAGCCAAGGGCCAGATTATGCAGGGCCTTGAAGGCCATTTAAAGACTTGAGCCTGTCCTCTGAGTGACATGGGGAACACTGCAGTTGTTCTGAGCAGTGGAGGGGCATGATCTGACTTTGATTTTAACAGAGTCCCTCTGGTTGCTGGGTGGAGATCTCCAGGGGTAAGGGTGGAACCAAGAGGTCTGGTGAGGAGCTGATGCAGTCATCCGGGAAAAATATGAAGGTGGCTTAGCCAGAATGGTGCCAGGGAAGCTGGAGAGAAGCAGTCAGATTCAGAATTTATTTTTAAAAGTAGAGCTGAAAGGATTTGCTAACGGATCGGATGTGGGCTATGGGAGTTACTCGCTTCTCTGGCCCTGTTTCTCATCTACAAAAGGCAAGAGAAGAGGCCTTTGAGGATTTTTTTTCCAGCTTGATATCTATGGGAACCCTGTGGGATGAAGGAAGGGACAAAACCATTTCTGCTGTCAAAGCCATTTGCTCACCTGACCTCCAGGCATGTGCAGGATCATGGAGTAGCCAGGCCCAGGGTAGGGGTGGGGAGAGCTTGATTTATATGGGGAGAGAAGGGGCTTTAGAGCTGTGCTGTGTGTGTCCAGGGCCTGCCAGGCAAAAAGTGCTCGGTGAGTAAGTGTATGAGGCAATGCTAAGAGGCCACGATGTGTGAAAGAACTCTGCAAGTCCTTCCAAATTAAAAGAGGTAAGCCTGGCTCAAGGGATTCCTCTCCTGTCATTCTTTCTGCATCCATTACCATTCTAGGCTGAGTCTCAAGTTCCCATTCTTCATGAATGGGAGACTTTGAGGTGTGAAATCACCAAAGCAGAATTTTAGAGCTGGAAGGAAGCACAGACACATAGGCCCACTCTATCCACAATCACAGCTGTCACTGCTTTGGCCTTATCCACGTGTCGTGATTATTAACATTTTTCCTGTCAATTGACTCACTTTTTAAACACTTAAATGTACTGAAAATTCTTAACCCACTCCCCAACTTGTTCTTTCTGCATCTTTCCCCCTTGTACTGAATGGTAGCAGCTTCATCCATCCAGGTACCGAAGCCTGGAACACCCTGGAGTCATCCTTAAGTCCTCTCTAGCTCTGACCTGCCAGCAAATTCCTCTGGATATGTATGCAAAATTTATCCAAAATCGCACCACTTCTCACCACCCACACTGTCCAAGCCAACATCATTTTCTGCCTGTATTGTTGTAACAACCTCCTTACTGATCTCCCAGCTTCTTACTTTCCTCTCTGGTCCCTCACACAGCAGCCAGAGGGTCCTTCTAAAAGCAGTCAGGGGACTTCCCCCAGCAGTCCAGTGGTTAAGACTCCGAGCTTCCACCGCAGAGGGCACAGGTTCGATCCCTGGTCGGCGACTAGAATTCCACATGCTGCATGGAACGGCCAAAAAATTAAATAAATAAATAAATAAATAAATAGAAGCCGTCGGATCTGAGCCTGTCTGGTCAAAGCACTTCCCTGCCTTCCCATCTCACCATCTCACTCAGAGTCTCGCCACGGCTCACACAAACCTCTGTCTTCTACCACTCTCTCCTCTGCTCACTCTGTTCTAGCCACACTCATCTCCTCTGCTCTTCCTCTGTACCCGTACCCTCTGTCTAGAATGTTCTTACCAGACTGTTACATGGTTTACTCTCTCAGGTCATGCAGATCTCTCCTCACATGGCTCCTCCTCAGAGAAGCCTTTCCTACTCAGTCTTTACTAAAATACCAAAAGTTATTTAGCTAGTCACCCACCATCAATCCCTGTCTTTTTAGAATATGAACTCCATGAAGGCAGATATCCCCGGTAGTTAGAATGGTGCTTGGCACAGAGCAGACATTCAGTAAGTGTCTGCTAAATGAATAAAAGAAACGAAAAGGCAACATATTATTATTAACACTACTATAAACAGAAAACCAGTATCAGATGGAAATCAACATAAAATAAAAACACTATTAAAAATTTTTAATGTTTACTTGCATATCACCTGTAAGTTATCTTGAAGATCAATGGTACATGTACTGATCTTGGTCCCACATCTTTACAAACGAGATACATGAGGTTTAGGGCAGGAGAAAGCTCAGGACGAAATCAGCCAGCCAATTAGAGGCCAATTCAGAGCAGCCACACAGGTGCCCCCTCCCTGCCTTGGAAACACAGCCCCACCCCAAGAGTGCACCCCCAAGTGCAAGAGATTGAATCTTGGGATGGGTACAGCTAGGTTGGATCAACAGAGCCTATGTGAGGGGAAAGGAAAGCTCTTCCCTTGGCCAGGCACAGAACTGGCAACTCTGCTGAAGAGAACAAAGGCCAAAGAGGAATGTGCCAGGCAGGAGGAGCCTCGTGGGGCTGCATCGTGGGGGACGGGCATGCATGAACCTGTAGGTGAGGTCCGTGGAGACCAGACAGCTGAGAGCAGAAATGAAAACAGGCCAGGTCCCAAAGGGTGGCAGCTTCAATCCCGTAAACATCAGACAGGCGTGGGGGTTCAGGTGCAGGCCTATGGGCCCAGCTGAGCCCAGGGGGAAGATGAGACCTTCCCAGTCTCCTCCATCAGCGATGATGACACTAAGCTGTGCTGAGCAGAGAACCACCAACCCTGCTTCTACTAACCACAGCAGGCATTAGACATTAAGGGGGAACAAGACAGAGACACCCTTCTGGTCCCCACATTCCACATGGTCTCTTCCAGCACCCTCCTAAGACCCAGCCAGCTCTGCCTACACGGGCCCTTGAGGATTTGATCCCTGTTTGGAGGGAAACATCCTTTTCCCATCCCCACAGGGCTTAGCAAACATGGCTGCAGGTGCAGGGGGTAGAGATAGAGCTGTTATAACTGCCAGGCCAGCAATGCCTGACCTACATCTCCATGGTTGGTCGCATGCAAAGAAAAATACCAGGGATTTCCGTTGGTGTTCACCAGATGCAGCTGCCAAGGGAAGACTGGGCCTTCTGAAGGCCTATTGTGAGTTGGGCGGGACAAGTGGTGAGCTGGCTGGGACAGGCTGGGGACTGGCCTCTAAACTAGTTCCTGGCTCTGAAGACCTCCCTAGATTTCAGAGAACCTATCAACTTTTTACCTCTTTTCTACCAAGGTCTTCCACTGAAGCTCCCCCACCTAACCCCCCTTCCAGTATATCATCCTTAATAAGAATTGAGAGAGAGAGAAAGAGAATGAGAATGAGATTCTACTTGGGGAAAAACTCCCCCAAACTAAACAGCTGTTCTAATTGTAAACGGCTGGCACCTGGAGTGAGGCTTTAGATGTGCAGAGAAAAAAACCAATTTGGAATCCAGTTTTGCAAGGTAGTGTGTAAAGGACCTGGGATCTTAGCGTCAGGACGCTGGGTTTACTACTGCTCTGTGGTGGCAGAGGCATGTCCGGCTATGGACATGTCAGTTAAGCACCCTGGCTTCACTCTTCTCATCTGTCAAATGTGAAGGATGGACCAGAGGATCTCTACAGCTCTCTCTCCAGCTCCAAAGTGCTCTGATCCCATCCCAAGGATGGGATCATTCCGAGGGGGAGCAGTATTGTGTAGGGAAGAAGTAAACTCTCTCAGGTGACAAGAGGCCTAAGTTCTAATCCCAGTGTTGCCGTTTATTAACTCACTGTGTGGTCTTGGGCAAGTCACTTTACCTCTGGCAGCACAACACTTTCTTCATATGTAAACCAAAGACTTGAAAGTGCGTTGAAAAAAGCACTATAGGAACATCTGCCTCTCATGTCATTCACCTCTTAGCATACACCTGCCTCCCAAAGGGCATGCTCTTCACCTGCAATTGCCTCAACCTGCAAATCGTAAGATCCTAGAGACACAAAATGGAGAAAAGGGGTTAGACCCCCTTCTCTTCCCTTTCTGTCTGATTGCTGAGCCTGTGTTCTCCCACTGCAGAAATGTGGAGGCGACAGAGACAGTGGAAAGGACTTGGGATTTAGTCAGAAGACCTCAGTTGCCTCCATGATAAGAGGAAGACTTCCTCTACACCTCCTGGCATAAACAGAGGCTCAATGAGATAATGTATGGATACAAAGCAGCACTGGACAAACCTTAGTCAAAGATCCTGGGCTATTACTTTGTGACCCAAGTCTGGGTTTCCCCACAGAAGAAAGGAGAGCAGAAGGCACAGCTGTAATATCTTAGGGGTATTACAGCTCCACTTTTCAGTCTTTTACCCTAAACACCTTGGCTGCTCTCCTCCTGTCCATATTTGTCCATCTTTCCAGACCCCCTTTACCTGGAGTCTCTAGGCCACCCAGCACAGAGACCACAATGCTCTCCCTGAGAGGCCATGGAGGGGCTCAGAGTCCCAAATCTGACACTTATTTGCTGTGCACTCTGGGCTGATCACTTAAACTCTACGTTTCAGGGTCCTTGTTTATAAAACGGGCATAAGACCTACCCCATACTGCTCAATAAATGTTTGCTACGACTCTAATTATGTTATGCTTCTTCTCTCCTCTGAACTCTTCTAACCCTGTAGTCGTTTCCATTGACTTTGGTACTTGCAGTCTCATGACCTAAGTTGCAAAGAGCTAGGCCCATACTTTATATGTATCTTCTCTCCCATGGGAGCAGTGAGCACATGACATGTATGCAAAGAGCACCTGTTATGTGATTGGGAGATGGGTCCTTTCTGAAGCACTATCAGTGGGGGCCATCGCCAACGATCACGCATCAATCCTCAGGCATCACACTGCAGTGCACTCTTCACTACCCTGGGCTGAATAGTGGGCACAGGGGTGGGGAGTATGAGGTAAAGGGAAGCTACAGACCCTCTCCTCTAAAGCAGTCAGTGTGAGGTGGAGAAGCCAAACAATACAGAAAAGTGGATGAGGCAGAGAGAGCCAAGGGAAATCCATGGACACCACAGTGAGTGAGTAAGGGTGTCTGAGTCTAACAGATTGCATTTGGATTCTGTCCTTATCAGCATTTGACCTGTCTCACTCTTAGTTCACTAATCTGGACAATGGGGACAATAATATGCTTCCCAAGCAAAATTACTGTGAGGGTTAAAAATATGACATAGGGACTTTCCTGGTGGCACAGTGGTTAAGAATCCACCTGCCAATGCAGGGGACATGGGTTCAAGCCCTGGTCCAGGAAGATACCACATGCTGTGGAGCAACTAAGCCCGTGCACCACAACTACTGAGCCTGCGCTCTAGAACCCATGAGCCACAACTACAGAGCCCGCGAGCCTAGAGCCCGTGCTCCGCAACAAGAGAAGCCACCGCAATGAGAAGCCCACGCACCACAAGGAAGAGTGGCCCCCATTCGCGGCAACTAGAGAAAGCCCGCGTGCAGCAACGAAGACCCAAGGCAGCCAATAAATAAACAAATAAACATTAAAAAAAAGACTTAATTGTCATATGAAAAACCTTAAAAAAAAACCCAACATAGTGCACCTTACAGCACCTTGCACATAACAGGTACTCAATAAATGGCAACAATTATGTTTCATTAGTATATTCATCAGAGATGGGTTATGTCTATGGGCTCCTCTGACAGCCAAGAGATTGCACACCAAGAGCCAGCAGTGTTTATGGCTCTCTACAGCAACTGGAGCTCTGGATGGAGAAAGTTCTGTCAAGAGAATCCTGATTAGATTTGGAATCTCTTTCTATAGAAGGAAAGGAGGCAGTTCAGCACAGACCAGAGGCCTCAGATTACACATAGGTGAGTCCCCCCTGGGGACTCCATAGCTTCCTGGCTGTGTTCTTTTGGCCAGTTACTCTCTGAGTCTGATTCCACATCTGTGTTAGACTCTAAGACCATGTGTTATTCCTTCTGAGAGGCAGTCAGGGTGTTCTTTAAGAGCACAGGTGTTAGAGGATTCAAACCTCCGTTTACACCCCAGCTCCACAACTTACTAGCTTGGGTCAGTGACCACAGCACACTATTTAACCTCCCTGAGCTTCAATTTTCTCATCTAAAAACCTTCCTTGCTGGGACGCTATGACTATTACCAGATAATGTACCTATGTCTGGCACACAGTAACAACTGCACTTGATACATCAAAGTGTTATCTTTGTATCCAGAGCCCAACACTGGAAAGCACTCAATAAATGTGCTCAATCCAACCCTGCCTGGTGGAAGGGGTGCCGGGAGGAAAGATGCTCCTGTAAAACTGGCACTGCTGCTACAGGCCGAGGTTGGTGACATCTATCAAAATCACAAGTACACACACCCTCTGACTCTGCAATTCTGCTTCTAGGGATTTATCCTGCACAGACACCCTGTAATCACACATGGGCCAAATGCCAAATATATCGGGCTCTTCATTCAGTATCCTAATAGCAAAAGACTGCAAAAAAGTGTTTACCACTGGGAACTGACTAAATGGAGGACAGCACCATGTATGGAACACTCTGTAGCTATTAAGAATGAGAAAGCTCTTGATGGACTGATACGGAATGATCTCTAAGAGACACTGTTAAATGAGAAATATCAAGGTACCAAATAGTATTTATAGCACATAACTATTTGTATAAAAACCAGGAGAAACTTATCTGTTTGCTTATGTCTACAGTGTCTATTCTCCCATGAAGGGAACTGGGTGGCTAGCAGAAAAAAGTGGGTGGGAGACATTTGTTCCTTTCAAAATTTAAAACCCATGAATATATTTTCTATTGCAAGAAAACTAATAAAAAGTTAAGGGGGGTGGTAGTTTGCGAGAGGATAGAAGAAAGAGAGAGGAATTAACTCTCCCGAGAGAAGCAGTTGGGACTCCCCAAAGACAGACCCTTTGGCCAGTCATCACACTATCAGAAAAAAAAAGACAACTCTGGTATTCCCATCCTGTGACACAAAAATAACACCACTGCTATATGACCAACTGTACTACAGTTGCCAACATCTCTGATCCTTTGGCCCTAGGAGAGCACCAGAATCCATGATGAGGTTCCCCTATCCTCTGGGTTAAGTCTGTTCAGGCAGAATAATAGGGAAAGAAGGTTCTGGTTAAAGTAAAAATTATCCCTGATAGTCTCAGAAGAAGAAAGAGAAAGGAGGGAGCCTAGTCCTGAAGGGAGCGGGAGGCAGTCAGGCTCTAGGGGGAAAGTTGGCAATTAGGCCTAAAAACCCCCCTCCTCCCATCTTTCTTTCCCTAAGCCCCCTACCACTCCTTCTTCTCCTGCTTTCCTTAACAAGCTGCCTGCATGTTAAAAACATTCTATCAGGGACTCCTGGAAGTAGATGGAGACCCAGCTGGCTCTGGAAGATATATAAATGGCTAATAAAATGTAAGAAAAGATGCTTTACCTCACAAGTAACCCTGGAAAGTCCTTAGATACTTTTAACTTTTTATTATGAGAATGATAAAATGAACCATCACTCAGCTTCAACAATTATCAACTCAGTACCAATCTGATTTCATGTGTTTCTACTCTCCCTCACCTCTATATTATTCTGAAGCAAATTCTAGAGATAGTTTAGCATGCATTTTTAAAAGAGAAAAAAAAAATCCATAATCACAATACCATTATCATATCTAAATTTGAAAAATCCAACAAAAGTCTTGGAAGGGTTTTAAATGTGATCAAAACTCTTTCCCAAAGAGGGCACCTTTGCTGAATATGAAATATTAATGCAGTGTATATAATAAGCTCTAGGTATAATTCAAGTTATAAATAATTCAGATTTGTAGACGTTTAAAACCTACTGAAATAAAGGTATTCCACCAACAAAAATACTAAGATGACATGAAAGTCAATCCAGATCTATTATGGACTTAAATGTGAAAGGCAAAACTTTAAAACTTTCAGAAAATATAGACAATCTTTAGTACTACATATTAAGGAAGGATTTCTTCAACATAACATAAAGGGTGTAAATCATGGAAGAAAAGATTCAACTACATTAAAATTAAGAAATTCCAGTCATCAAAAGGCATCATATATAAAGTGAAAAGGCAAACTGCAAGCCTATATTCATAACACATGCAGACAAAAGACTATTATTCAGAATATATAAAGAATTACAACAAATCCATAAGAAAAAGGCATATCAAAAGAAAAGAGCAAAGGTATTTTACAAAATAGGAAACATGTATGGGCAATAGATATAAGGAAAGATTCTCAACTTGACCTGTAATCTGAGAAATGCAAGCTAAAACCCGAAGATACCATCTCACACCCACCAGCTATATAAAAATTTTAAAGTCTGACCATATCAAGTATCAAGATGTAAAGCAATGAAAACTCATATGCTGCTGTTTGCAGCATAAATTCTTACAAACACATAGGGAAACATTTGGGCATTACCTTTCAACAAGCAATTCCACTCCTGAGTATATACCCTACAGCAATGTTTCCCACAGTGTGGTTCCAGGACCCGCTGCAGCAGTATCACCTGGGAACTTGTTAGAAATGCAAATTCTCAGGGCCCCAACCCAGACACACACAATCAAACACTGTGGGGGTGGAGCCCAGCAATCTGTGGTTTAACAGGCCTTTCAGGTGATTCTGATGAACAGCTAGTCTTGGAACCACTGCCCAGGAGAGACTCTTGAACATGTACATGCAAGGAAGACACACACAGAATGTTCAAAACCACACTGTTTGAAATAGCAAAAACAAGGGAACAACCCAAATAATCACTGACAGTAGAATGGATACATAATTTGAGACATAATCATACAAACGGATATGAAAATGAACAAACTACAACTCTACGCATAATGTCAATGGATAACGTTGAATGAAAAAAGCAAACTGCAGATGAATACACACAGTATATTTAAATGAAATTTAAAAGCATGCAGAAGTATATATGTGTGTGTATATCTCTCTCTCTATATAGATATATATATGTAAACACACATACATTAAACTTTTTTTTAAAAGGCAAGGGAATGACAGAAACTCTCTCAGGAGAATGGGTAGGGTGTGGCTGTAATTGGAGGGGGCACACAGGGGGCTCTAAGATATCCATAAACTGGGTAATGAGCTTACAGGTGATCATTTTCCTATTCTTGAAACTTTACATATGCATAAGATATTCTCTGTTGTATTTATGATAAATTTCTTAAAAAAAAAAAATGGTATATTAGAACAGTGCAATACTTGGAACCAGAACTGCAACCACCAACTCTGGCTACATGTGTGGTGTCCAAAGAGTTAAGCCTGTTTCTCGGCCTGTGGGTGGGAGGGCAGGCAGCAGCTGGGGCACAGTGGGAGTCCCTAGCTCCAGCTGGCTCCAGCCTAGATCTGCCTGGATCAAGCACCACGCCCAGGAACTGGCACCTGTGGTGGGAAGGGCCCTCCGGACAGGTGGCACCTGAAGCCCTTGATGACCTGTACATATAAGGGGGGACTGGGCCCAGTCAGATGGACGGTAGCCTCCTCCTTTAGGAGCCCCTCCATCTGGTAAGAAAGTGTGCGGGTGGCAGCTTAGGGCTGGTGAGAAGGGGGAAGAGAGTCGGGGACTCAGGGTGGGGGCGGGGAAGGAACTGGGTGGGCTGGGCTCAGATACCAAGGGAGGCTGCTGGGATTAGCACCTGCTGAGAATGAGATTAGGTTTCTTGGGAAGGGCTCATCTATCTAATGCCCCCCAAAAGCTGTCTCCCTGTGGCTTTTCTCTGCTGGACAGATGGTGTCTGAGCTGCCTCTTAGAGGGTGGGCTCCTTGAAAGGGTGGTGGAGGTGGGGTGGGAGCTGACGCCTGAGTGGTCATGGGATTCCCTGTCTTCCACAATAGTAATGACCAGAGCTCTTACTGAGGCCTTACTATATGCCAGGCACTGTCCTAAAAGCCCTATTTAGTCTTCACAGCACCAGACTGCCTATGACCTAGAGAACAGGTTTATATTCGAGGAGACCCTAGGCTTGGTATTCTTTAACACTTGCCCCAAAGTCAATTAACCAACAAACCAGGACTTGCATGCAGGCAGCCCTCACAGGGAACTACTGGCCATGACATCTTGCCCGTCTCATTAAACTGTAGCAAGCTCCTTCCAGTTGCTCCAGCCAAAAACCTGGACTCCTTTTTCTCTCACACACCCCTTATCCAATCATTAGCAGATCCAGCAGGCCTGACTGTCAAATTATACTGACGCTCTGACCACTGCTCACCACTTTGGCCACGCCTCCACCCTCATACGAACCACAATCATCACCTGTCCAGCTTCCTACTGGTCCCTTGCTCCCACCCTTGCTTATATAGTGAGTACAGGGACTTTGGTTTGTTTACACATTATACCCAACCTATTGCTCAGTGCCTAACACATGGCAGCCACTCAATAAATATTTGTTAATGAACAAATGAATGAATGACCAACATCTCTCAGGAAATGACTCAGATTCAGAAGGGAGGAAGGCCTGCCTGAGTGCCATTAGCTTTCTCAGCCTGGATGACCCCAAGGCAGTGGTCAATGTTCTTCCCTATTATGAAATGTTCTGGGTGTATAGCATCACTGCTGTGTCATCCACTTGTGCCTGAATACATGCGTGCGCGCACACACACACAGGGACACGAGTGCTGGAACAGGGTTGCTTCTGATGAAGAATGAGCCTAGGGCACTTATTTCTAGGAGACTGTCCCTGCACTGTACACACGTTGGTTTTTTTCTCATGAATGAAGAGTCACTGGAGGGTTCTGAACTGAAGAATGACAGGATCTGACCTCTACTTTAGCAGGATCACTGGTTGCTAGGTGGATAACAGATTAGAGGGGGGGCAAGGGCAGAAGCAGAGAGGTGGCTGTAGAGTTGTCCATGTGAGAGGGGGAATGAGCAATAGCTCCGCCCTCTCACATCCCACTTCCAGCCTTTAACCAGGCTAGTTCTCCTGCCAAATAAGAAACAGCAACAGCACATGCTGGGGACTCCCTCAGCAGTTTCCATTACCAATATAGCACCTCATTAACCCCCTCAACAGTCCTGTGAAGCAGGTTCTAGCAGTACCAAGTTTTACAGAGAAGAAAATGGAGATTCTAAAAGGTAAACTTACCAGTCAAGATTCCACAGCACACTGTCAGCATCCAAAGTCTGTCCTCTTCCCATCTGAATAGGCTGCTTCCAGCCAGCATCCATCCACAGCCTATCCAGACTCCAAAGCCCAGTTCCCCAACCTGACTCAATGGCCTTCTTTTGAGAACCTATCTACAGGGACAGCGTTCACCGAGTACTCCCTGGGTGCCGCGTGCATGCTGAACGCCGTACATGTGTTGTGTAATATTCCAGCGATCAAAGAAGCCACCTACCCTGGTGACTTCCATTTTACACATGAAAACAGTGAAGCTGAGAGAGGCAAAGTCACAGAGCAAGCAGGCTGCCTATTGTCCTACTCGCCTGGCACTGAGCCATCTCTTTATTACTTTTTTCTTTATTTTTTCCTTTTCAGTCATTGGGTCAAGGGAGGATATCCAATAGATCACAGTGTGGTGGATGCTCTGCTCTAAAACATAAGCTGTCTTTTTGTCCCCTGGACCCGACTCTACATGCCTTAAGGTCAAGTCCACAAATAATATTTGTTTACCCATCCTACAGTGCTGGACCTGAGCCCTGGACTTGGGCAAAGGAGATAAGAAGAGTCAGGAATTCTTGTCAAAGTCACAGGGCTAAATGAAGGTGGAGGAGAGGGACAGGGGCCCTCCTGTGAATCCTACCCCTCACGGGCACTGTTCCTTTTGCTTGAGAAGCCTAGAGGACACCTTTGTCCAGGAAAACGCAACTTCTAGCTCTTAAAAGTGGGGAGCACTATTCCAGCTAAGACCCTGCAGACAGGTGGAATGTCTGTACCCCAGCCTCATTCTGAAGAGACTTGCAGAGTGGGAAGGAAGGGGCAATGACTTTCAGTTCCCGTTAATGTGTCTAGAAACAGCAGCTGATTCAGCTAGATGATGTCACCTTCCCAAACCTCCTGACCAGCAGCTGAGATGGTAAAAGCAGGAAACTGGGGGATACTCAGCTGGCTAAGCCCGAACATGCCTCTGGCAAAGGCCAACAGTAACCCCAGGCTCTGGGAGCATCCTCTTGCAGTTGCACAAAGAGTCTTCTCAGGTGAGAGGACAGAAGGTGTCCTTCAAGACCCTTATTCCAAGATGCTGCCCTAAGTCTCCTTTTGCTCAGCAGCCTTCTGCACATCCTGAACTAACAATGCTTCACTTATTTGAGGGTGGAGCAGTGGAAAGAAGCCTGGCTTTGGAGCCAGACCAGTCTGGGTCTGAATCCAGGTTCCACCGCATCCACGCTGCAGAACCCTGGGCATGGAACTTCGTCTCTCTCCACCTCAATTTCTGCATGGAAAAGAAACTGGGGCCGACAGCCCAGTCATCACACAGGCTGGGTGGGAGAATAAATGAGAAAACGGATGTATAGTGCCTGATTCAGGAGAGGTGCTCAGTAGGTGGTGGTTGCCATTACTCCCTCTGGACCTCTGAGAGAGAGGAGTGAAAGACCCACAGCACGAAGGGAGAGCTGGGCCCACGCTGAGCCCACCAGTGCCAGAGCCGAGGATCTGTGTGGGCCCAAAGTCTGGATGAGCCAAGTTCAATCTGCCTTGCTTTTCTATTTGCAAAATCTTTGCTTCAAATCTTCCCAGGCTGGCTTTCTCCTTAATCTACTCCCAGGTCAAAAGTCACCTCCTCAGAGAGGTCTTCTTGACCTCCTTGTATAAAGTTGCTTCTCGAGATACTGCATCACTCAGTTTCATTTTCTTTACATTATTTAACTCTCTATCTGAAATCTTATTTGTTTGTTTCTCAGGCTAGCTGTCTCCCCAGCTAATATAATAGTTCTATGAAAGCAGTGTCCTTGACTGTCTTGTTCTTCACAGCACCGGCACGTAGCATAGGGCCTGGCATGTGCTGGTGCTCAATAAACATCTGCTGAATCTACAAATGAATGAATCACCTGGGATAGCCAAAGGCTAAACTGACAAGGACCCCACACTTACTCCTCTGCTCACTGTCAGTTTTAGGTCCTGGCTCTCTTCCAGATACTGGCATTGCTACCTAGGAATCAGGATGGGCATCCGTACCTGGCAATGACTCATATATTGGGACACCAGGACTGCTGAGGAGGGCCTCAGACTCTCTCCCTGGCCCCTGACGCTCCCACAAATCTGGCTCCAGCTGATGTTTCTGGCTTTATCACGTAATAAGTGACCCTTCCACACACACTCCAAAATGGACTGCCACTCCTCTGGGTCTCTTCCTGTGAGTCCATCCCAGCCTGCACAACTTAGCTCGCAGGGAGCACCAGCCCCCTTTTCCCTGTCTCTGAGGTAAGTCCCAGCACAAAAGTCACCTCTTCTGCAAAGTGTTGCTCTTACTTGGCATTTAGCATTTACTGTTGGCCTTCACAAGATCTCTTTTCATGTGTATTACGTCTTTTCTAATTCAACTGGAAGTATTTTGAGGGCAGAACTGGGTCTTCAAATGGCAATATCTCAATTAGTAAATCTGGGGAAAAGGCTCTCTCTGAAACAAAGTTGGCTGGGTCCGGAGAGGGCTGGGGAGTGGGCCAGGCTCCTCCCTGCTGGACTGGCCCCTTTGGTGAAGCAGAAGGAAGAGATCATCAGGCCGCCTCAGCCAAGGAGCCAGGTATGAGGCAGCAAGGGGGCCAACAAATCCTGGACTATCACATGTAGTCTGGGGCCATCGGAAGGTCATGTATGGGATTGGATTTTTAAAACACCATCATTTTCACAAATGATGATTTCACAAATCTGGGCATAATTTAGTTATCAATCATAAAGAATGACAGAAAAACTTGGCTGAGATCAAAGGGACTTATGTGCTATCTGCTTCTGTGAACTAACCTTAGTCATGGCCCTCATCTTCTTATCCATACTTTTCTTTCCCTTGACTCCCCCCTCGCTATTTTAATCTTTTGATCATATGAATTTTCCTAAGTTGCCTCCAACTCTGTAAAACAGTGAGGCTCCAATAAAATATGAGTTGGTCCAGTTCTCTTTTAAATGCTACAATGGTGTACAAAAATGATGTCCCAAACAATTCATTATAGCAAAGATAAGTGACAAAAATAATGCATGTGAATCACTAAAGTATAGTGCTTGGCACTTAGCACTCAAAAGTTAAGTTGAAAGGACACTCACAATTCTTACTAGCTTCTCTGGGCTGAGTTTTCTCATGTGTAAAATAAAAACAACATCTTAGGTTTGTTCATTTGTTCAATCATTCATTCCAAAATCATTCACTGAACGTTTACTACCTATAAGGAACAGTTTTAGGTATTAGAGATAAAATGACGAACACACTTAAAGTCCTTATAATCATGGGGCTTATATTCTAGTAGAAGAGTGACAACCAAGGAAACAAACAAACAGAAAATTTCAGATAGTGGTTGGCGCTGTGATGAAAATACAAGAAGGTAAGAGACTAGAGTGATTCAGAAGTAGCTTGGCTACTTTAGACCAAAGGTCAAAGAGAACTTCTCAGAGGAGGTGACCTGTGAGCTGAGTCAACTGACAGAACCAGCAAGGCAAGCACCAGGGGCAGAGCACTCCATGCAGAGGGAACAGCAACTACAAAGACCCTCAGTTAGGGGCAAGTGAGCCAGGAACCAGGAACTGCAGAAGCCCCTGAGCCAGGAGTGCAGAGAGGGAAGGGGCAGTGCTGAAGGATGGAGGCAGCCAGTACCAGATCATGCAGGCCTTAGAGGCCTTGGTAGGGACTCTGGATTTTATTCCAAGCAGGTGGAGGGTTGTAAGCAAGAATGTGACAAGATCTGAACTTGGTTTTCAAAAGACCACTCTGCCTGCAGTGTTGAGGCAGAAGTGATTTTTTTAAGGTCTCTTCTTAGCTCCAGATATCTGACTTTCCCAGGTCATTATTCTAGGCTCCCATGAACTGGTTGCCTGAGCAAGGAAGATGCATTCTCCTCAATTAAAGAGAGAGCAAAGGGAAGGAGCCGTTTCTGCCCCAGGCAGAAGCGAGGAATCCGTGTTACCTAGTTCTGCAGGAGATGGAGGGAGTGGCCCAGTCAGGGAAGGGTGGGAATCCCAGCTTGGAAAACATCCCCAAGCCACCTGTATTGTTTCTGCCTCCTGTGTGGAAGTTTCTGCCAATGACACAGTGCACTGGAATGCTCTCCCCCACCCCCCATACACCCAATCTTCCCTTTACAGAGGCGGAGTTGTACTTTGCATTCCTCCCAGGATTGAGCTCAAATCTAGCCTACAGGAAATGGTCGATAAAGAGCTACTGATTGATTAATGAAGAGAGGGAATATTCTCAGCCATTAGGCAAATATTAATGAGTACTATGAGTACTATGTTGCTCTCTGGGGATACAAAGTGATTAAGATGGGTTTTTTGCCTTCACTGAGCTCAGAATGCAGCAGATAGACCAAAAACCACAGACAGCTACACAGCTGGATACAAGAGTAACAGCAGCAACATTTACTAGGCCCTCTTTATTCAGAAGTAGAACACTGTGGGCTTTGGAGCCAGACTGAGAGTCTAACCATGACTTCACCGCTTACCAACCTAGCATCTTTGTACAAATTCCTTAACTTCCCTATGCCCCAACTTTTCTCCTCTGTAAAATGAGAATTATAATAAGAATGACTACCTCAATGGTACTGTTTTGCGAATTCACTGAATTAACACATATGAAATACTTAAGGGTAAGTGCTCTATAAATGTTAGCTATTATTAAAATTACTGTAACATTTGTGCCAAGCTCGACATGTATGATCCCATTTCATCCTTACAAAAACCCTACAAGGCAGGTATTATCATCTCCATTTCTGAAATAGGGGAACTGAGGTTCAGAAAGGGGGAGGAATGCCCCAACAGCAAACAGCTGGTATATGCTGGAGCCAGATTTAAACTCAGCTCTGTCCCACGCCAGAGCCCATACTTCGAAAATGAAATGATCCCATTCTCTTCAAAAGCTCCCAGCACAGCACAGTGCCCAAGCACAGCAGAGGCCACATAAAGACAGCTATGGTTATTATTCCATTGTTCCTGGAGATCTTCCAGTAGTGGGTGCTGTGGAGCCCACAAGAAGCATCTCTTTTGAGAAGGGTTCAAAGGAAACTGATCTGGGTGCCATCTGCAGGCTTTGCTCTGGAGTTCTATGGGTTCCTCTCACTGAAGCTTGGGCTACTAATTTGGAACCCTACCTTCTACCACTAAATCAGACTCAGAAACTGCTCCCAGGTGCCTGGACACCTGCATGGACAGGCAGGCAGTTTCCTCTGGGCTGACTTCTTGTCTGGCTCTACACATCTCTCAGTTTCATCACTTAGCCACCAGCCTGGGGCCTCTTGCCTGCACCTGCTGCTGGACCCAGCCCCAGGGGACCCTGCCCCAAAGGGCCATTTCTGAGTGACTCCCTGGGGACTTCCTTGATATGGTAACCTCTGGGGTTCCGTATGAATATGGGTGCTATGAGCAAAGGGAAATTCTTCTGAGTAGCAGACCGAGAGTGGGTAGAACGAGGGGTGGTTGTTCTTGTTTTGAATCAGAGGGGAGCGCTGGGTGAGGCCCACTGTGCCTCCCAGTTTTATATTTAAGCAGCACTGATCCTGGCCAGTCAGAGCTCCCACTCAGCAGTCTGGCCAAGATGGGTGAGAACATCCGGGGGTGAGGAGTTAATAGTCATTTCTACTTCCCATTTGAGTCTTACTCAGAGGTCTGGCCTTGCCGGGTAATTAGATAGAAGGCAACCAATGGCTGAACCAAGGAATGGCCAAACCTTACACTGAGAGGAAAAGGAAAGACCCAGCATTTGGGGAGCTTTTCCTCCGCACCAGGCTCTGTGCCCAGGCACTTTACATACATTGTTCACCATTATGAATGTTCATTAACTCGACACTAAACACTCGACCACCAAGTGCTAGGCACAACAGTAGCTGATGACAGTGGATGAGATGCGGTTTCCACCCGCAGTAAGCTCAGGGCACCTTGCTTAGTCTTTCTCCCAACAAGCCTGTGAAATAATTATTGTTTCCATTTTATAGATGTCGAGGTTTACAGAAGTAAAGTAACTGTCCAAATTCATGAAGCTAGATAGTGAGAGAGCCAGGATATTGCTTCACTCAAAAAATGCTTGATGGTTGAATGAATTAATGAGTGAATGAATGAATGATACAGTTACGGTTTTGATCTCAGTCAAGGAACAGCAACAAGACCAAACATTTATAGTTCTCAAAGTGCTTCTTCATCTATCATCTCCTTGGGCCTCTCAGCTGGCCCATGAGGGAGGCAAGGGGGGTGTTATCTCTCTTCAGCAGATGAGGCAACAGGCTTACAGCCACACAGCAAACAAGGAGTGGGGCTGTCCTGGAAAACTCCAGAGTCCCCACAGCACTTTGTTTAATCATTCAGACGCACGTCAAGCACCTATGTGCTTGGCATGCTCCTATGCTCTTTAAATATTCAACTCATTAAGTCTTCCCCTCAGTCAACAAATGATGATTGAATGTCTTCTATGTTCCAGGTTCTGTGGCAGGATCTAGGGATAGGGCAGTGAATAAAGCAGAGGAGGAGATCCTTGCCTTCCTGGAGACACTTGGCAAAGATGGAAGAAAATATGCCCCAATTCCAAATTCCCAGGCAGCAGCAATGGCCAAATCCCCATTGGGTACAGCATAATTTGGGGCCCTTGTGGAGGAGGTGGGGGACAAGCTTATGAGCTATAGCCCCCAGCTTCAGGAATCTTAAAATCTCCCAAGTTCTTGGTTCAAAGGATATCCATATACTCTGTCAGCCTAAAAGTTTGCTCTTGGAGAGTAGCTCCAACAGTGATCATAGCTTCCTGATCACCTGTGAAGGCAATCTGCTAATAACAGCTGTAACAGTAGCTGTCATACCGAGTAATTACTATGCCAGGCTCCATGCTAAATGCTCCATGCATCTTACCACTTATTTTCATGATCAAGAGAGTCTTTAAAGAAAAGTACTACATTATTTTCGCCTTTTAATAGATGAGGAAACTAAGGCTGAGAGAGATTAAGTAATCTGTCCAAAGATAACTACAGAGCAAGTAGGATTCAGCACTGGTTTGTCAAATTTTGTATCTGGCTCTTAACAGTGATGGAATTTCTCCCAGGGAGGCACTGGAGAGGCAAACATCAAGAATACCAAGAGCAGCTGTTTCCTGGGATGGCTGGGGCCTCCAGAGCCCCCAACAGATTCTTCCTCACCCCCTTTTATCAGGTCTGAATATCAGACCAGAGAGGGAAAGGTAAGGAGGGAATGGTTAGGTATGCTCAAGCTATCCCTAGGGCAACACAAGTCTCTCTCTCTGCTGAACCTCCAGGGAAGAAGTCTGTGACCTTCATTTGCCACTCACCCCACCTCCCCCCGCAGAGACAGAAGGGGGGCGGGGATGGGGGTGGGGGCAGGGGAGTCTTTTCCCTGGGTTGGGGAGGGGTGGGGCACACCAGGGAAGAAGGAAAAAAGCCTGACAAATTCTTTCCTCTCTTGGACAAGAAGCCTGTACATGTGATATGGTGCGTGTCCTGCACATGGAAGCCCCACAGGGAAACGCCAGGGCACCTTTTGGACCCAAGAAGCCTCAGAGAGGAGAGACTGGCACAGCCCTGAACTGCAAGCTAAGCTAACAATTTCTAAGCATTGTAACTAGGTCATCAGGTTCCTGGAGAAGCCAGCTGTGTCTGGGGAGGTGGGGGATGGGGAGGGAAATTTTGCAGCCTACCAAGATCCCTTCTTCCCTTCAGGCCCCGCCCTCCCCGAAATCTACACCTGCTCCCAAACTGACCCCTCCCCCCAGCTGGGCCCAGCTGTCAACGGCTCCTAATGCCCCACCCCTGCCTTCCATGTGCCGGAACTATGGGGGCCTCTTGGACAGGAGGTACCTTATTGCCACCTGAGCTCTTCGGAAAGGGAGCTGTGGGACAGGGAGGGAGTGGCCTCTCCTGGGGGGTATCTCTTACTCCATGAGGGCAGCAAGAAAGCTGGGCCCCTTTGGGCCTGCCCAGGGTACCTTCCTGGCATTGTTGCCACAGGTGGAAGGAGACAGGTGATGTTTACCCTGCTGAGACCAGAGTTGCCAAAAGGCTTCAATCAAGCCTTTGAATCTGCACCTGGCCTGGAGCCCCAAAATAACAACCAAGGCAGCCTACCTGATCCACAGGTTGCAGGTGCCTCTGGCTTTTTTCTCCCTGCAGCTCTGCCTGCTGAGCCCTGGCTGGCAAGGGAGTCTCTCTTCCAGTGATAACCAGAGACCTGGCTGCATGGCTCTGGTGTTGGGCCTCTGCCCACTGGGCCCACCTCTACCATCAACTACCCCCATCCCTCTGTCCAGGGGTCTCCGTCATCATTCACCATTCCCTTCTCCCTGAGCAGCTTTACTGACAGCCCAGACCCTCTTCCACCAGTCTGCCTCCTCGCTGTCTCCCACATGCTTCAAACACATTCCCCCCTCCAGCTTTGTCTGAATCCGTCTTACTTACCAAGGTTGCCCTTGCCACATTCTTTTCACTTACTGAACACCTTCATGGTCCACATCTTCCTAGTAGGTAGTAATGATGCCTAACACTGACTGAGCATACTGTATTCAGGCACTGTGCTAGGTAGGCTACAGAGTCCCTCACTCATTCAGCAAGTATTTACCAAGTGGATCCCATGTGCCAAGCACTCTGCTAGATGCTGGGGATGAAGGAAAATTGAGACAAAGCCCCTACACTCTGGGAGCTTAGCTTTTACAAGAGGAGTCAGACAGTAAAGAGGTAAAGAGAGGTGGCCTCTGGAGAGGTGATATTTGAGTTGAGACCTAAATGCTAAGATAGCCCTGATCAGATCTAGGGGAAGAGTGATCCAGGCAAGCCTATGCAAAAGAGATTACTACCATTATCTTCATTAAGGGATGACTGCTACCTTCATTTTACAGATAAGAAAACTGAGGACTCGGTGTGAACTGCACAAAGCCACCTTGCTGGGAAAGCTATCATCCAAGTCTCTAGTGACCTTTCTTCTTCCTGACACTTTCCACTACTGGCACAGAAGAGGGTCTGGGCTGGTAACCCAGTTGGTGAGGGAGAGGTGCACAGGATGATGCAGGCTGAAGGTGGAGGCCCCTGGGCCGAGCCACCAATTGAGTAGCTGATGGTGGAAGTGGGCTGGTTTGGCAGAGGTCCAGGGCACCTGTGGGATGTAGCCAGCAAGTCTGTCTTCTTGCATTTCTAGAGTCTACACTACAGATTTGGCACAGTTTGCCTGGAGCCATTCACCAAGCATTGTGAGTCCATTCCTACTGCTTTAAATGAGTTTTCTTCCTTAAAGACAGAAACATTTTTGTAGCCTAACCTGCATATAATAATAACAACCCTTCATGTTCACTGAGCAGATCCTGGCTGAGCCCTTGCCCAACCCCAGGCCCTGTGCCAGGTACTCAGGGTAAAATAAGCCAGTCCAGGCCTGCAAAGAAGCAATGACGCCGTGACTTGAGGGTAGGCTTTGGCATTAGATACAGCTGAGTGCCAGCCCTGGCTTTGCCACTTACAAGGTGTGTTACTGTGGACATGTCATAGAGCCTCTTGAAGCTCTGGATTCTCCATCTTCACACCAAAGCAGTTGTGAGGACCAAACAAGATGAGTATGTCAGGGACATAAACATAGCACCTGGCACAGAGCAAGCACTCAACACACAGCATCTGTCATTATTACTAAAAAACACTTTTGCATTTCACTTTCTCATCTGAACCTTGCTTACTCTGGTAGGCCGATACTATTCTCTCAGATTTATGGATGAGAACTTAACACTGATTTGTCTAGGGCTACACTATCAGCAAGTAATTAAGCTAAGTTTCAAACCTGAGTGCAGAGTTTTATCTATGGGTATGTAGAAAGTGATCAGCACACACTACAATGAACCTTGCCTGGTGTGTCTGGGAGCTGAGGAGACATAGGGGTGATGCACACAGCCTGACTCCGATGGCTGAAGGACACCAGCAAGGCCCAAGGTGTGGGGCATGGCAACAGACCACTGAGGGATGGGACTCAGTCCTCCTCATGGCAGTACCCATAGTATCTCCAGCACTTAGTGCGAATAAAGCATTCACCATTATTTGCTGATTTAACAAATGAAACAAAACTCTGAGGACATCTCTGAGCAATGAATCCAGCCTTAGGGAAGGCAGGCAACATCTATAACACTGAGTTAAAAAGCTAGAATTCTAAACCATTTACTGTGGGACAAGTCCCCTTGCCTTAGTTTCCTCCCTGAAATGGGACTGAACATACCTACCTCACCCACCTCACCATGACATGATGTATACAAAGAAGTCTGGTGAGTTATAATGTGTTATCATGTACATAAAAGCAATTATCATCATGCTACAGACCACTAAGGTAAAGTGTTGTGAAGACAAACATGTCAGGTCTGAATCCCAGGTCATCCTGGTATTAGCCTGTGAGGGCCTGAGCATGTCACTTTTCTCTGAGTCTTAGACTTCTCAACTATAAAATGAAGATGACAGCACCTACCTTGTAGAATTTTTTACGATGGCTTACAGATAAAGAACACAGGCTTGGACAGACCTGATTTCAAATCCTGACTCTGCTTCCTACTAACTGAATCCCCCAGAACCTCACTGACCTATAATGCTGAGGTTGCTGGACAGTAACACAGAGATGAAATTGGTGACAGCCCTGTCACATAGTGAGCGCTGAATAAATACCAACAATCATTTGGACACTGGTACAGTCGGGGGAGGGGGCACAGTGTAGTGTTTAAAAGTGTGAGCTTGGAAGCTCCCCTCACAGGAGTAGCTTACCATGCTACCCTGCATAAATTGTTTAATCTCTCTGTCCCTCAGTTCTCTCATTTTGAAATAGGGATAATAATAGTAGCAACTTCAGAGTGTTGCTCTGCGAATGGAACAAATTAATACATGTAAGGCATTTTGAACAATGCCTGGCATAGAATAAGCACTTGATAAATGTTATGTGCTATTAATAGGAACGTGAACAATAATATTAATCACCAAATGGAATAAGAGGGAGGTACTGTGTAATCCTGGGACATGGGTATCCCATGGAAGAATTCCAGGGAAGTCCCTGGGCAGCTGTTTGTAGACAAGTTATCAGCCTCTGGGAGAAAGACTCCTCTACGGAAAGGACATGAGGCTGGGGGCTCCTAAGCAAAAATCTCAGTCCCGCTGACCAGGAGGCCAGCCTCTGGGGAGGCAAGTCAGGCTCCTTGGAAGGACACAGTGTTCCCAGCCCCGCCTGACTCGGGGGAACAAAGGCACGTGTGTGTGTGGCCAGCGAGAAGGGAGGGGAATGTTTCCCTTTCAAGAGCGGAACAAAGGATCTGAGGCATAGTTGAGTGCGTTCCAATCCCCTCCCAGGCTAGCTCCCATTCCTCAGATGATTGTCCAACAAGGTTTTCAACCTTCTAGCTTCCTCCTGAAAGGTGATCACAGGGAGGGGGTGGCAGGCTCCGCTTCACTCTACCCTCTGTCATCTGTCTCCATGAGGCAGGATTTCTACATGCCAAACCTCGAAGACCTCTCTGAGGAGTCCTGGGCCTCTGTGTGTGTGTGTGGGGGGGTGATGACTCCTGGGGGAATCCAGGGTTAATGGATGACACAAGGCACTGCAAGTGACAAGTTTAATGTCCCTCTAGGGGGAGTCCAAGACTAAAACTGCTACTAAGCGTAGAGCCAGAAAACCCAGGAGTTCTGACCAACCCCCAGTGTGAGGTGGGTGGAAAGGTCTGACAGAACTCAGTGGAAATGCATTTTCTACATCTTAAAGGGATGATCACGGGCTGGAGAGAGAAGCTGGGTGAAGGGTGAAGGGGGAGGGAGCAAAGAAAGTAACTGACAAGAGGAAAGGGAGAGACATGGCCAAAAAAAGGAGTTTGTGTGTGGGGGAGCCTTTAGGGATATTACTTTCTAATTTCCACACTATTGCCAGCAAGAATCCGGCTACAGGGTTGGGACAGGAAGCAGTCCATGGAAGTCATTGCAATGGCATTTCCTGAAGAGCGAAAGAAAAACCTTTGGTTCCGAGGGGAGCTCTGGAGTCTGCCCAAAAAGCCCTGTAGCTTGGAGCTAGCCCTAAGGCTCTGGCTAGGCCTGAGAGTCTCATCAGGGATGAAACCAAGTAGCAGAAGGTCCCAAAGGCAGTTTCTAACTGCAAAAACACTATTTACAAAAATCAATATGTAATAAACGGAAAGCCAGATGATGTGACTGAAGGAGCCCTAGGTTGTGGCTGCTAGTTGCTGCTGATACTGATGGTCACTATTCTGAGAGCCTTACGACATGAATTAACTCACTGAATCTTCAGAACAGGGCACTATTATAGCCATTTACAAGTTAAAAGACTTGCCCAAGGTCACACAGCACGTTAAGTGATCTAGTCAAGATTTGAAAACCCAAACCCAGCATCTTCCTCCTGATGTAACCTTGGGCAAATCACTTCATCTTTCTCAGCCTGATTTCCCCCTGCTCAGCTCCCTGGGTGGTTAGTTATAAGCATCAAAAAGGCAAGGTGGGGGGAATTCCCTGGAAGTTCAGCGGTTAGGACTCCCGCGCTTCCACTGCAGGGGCACAGTTCGATCCCTGGTCAGGGAATTAATATCCAGGATGCTGTGTTGTGTGGACAAAAAAAAAAACTCAACAAAAGTATCTGGGAACACTGGAACCACAGTCCCTCAGGGAAATAATGAGCAGAACTCACTCCATTAAGAAAAAAAATTTTTTTTTAATTTAAAAAGGCAAGGTGAATATGAAAGTGCTTGCTAAGCTGTAAAGTGCTACATAAATGTGGAGTAGAATTATTGTGGGGTCAGTGACAAACTACCCCACATTAACACTGGGATTAGTTAATTTTTAGCAATTAAAGTGCTGCAGCTATTGAAAGGAAAGAGCCATCCTAGAGCATAACTCTCGTGAACTATGCCATAATGGTGGAATCCACCACAAGGCCTAGAGCCAGTAAGAAGCAGGATTCCTAGACTCAACTTCAACCCTCCATCTTAATGATGAGGAAACTGGGGCCTAAGGGTAAAGTCACTTGGCCAAGGTGAGACAGTGAGTTGAGGCAGATTTGAGGCTAGAACTGGGATTCTGACTAAGACCAGTGCTTGACCAGCATGGCAAAGGAGCATATAGAGCTTCTGGCAGGACAAGAACACTGCTAGGGCCTGCCTGCCCTAAGGATGTGCCCGAAGGTCACTATGGAGTCCAAATCTGTGAATGGGTCTCCAACACGAGTTCTGTGGCAAAGATGATCAGAATTACCATACCAACCTGTGCCAGGCTCTATGCATCTCAGGCAGATCTCGTTAGGTCTTTGTCATGACTTTGTGAGGCAGGTAACATTTGCCGCCAGGTTCAGACAGTTCAAGGAGCTTGCCCAAGGTCACAGAGCTAGACAAAGGTGATCTGGGACCTCAACCCAGACATGGTACAGTTATACAGAAATAGTGCTAGAATGGAGGAGGACCATTCAGCATACCACATTTGAAGACACTATCCCTGAAGACCATCTAGCTTATTTAGCCCTGATTCTATGACCTCCAAGTGGTTAAAAAATGTGGCTTTCAAGGTTGCCGAACCCATCAATATGCCATGTGCAAGCCTGGTCTTGGTCCCTTTTCACCATTTCTACCTCCACCTCCTGATGCAAGCCACTCTTCCTTCTCACCTGACAGCTGCACCAGCCTCCTCTTGGCTGCCATCCTTGCAGAATTCAGATCATTTCACCCCTGCTCCTAATCTTCTCCTGGCCTCTCTCTCATTCAACCAAAGCCAAGTCCTCATCATTGCCTGTGATGGCTATGTGACTGGGCCCCTGGCTACCTCTCCCCCACCGAATCCCAACCACTCTCCCATCTCACCTTCTACTGCACTCCGTCTTGCTGTTTCTTCTGCAGCTACACTGGCCTTCTTGCTCATTCTTGAGCATACCAAGCACACTCCCTCCTGAGTCCAGCCCTCTTGTTTATAACACGCTTTCTACAGGTACCCCTATCAACCACCATCTTACCTTCTTCAGGTCTTGGCTCAAATACTACCTTTTGGTGATGCCTTCCCTAGGCCCTCTTTTAAAACTGCAGCCCTACCTCCTTTGCTAGGCATGTCCTATGACTCAATGTGCTTTATTTTCTTCACAGCACTTAGTATCACCTGATATATGTAATGTATGTATGTAATTACATGTTGTCTGCTTCTCCCCACTAGAATGTGAGCTTCACAACACAGAAACTTAATTTTATTTAATGCTGTACTGCCAGTGCCTAGGACAGCCAGACACATAGTTGGAGCTCAGTTAATACTATCTAAATCAATGAATGAATGATTAGATAAAGGGCAATTCCCATTACTATTATCCTAGTTTGATAAGTGTCTATTTCTTCAGAAATTTAGTGGGCTTCTCTTCCATCAGGTACCTGCTATGCCTAAGACCTCTGCTCAGTGCCGATTAAACAAGTATGGACAAGAGGTGGACTCCATCCTCAGGAAGCTCCTAAACCTAGTAGTAGGTCTGGTAGTGTTAGAGATGTCTTCTTTCTACTACCTTAAATGCTATCCCTGTGATTCACTTATCCAAGTTCTGCTGGGTACTATACCAATAAAAAAGGCTTAACCCATCTTCCTCCAGATATTTGAAACCAGTGATCATGGTCTCCTGAGTCTTCTCTTCCCCAGGCTAAACAAAAAGACCCAGTGGGACTGTCTGACTCAGATCTGCCAACTGGGAATGGGCAAGACAGACTGCCGGCTGAAGAGACAGAAGAGAAGCAGATCCAGGAGCAGAGTGGCTCCTTCAAAGAAAAGAGAGGGAGTCCTTGGGGAGGACTCCGTGGAATGAGGCTGAAGGTTGGGGGTGGGGACAAGGCCCTGCTAATTAAGGTAGTAGATTATGTTGCTGTAGAAGAGCAGCTCACTGGGAATTACCCCTAAATCTATCCACGCTAAACCCAGACAAAACCATGGCTGCTAAAAGAAAGTCCTGTGATGGAAGGCTGAGGGTGCTGGAAAAACCAACCAGGGAGGATGCTCAAGCCACTGGCCTCAGGACAGATACCTGCTGGGGAAGGGACAACTAACAACTGCTGCTTCCTGTAGCCCAAACAAATCTGGTGACTACCCACACAAAAGCCAAGAAAACCCTCTAGGTTCCGCTGGGGCCCCCTGAAAAATACCTGGGTAATTTTCTACCAGAAGCTGAAGGGCTCGTGGGGCTACTGGGGAAATCAGTCCTAGGAAGCCTGGAAAACCCTGTGATGGTGATGGAGTTTTAAGGGCAACTTCAGATGCACATCCAGAAGAACCGGGTGTTTTGAGGGGGAGCCCCTGAGACACTTCTATCTCACTTTGGGACCTGAATGAGATTACTAAAAATTTCCACGTTTGGGGTTTCTAATGGGGTTTCCCCAAGAAAACCGCAGAATTGCCAACAGCTGCTGAGGATCTGCAAAGGTCGCTGAGGTGCTTCAGCGAAGCATACATCGGCCAAAGAAGCCAGAATAGGCAAGAAGAAACCTACAGAAACTAGAAGACCACAGAGCCATGCAGCCTGGGAAAGGCCAAATTATGTCCAACCCCACCTCGCCCCAACAATGGTTCATTACTTTCAGCAACAGTGTTTCCATCAAGCTAAGGGGTTTCCCAGGGACAGCTATTTCAAAATGGCCTGGCCTACCTGGGTCCCCACATTAGCTGTCCACATTCCCACTGGAAAGCTCCAGAAACACTCTGTCCCTACCATTCTAGGTGAATAAAAATCTCAAGGGCTGGCTTTGTTTCTCAAGAAACTCTGGGGACAAAGTTCAGTTTTCGGAGGCAGGCAGCCCATTCATTAAAATAGGTGCCTCCACCCTACAATTAAGGCCCAAGGAGAGCCTTTGTTCTAGATCCTTTACTAGAGTCAAGCTATGGCAGGTGGCTATCATTATTTCATTTTACAGGTGGGAGAGATAGATGGACAAGAGAGACAAACAGGTTCAGCATCTTGCCAGGTAAATCCAGGTAGGCCGTGGTGTGGAATTTCAGTTCTTTGGAGCATCACCCACAATTAAGTAGCCATACCTGGAGCAGGCCATCTTCTCCCTTATGCACACAATTCTTACCTACTGGTAGGGCTTGAAAAGGTTTGAACAATGAAAAAATTAACAAGAAGCCCATTTTCACTGGGCAAAACCCTGATACCCACTTGAGTTTTACTAGTGCCAGAATGTGCAGAGGCTTACACACATGCCTTTGGCAGCCTGCTACTGCCAACAAAGGTGCTGTTCTTCCTGCAGCCCCTGAACAAGTCCTGCATCACAGACTCAAGTGAGCATTTCCACAGGCATGTTTTGTTTGGCCCAACAGCACCTCTGGCTCACATTATTACTCCTAGGACAACTTGATATGGAGGGAAAAGGTTTAGGCTTTGGAGTCAGGCCCACCTAAGTGTAAATTCTCAGTCAGTCACTTAACTGGCTGAGGAATACCTGGGGCCAGTTACTTAGCTACCAGGAGCTTCATATGTAAACTGGGAATAAACCCACCTACCTTAGAAGATTATTGTGTGCAGTATATGAAATTGCATGTCATTTCCATGAAAAAAGTACCATGTCTGGCTCATGGCCAGCACCTAGCACGTGCCTGCCTCAGAGCAGATGCTCAGTGAATTCTGGTGGCATAAGTAAAAGAACTAACACAATGCCTTACACATAAGATGTACTCTGTAAAGGCTCATTTCCTTTTCCTTTCCTGTTGGGATGCTAAATTTAGAGCATATCCCAGGGTGGAATGGCTCTTAACTCCCACGATCATGGATCCCCCCAGCCACAGCCTCTAGGAAGGTTATGAGATGCACTTGCGTAGCCAGCCCATAGCTCAAACAGGATGGTCCCTGACAGGGAAGTAGGCAGGTACCTTCTACCCAAAGGATCCCATGTCACATGTTCTTTACCTCCTGGCCTCAGGGAGAATGCATGCCCAGAAATGGTTTTGACATAACTGGCTCTTCTGCACACATCCTCTCTGTTCACCAAGAGGAAGTAACATATAGTATGCTGTCCAATGGGCTCTGATAATTCTTGAGCAAAGAGACAGAAAATGGAATTTCAGTACAGTGGTGATCTAATGAACTTGCCCAGTGCTGCTGTGTCTAAAACCTTTGGAAACATGCCCAGTGCTGCTGTATCTAAAACCATGCAACACTGGGTGACTAAGAATTCTCTGGTCCAGAGAGCCCTCTCAGAGGCTGGCAGGCCAGGAACCTCTCCCACACTGCCTTTTGTTAATAGCTGGCCACAACCCACCTGGTATTAGGACCACCAGCCAAAGACAACAGTCAGACAAAGTGGGCAAACGGCCCAAGTCTCTACTTGGAGATGCCTCAGAGGGTGTGTCAGAAACGCTGGAATCCGGTCCCTCCTGTAAGAAGCTAAATAAATATTTGCCCCCAAAGAGAATCAAAGCAGGAGAGAATAAGAGAGGTCATCGTACAAACCTACAGGAACTATTTAATCATTTATCCCCCCAGGGAGTTCATTTACTGAAAGGCTTTCAAGTCTGGTCAGCCTTAGCTAAAGAAAGCCCTACACCTTTACCTCCCCAACCCCACCCCAGTCATGTGACCTCTACTGACTTGACCTCTTTGCCTTTTACAAGAACTGGCAGCAGGAAGAGTTGATAAAGTTGCAAAGAAATGGGAAATCAGACAGGGGGTGGGGTTCCAGGAGGTCCCTTGCTCAGCGTGGTGAACTGAAGTGCCTGCCACGCCCTAGGCCCAGCCTCTGGATAATTGCATTCTTAACATTCCTGAGTCCATGATGCATGGTCCTTTCCACCTCAGCTCCTCAATAGATGACTTATTTTCCACAGCCTGCTTGATTTTCTGGGTTTTCTGAGGGGACAGAATACCTTTCATAAGTCCTCACCTCCCCGAGGCAAGGAGATAAGCAAGGAGATAGGACTGAGTTCACTGCAAAAAAGCAAAAACTGCCTGCAATGACCACGGGTAAAGAATCTCTCACCACTCTCTCATCCTGACTTGGTGATGGGAGAGGGAATTCTCTTCGCCGGCACAGGAATGAGGAACGACTCCTGGGCCCAGAAAGTGTACCTGGGACCGACAACAACTACTACAGCAAGCTTGCTGGTGTCTGTCACTGCTAACATTAGCTCCAAGATTTACAAGGACTGCAAGGCAAAGAGGGCTTGCCACATCTTTTTAGTGGAAGAAGCTGAGGCTCAAGGTAAACTGGCCTGTCCAAGGTCACATGGCTAGTTAAGTTGACAGGGCTGGGACCCTACACTTGCATGTATCAGTTTGTTTTTGAAGTCTGTCACAGAATCTCAATGTCCCAAGGAGCCCCACAGACCAGGTTCTTGCTTTGCCAGCAAACAGTGCTCAGTGAAGAGGCCCCAGGGCCCTGGCTGCAAAGCGACAGGCAGAACAGCTGGAGCTCCCCAACCGACCCCAGGCAGTGAGGTGCAAAGTCTCTGGGCTTAATACGAGACACAGCAAGAGCTCAGTAAACTGGCCAACCACACAGAAAGTTGCATACTTTAGAGCCAATGAACATAGGGGCGCAGCACAAACACAACTGGCCCACTGGCACATCTTATACCCTAAAATCAGACAATCCTCAGCCATCCAAGCCAGTGGGATGCAAAGCCTGGTTGTGCAAACTCTGAAATAAAGGGAACTTGATTTGGGGGAGGGAAGCCTGGGACAGGATTGACATCTCAGAGAGTAAGATTGAAGGCGCCTGTAGGTCACTGATACTCACTATCTTCTCCAGGCATTACACTCATCACCCCTAAGTATGTTGAGCCATTATGTCAGGGTGAGGGCAACACTGGACTACATTCCCACCCTCAAAGGTTCGGGGCCAAATGAACACACAGCCTATGTTTTCCTCTGTGAAGAAGATGGAACACAAGTACGAAAGAGTAGGGTCATGAGAACGACCAGAATGAAGATGTCTGGTCCTTGCAGAACTAGGTCATCTGTATTTCAGAACAGTTAACCTCTGGTGGTGCAATGAGGCTAGTCACATCTCCTGAACAAACAACATCTCCAATAACCACCCAAAACAACAGAAAGAGACACAGGGGAAAGGCTGTTGGGATCTGACCAGAGGCCAAAGAAAAGGGACACACAAGGGACGTGGTCCTTACCCAGCCGCCGTTCTCCTGGATCCAAGGCTCTAGGTGGTCATTCAGGTAAGTGGCCATCCAAGTTGCGATCCGACTCACCAATACCTGCATCTCCTTGTCTACGCTTTCCACGCACAGTGCC
The DNA here is from genome assembly GCF_030028045.1 of Hippopotamus amphibius kiboko. NCBI lineage: Eukaryota > Metazoa > Chordata > Mammalia > Artiodactyla > Hippopotamidae > Hippopotamus > Hippopotamus amphibius. The sequence continues at coordinate 27,853,632 of NC_080197.1, read as the reverse complement.
CCACCGAAGGAGAAAAAGGCCACAATGCGACCCCAGTTCACCCCATCCCGGAAGAGTTCGTTCACTACCTGCTCAAAGCTCTGATACGCTGTCCCTGGGGTGATGTGAAGCTGGGATGTCAGGTCACTGAATGCCCGCCGGTACCTCAGTTCAAACTCATCGCCAGCCTCCCTCAGCGCTTGCTTCACCGCTGCCATGGGGATCACCTCCCGGGCATCCAAGCTGCTGCTGTGGCCAGTGGCTCCATTCACCGCAGGGCTGTCCGCCAGGTGCCAGGATGGGTTGCCATTGATGGCACTGGGGGTTTCCATGTCTGATTCAGTCCCTTCTGGGGCCTCAGTTCTGTTCTCTTCCACATCACTAAACTGACTCCAGCTGTATCCTTTCTGGGAAAGCTTGTAGGAGAGAAAGTCAACCACCAGCTCCCGGTTGCTCTGAGACATTTTTATAATAGGGATGGGCTCCACCAGTCCATTGTCCAAAACACCTGCTTACTCACTGAGTCTGGTCTCTGCTTAGTGGTTCTCTTCTGAGATCCAAAGCCAAGATAAGATTCTGAAGGGAGAGAAAAAGCTTCAGGAAAAAAAAATTAATATGCATGCCATTTACCCTACAACATCCCACTCCCCCTCCAAGCACCTACACTGGGTTCTTTGTGGCTCTTATGAAGGTCTGGGTCTAGCTTCCAAGCGACTTCAATGAAGTCAAATTGAAAGCACCAGTGGGCTCTGAATCATCACACCGGCCTTTTTTTTTTTTCCTCAGCCACCCCCTTTTCTCCGAAATGTCTTCCTCAGAAAGTCACCCCCATGGGCAGTCTGCCCCCTACCCCCACCCCCGCATCACCTACATTCAAATCCGTCTCGGGCGACGGCAGGCAGGTGCAGCCCCCGGAAGATCTTTTGTATCATAGGTCGGGAGAGGAGGTGGCAAAGGGGATGCCGGTAACTCAACTGGCCTCGCGGCGGCTGGCAAAAAATGCAGCTCCGGCTGGAGAGATCATGCGACCCGGAGGACTGCGAGCTCAGAAGGCGACACAGGAATTACGAAGCTCAAGAACCGGCCCCTTCGCTTGCTTCCTCCTCCATCGCCCAGATCGAGGGCGGCCGCTCAGCAGCCGTGGCCTCCTGCCACCCGCGAGCCCAGCCCCCTCGCTCTTGCACGCCCCTTGGCTCTCCGCCTCCTACTGGGAGCCAGGAGAACTCTCTCGGAGGTGGCTGGTGTGAGGTTTAGTTTTTTGTTTTCTCTCCTATTTAAGTACCAGCCCAGGGTGAGGCTTCCGAAGAAACCCTGAAGGGACTTCTCAATGGGGCTCAAGGTTTCGATGAGGGACGGAGAAAGGGGAACACTGCCTCGGATCTGCGGTCTGACTTTGGAAAGGCCATCCACGGGCCTTTCTGGGAGACTGAAAGCCGGGGACCCCCGCGAAACGCCAATGGTTTTCTTTGAATTCCCCAAAGGCCCTGGACGTGGCGGTGGCGGTGGGGGACTGCCAGGTCCTCCATTCCCCGCACGGACACAATGGCCGCCGGCGCCCAGCACAAAGAGCCCGCGAGGGTGAGGCGCCGGGCCTCTCCTCGGGTCAGAGAGAGGGTCGAGGCCTGCTCGAGCCGCCCCCCGCCCCACAGCTGGGACCACGTTTTCCTGGGGACAGGCCCAAGGCGGCTTGCTGACGCCCCCGGGAGGGCTTGGGGGCTGGGGGCTGCACCTCTCCCGAGGCGGGGGTGGTGGGCTGCGGCCTCGCGGCTTCCTCCGCGCGCTAAGCCCGGTACCCACCCGGCCACCGCCCCGTTGCTAGGCAACCGCTCTCCCTCAGGGGCGCCCCCTAGACCTTTCTGGGAGGCGGGGTCTCACCCCCGGCGGACCGCCCCAGCGTAGCCAATCAGCGAGCCCAGGTAGCACGGAAGCAGGACGGCGAGGGCTCCCATTGGGCGCAGCGCCCGCCACGCACAAGGGAGTCGGCGCTCTCACCTGCGAGCCCCGCGAGCCGTGGGGGGGCCACATACCCCCTTCATCGGCCAGGTTGTTTCCGGACGCGAGCGCTCTTCACTGCAAAGTTCCGCGCCGCGGACCCGGGCCGGCCTACCTGGCTGACGGCTCGCGCTGTCTCTTCCGAACGAGCCGGCCTCAGTTTCCCCTGAAGACACCGGGGGAACTTGCAAGCTCAGTCACTTCCGGTGCTGCGGCAGCGCGCGCGAGCCCGAGACGCAAAGGGAGTGCGCGCCTTGAGGACTGGCGTCAAGAACTGGGAGAGAGCGCCCCCTTGCGGTAGAGCTGGGGAATACGAAGACACAAGAAAGAAAAAAATCAAAGTTTACATTCACATTTCCATTCATTCATTCATTTAGTCAGCTTCTTCCACCCGTCAGTTTATATATCGAAAAAGCATCGCGTTGTGGCTAAGAACCTTGTGTCTTGGATTCTAGATTTGCTGGTTGGGCAAGTTACTCAGCTGTGCGTGCCTCAATTATCCATAACTGCAGATAAGTAAAACCCACCCTGCCTCATGGAGTTATTGTGATTAAAAGAGTTGTTATTTGTGAAGTCCATAGCCTATGCTGCATAAATTCACTCAGCAAATGTTTATTGTTTGGGTTGCTGAAGATAGAATGAGGAACAAGACAAGACATGGCCCGTGCTTTCAGAGAGACTTAAACCCTTGAGATGGAGAGAGACAGTAAACAGCTAAGAAGACAAAGAAGGTAATTTCAAATAGTGACTAGTGCTCTGAAGAAAACAAATCAGGTATTGTCATAAAGAGGGTGAAGGAGGGGGCTTCCTAGGTGGCGCAGTGGTTAAGAATCCGCCTGCCAGTGCAGGGGACACAGGTTCGGTCCCTGCTCCAGGAAGATCCCACATGCCACGGAGCAACTAAGCCCGTGTGCCAGAAAAACAAAACAAACAAACAAAAAAAAAAAACAAGAGAGTGAAGGAAGAGGTGCTCCTTTAAAGTGGGTGGTCAGAGATGTAAGTCTTGCCCTTCCTGCCCAGTGAGGAAGAGAGGCAATTTTTGAACTGTTTTTTTCAATTGTTTCAATTGTTTGTGTAGGGTACCAGAGATGGCCTCTTTTAAGAGATAACATAGAACCCAAGACCTGAAGTGTAAGAAGATGCCAATCCATCGGAAGAGTTTAGAGAACATCAGCCTTGGCAGAGGGAGTGGCTTGTGAAAGTGTCCTGAGGCAGGAAGATCTTGTCTGTCTCAGAAACTGAAGGAGAAGCAGTGTGACTGAGGGAGGGCAAATGTGGTGTGAGAGGAAGTTGAACAGTTGACCGTGAAAGTGAGTTGGACTTGATTCTAAACATTGAAAGGTGTTTTATTTTGTGGCAATTTAATTGATTAAAAATAAGACATTAAAAATGTACCAAAAAGCATAGAATTAGAAAGTCCTCTTCCCACCCCTGCTTTCCAATCCCTGGTTCCCCTCACAGAGGTCATCACTCTTAAGCCCTTTCCTCTGTAGTCTTTCAGAGATGGTCACTATATTCACAAGCAAATTTATATGTATAAATATTTTACACAACCAGTCACTTGCTATAAACGCTTCTACTTATTGCTTTTTTTTTTTTTTTGCTGAGCTCTGTTTTCAGTCTGCCTTAATTTCTTAAATTAACGCACGACTTTATAAAGATATGCCATAATTTACTTGCCCAGTCCCCTATTTGGAAACATTTAGGTAGTTTCCAGTCCTATCTTATTATAAATAAAGCTATAACTTGTCCATTCATTATTTTGCATATGTGGGTCATCTGTTAAGTAAATTCCCTGAAGTGGAATTACCGGTAACTGAGTATATGAATTTGTTTCTGTTTTGTTTTAATGGATATTGGCAATGTGCTCTACATAGCAACTGTACCAGTTTGTCCTACCATCAGTAAAGTATGAGACTGCCTATTTCCTCACATCCTGAGCTACACAGTGTGTTATCAAACCTTTTTATCCTCACCAGATAGATAAAAACTGAGAGGCACTTTTATTTTTCATTTCTTTTTACTGAGTGAAGTTGAACAATTTTTCATATTTGTGAGTCTTTCTTGGTGGGGGGAGGTTTTGTTCTGATGAATTTTCTGTTCATTTCATTTGCCCTTTTTTCAGTTGGTCTTTTTGTTAAACTTTTTTTCTCATTGATTTGTAAAATGTTTATCCTTTTTTTATACATATAAGTTGTAAATAGTTTTCCAGCTTATTACTGATTACCATGGAAAAACTTTTATTTTCTATGTATTTTAACGTATGAATCTTTTCCTTTGTGGTTTCCAGGGTCTATGTCATTCTTATGAAGGCCTTCTCCAGTGTGATATTATAAAAATAATTCTTTGTTTTCTTCTACTTGGTTTTATATTTTATTTATTTATTTATTTATTTATTTATTTATTTTTATTTATTTATTCAGCCTGCACTGGGTCTTAGTTGCAGCATGCAAGCTCTTTGTTGTGGCATGTGGGCTCTTCAGTTGCAGCAGGCAGGCTCCTAGTTGAAGCAGGCAGGCTTCTAGTTGCGGCACCCAGACTCATTGTGGTATGCAGGCTTCTTAGTTAAGACATGAAGGATCTAGTTCCCCAAGCAGGAATGGAACCCAGGCCCCCTGCAGTGCGAGCACAGAATCTTACCCACTGGACCACCAGGGAAGTCCCCTTGGTTTCATATTTTACATTTTAATGTTTGTTCCATCATAAATTCCCTTCAGTGTAAGGTGGGAGGTGGGAATCCATAAATTTTTTTTCAAATAACTACCCAGTTATCCCAATATCATCATCTTTTCCCAACTCACTTGAAATGTCTCCATTACCATAATCTATATTCCCAAGTGTATTTGTCTCAGTTTCTGAACTTTTTATTATGTTCCGTGGAAAGGTTTTAAACTGGTGCAGGGCATGATCTGATTTCCATTTTTAAAACCTGTGATGTTACAATCATTTCATTGTGGACATTTTGATTATGGAAGTCTATGATGTGCTTTGGGAGACCAGCAGAGGGCAGAGGAGATGAGGGGTATTTTAGGTGGAAGGCGCTGCCTGAGCAAAGGTATGGAGAGTTAACAGGAGAGTCCACATGTGTCTGAGAAATAAATTGGGATGTCTGAGAGGGAATGGTGACAAAGGAGACTGAATGTAAACATGTATCTGTGTGTGCAAGATACTAAATAGGCACTGGAGGAGCCATCCAGGCTTTTTGAACAGAAAGGGCATGGAGAGATTTATAGTTGGGGGAGATAGATAGAGCCTTTGGGGAAGGGAACTTTGCAATGTTTATCAAAAGCCTTAAAAAAAATGGCTCTGGAAAGATCATTGAAAACTAATCTTTGATTGGAATTGAATTTAAGAGAAGAAGTGAAATGCAACCAGAGTTTATCCACAGAGATGTTTATACAGGGTTATTTATAACACAGGGAAGAAAAATTAAAACTGAGAATTCAGTAAATAGGGTGATGCTTTAAATGGGTTAAATTCACACATATTTAATGATGGGGGAAGATACCCAAAACATAACACTTTGTGAACAAAAAAGATTACAAACCTATACTGAGAATTATTCTAATTTATTAAAAAATGTACATTACATGCAACATATAGTAGAAAGAATTATGCCGGGATGCAAAAACGTAGTTATTGCTACATGGTCAAATTATGGATGATTTTATTTTATTTTTTATACTTTCTGTATTATCTAAACATGACTATATTTTTTTTAAATTGGAAAACTGTTTAAAAAACATGTTTTCTGAGATTTAGATGATGAGGAGATGCTTATGGTATAATGTTAAGTGAAAATAAAAGTATACAAAATTTAGATGTGTGACATGATCTCAACTCTAAATACCATGCATAGGAAAAAAGCCTGGGTAATCGATATGATAAACACAAAAGAAAAATGGAGAAAGCCCTTGTGCAGATGCTAAAGAGGAACAGAAATAGAGTGATCAATAAACCAGAGATTGAGGTAGATGCTCAACTTCACTAGATAGCAGGGAAAATACAGATTAAAACCTCAGTGAGATACCATTTCACACCCACCAGATTGGCAAAAATGAGAAAAATCTGCCCTTTTTTTGTCAATGGTTGTTCAAGTTAGCTGTGATTTTGGTGTTTTTGTGAGAGGAGGTGAGCTCAAGTCCTTCTACTCTGCCATCTTGTCTCCTCCCTCCATACTGTTTTAATGATGTTCTTAACTTTGATAAATATCTCGCCTTTTACTGGCTTCTAGAGCTCCTTTCAATCAACCCTCAGAAAGCAAACCATCAACCCGATCCTTCAGTTCCTGACTGCGGCGCTGCAGGGACTGGAGGGGATGGTGCTGCCACCTCCGCCAGCATCTCCCTCACCTCAGCCAAGAAAATCTGATAAAACCAAGTATGATTCAAGAATATGGAATAACTTTGGAAAAAATTTTATTGTTACCAAGTAGAACTGATGCCTACAACCTATGACCCAGCAATTCTACTTTTTGATATACCCTCTAAAATAACTTAATGCATGTGTGAGATGCAGGTATAAGGATGTTTATAGCAGTACTACTTGTTATAGCAAAGATATGGAAACTACCCAAGTGTTCATTATAGCAAATGATTAACTAAATAGTAGTATGTCTATACATAGTAATATGACACAGTGAAAAAAATAAGTGGATTTAGCTACACACAGCAGGAAAGAATCTTAGAAACACATTGCATGAAAAACATTGCAAAAGAATAATGCAAAATGATTCCATTTATATGTAGTTTGAAAATAGGCAAAATTAACGAACATACTGTGTAGGGTTTGTGGTAGCCAGCCACCTCCAAGAAGGCCCCCAAAGATCTCTGCCTCCAGGTCCCCTCCCACAATGTACCATAGTTGTTCTGTGTGAGAGGTCCATGTGTGCTGAGGAACTAGATCTTCCTGCCCCACCAAACCTTCAGATGACTCAGCCAACAGTTGACTACAAACCTTTTTTGAGACCCTGAGCCAGAACCACTCTCAGGCTGAATTCCTGACCCTTAGAAACTGTATGAGATAATATTGTTTGTCATTTTAAGCTAAGTTTGGGGGTAATCTGTTCTGCAGCTAAATAAATAGATAATAAGAGATGTGTAAGGGAATAATCAAAACAAAATTCAAGATAGCCATTGCACCTTCACAGGGGAGGGTATAGGATGAACCAGGGAAGACAATAAAATTGGGAGCTCGAAAGAGAATAGAAATGTTCTTCTTCTTAAGTTGAATTGTATGTATGTATACAGAATGTGTTGCCTTACTATTCTTTATACCTTTCATTCATTTTACATATACATACATTTATATTTGTATCTACTCAATATCTAATAAAATCAGTTTTAAAAAGACTAGAAGGGGGACTTTCCTGGTGGCGCAGTGATTAAGACTCCATGCTCCCTCGCCTAGAGCTTGTGCTCCGCAACAAGAGAAGCCACCGCAATAAGAAGCCTGTGCACTGCAATGAAGAGTAGCCCCCACTCCGCAACCGGAGAAAGCCGTGTGCAGCAACGAAGACCCAAGGCAGCCAATAAATAAAAAATAAATAAGCAAATAAATATTAAAAAAAAAAAAAAAGACTCCATGCTCCCAATGCAGGGGGCCCGGGTTTGATCCCTGGACTGGGAACTAGATCCCACATGCATGCCACAACTAAGAGTGTGAATACCACAACTAAGGAGCATGCCTTCTACAACTAAGACCCAGAACAACCGAAAAAAAAAAAAAAAAAAGACTAGAGGGAAATACACTTAAGTGCTAATAGTGAAGAAGTTGCCTCTAAAGGCTAGGTTATAGTTAATTTTTGGTTCTTTATTATTTCCTATATTTTCCAAATATTACAAGCAAGAAGGCAATACTTTTGAAATGAAAAAATTTTATTTAAAAAATTTTTTTATTTTAAAAAATATTTATTTTTTAATTTGTTCATTTAGTTATTCATTTATTTTGGCCACACCAGGTCTTAGTTGCAGTACTCGGGATCTTCATTGTGGCAAGCAGGATCCTTAATTGCGGCATGCAGGATCTAGTTCTTCCACCAGTGATCGAACCTGGGCCCCCTGCATTGGGAGCAGGGAGTCTTACCCACTGAACCACCAGGGAAGTTCCCCTAAATTTTTAAATATATAAACGCACATATATAAAATACAAAAATGCATGTGTGTGTACAGATATAAATATATGAGGGTTTGTATTTGCATTAAAAGCCTTTGAAAGATTCACACTCGTCTTTTAACACAAATTTTTAAACAGGAGTGGAATTGACAATGAGGTAGTGTGGGAGGCACAGGGCGTTTTCATTTTTTACTTCATATATATTTATAAACTCAGATCTGGCTGCGAATCTTAACTCTGCTGTGTGACTTTGAGTCATGTCGCCTCTTTTGAGCCTCAACTTTTTTCATCTGGAAATTGGAAATAATAGCACCTACCTGGTCAGGGTGTTGCAATGATTAAATAAAGTAATAAGCGTACAGCACCTAACCTATACTCTCATTCTGTCATAAGCATGTATACTCTTTGTAATTTAAAAACTTTTTTAACAGAAAAAGTCTCCAATATATGACCTAGGCCAGAGCCCACTGCAAATGCAGAGGATGGAATTTCAAGTGATTCCCCTCTTCCAATTCCTAGAAGAAGACAAAGGCACCACTTGAGCTTGGCTACTACTGCTCTTACATGAGCTTGTTGAAAAAAAATCCCTGCATCAGTAATCCCTCTCTATCTCCTCATCCCCCAGTCCCTGGCAACCACTAATCCCCTTTCTGTGGCTATGGATTTGCCTATCCTGGAAATTTCATATGAATGGAATCACACAATATTTGTCCTTTTGAGTCTAGCTTCTTTCACTTAGTGTACTATTTCAGGTTCATCTATGTTGTATGTATCAATATTTCATTCCTTTTATTAAAGAATACTATTCCATTGTATGGATTTACCATATTTTATTTATGCATTCATCAGTTGATGCGCAGTTGGGTTGTTTCCTGTATTTCATTGCTTTCAATTACTGTGTGCTAAGGTCTCTGTAATCCTTCCTCCAAAATGGATTCCACATCAGCAGGAAGGAAGAGGCCAGGACACCCATAGATATCCCTGTGTTTGGTTGGATGGGAACTGCAGAAGACAGATCCTTTTTTTTTTTAACAAATTTATTTATTTATTTATTTATTTATTTATTTATTTTATTGGCGGTGTTGGGTCTTTGTTGCTGCATACGGGCTTTCTCTAGTTGTGGCAAGCGGGGGCTACTCTTCATCGTGGTGCGCGGGCTTCTCATTGCGGTGGCCTCTCTTGTTGCAGAGCATGGGCCCTAGGCACGTGGGCTTCAGTAGTTGTAGCACATGGGCTCAATAGTTGTGGCTCATGGGCTCTAGAGCGCAGCCTCAATAGTTGTGGTGCATGGGCTTAGTTGCTCTGCGGCATGTGGTATCTTTCTGGGGCAGGGATCAAACCCGTGTCCCCTGCATTGGCAGGTGGATTCTTACCCACTGCACCACCTAGGAAGTCCCAGAAGACAGATCCTTTTGATGACTGTCACCAGTGGCTCACACTTGAAGCCTTCTCCAGGGAGTGTCTTGGGTGATCACTGCTACCTCACCTGAAAGTGTCTGAGGGTTATGTCTCTACCCAGAGCCAATGACTAGCTGTTGTCTATTCTCCATGAAGTAGGAGGCCTCCACTGAGCTGGAAGGCAGGTCTGGATTTCTGGCCTGGTGACCACTGGTTGGTTGGTGGAGAGAGTGACAGCCAGGGAGTGAAGAAGATTTGGAAGGGGCAGGAGTAGAATTTGGGTCTTTCCCTCTCACTTTTTAAATATAGAGCTTGGTTCCCCTCCTCTCTCCTTTGCAGACTTCTCTTTTTTTTTTTTCAAGATGCATGTAGAGAATAGTACTGAAATAAGATATAATTTCACAATAGCAAATATGGAAACACATTGAAGGCATTGGGTCTTTCTCCTGCTGCTTCTGGAGACTCTCCCCTTCTATTATAAAAAATAGAGCACACAAATAATACATGGATATATTCTTTTAAAAAAATTAAAGATAAAGCTCCAATTATCTAACCTTTCTGTCCATGAGTCCTGTTTAGCTCCTCCCCTCTGAAATTCCCACTCTTGTCAGGTTGTTGTGAATTCTTTCCTACCTTCCTCTCTATACACACATCTGTGTTTAGGAGAGGCAATATAGGGCGATGGTTAAGGGTGTGGCCTCTAGAGCTGGCCTCCTTGGGTCTAAATCTTGGCTCTGTCACCTACCAACTAAGTGAACTTGGAGAAGTTGTCTAACCTCTCTGAGTCTCAATTTCCTCAATCTTTAAAATGGAAATATAACATTACCTGCCTCACACGATTATTGTTAGGATGAAATGAGTTAATATGTGCAAAGTACTTCAAATAGTGCCTGGCATATGGTAAGTGCCATGTAAGTGCTAGCTGTTATTACTTAACCACACCCATGGGAAAAGTGGTACACTATTTTGCATATTTTTTATTTTTTTATTTTAAAAATATTTTTTAAAGATTTTTTTTTTTGATCTGGACCATTTTTTAAAAGTCTTTATTGAATTTGTTACAATATTACTTTTGCTTCATGTTTTGGTTTTTTGGCCTTGAGGCATGTGGGATCTTAGCTCCCTGACCAGGGATTAAACCCGCATTCCCTGCATTGGAAGGCGAAGTCCCAACCTCTGGACTGCCAGGGAAGTCCCTGCATATTTTTTAAAAACATAATGACCAGGGGCTTCCTAGGTGGCCCAGTGGTTAAGAATCCGCCTGCCAATGCAGGGTACACGGGTTCGATCCCTGCTCCAGGAGGATCCCACATGCCGCAGAGCAACTAAGCCCGTGCGTCACAACTATTGAGTCTGCACTTTAGAGCCCGTGAGCCACAACAACTGAGCCCATGTGCTGCAACTACTGAAGCCCACGCGCCTAGAGCCCGTGCTCCACAACAGGAGAAGCCATGGCAATGAGCAGCCCATGCACCACAACAAAGAGTAGCCCCCACTCACCACAACAAAAGAAAGCCCACGCACAGCAAAAAAAGACCCAACACAGCCAATAAAATAAATTAATTAATTAATAAAAAGACAAAAAAAAGCATAATGATCAACTATACTTCAATAAAAAAATAAAGTTCTTAAAGTTCAGAGAAAAAAAACCCATAATGTTTTCAAAATGAAAAAAAACAACACAATCAGCACTTTGTGTTTTAGCTCAAGAATGTGTCTCAAAGATACCTCCCTATCAGTCCAGATCTAGCAAACTCTGAACTGATGCTTAGTATTCCATCCTAAAGACAGTGTATTGAAATATCCACCCCACCCCCATAATGGAATGTTAGGTGGTTTCCAATTTCTCACAACTACAATGCAATAGCCTACGAATTGATTTCGCTATTTCCACTCTTGTCCCCCTTCCCCTTGTTTTCAGCACAGCAGCCAGAGTTATACCATTAAAAGCAGAGAGTAAATCAATGCTCAAAACCCTCCCAGGGCTCCCATTTCATTCAGAGTAAAAATCAGTTTCCTTACTAAGGCCCAGTGGTCTGCATCCTGTCCCAGAATATCTCTGGCCTCATCTCCTGATACTCTCCTTCTTGTCCATTTGATCCAGCCACCCTGACTTCCTAGCTATTTCTAAAACACGCCTCTCTGCCCCTGCTTTTGCACTTGCTGTTCCCTCTGCCTGGAACATTCTTCCTTCAGATATCTACATGGCTTACTCCTTCACCTTCTTCAGGTCTTCGTCCCAAATGTCCCTGAACTACTCTATTTATAATTGCAAACCACTTTCACGTGGATAAGGCCAAAAGAATAATGACAAGGTGTGGGCAGAGTCGACCAGCTGTGTCTGTGCTTCCTTCCAGGTCTAAAATTCTGCTTTGGTGATTTCAGACTTTGAAATCTCCCATTCATAAATAATGGGAGCTTGAGATCCAGCCTACAATATAATGGATGCAGAAGGAATGACCAGAGAGGAATCTTTTGGGCCAGGCTCGCCTCTTGTTAATTTGGAAGGACTTGGGAAGTTCTTGCATACATCCTGGCCTCCTGGCATTGCCTCACACACTCACGCGCTCACTCACTAAGCACTTTCTGTCTAGCAGGCCCTGGACAAAACACAGCTTTGATACCACCTCCCTTCTAACATAAAGCAAGCACTTTTACCTTCACCCCGACCCATGGCCCTGCATGTACCTGGAGGTCTGTAGGTAGCCACAGTCTAGGCAGACCCTGCCCTCTCTCTGTCCCTGTTCAGCCCTCCCTTCCTCCTCTCCTTGTCATCCACCCTTAGGGGCCCAATGAGCAAATGGCTTTGCATTTATCACCTCCTATTACAAGATATCACTTATTTATTTACCTTGTTTAGTGTCTGTCTTCTCCACTAGAATGTCAGCTCCCTGAGGACAGAGATTTTGTCTGTTTTCACTGCTGTATCCCCACATTTTAGCACAGCAACTGGCACATAGTAGGCACTCAGTAAATGCTGCAGTGACTGTGCCTCTGCGTCTCTGTGTGAAAGTTGATAAGTGTGCTCTTGGAACTAAACCTAGAAATAGAAGTCCTAGCTTGCAGGGCACACGTGCTTGACATTTTCAATAGATGTTGCCAAGTTGCACTTTAAAGCAGCTGAACCTATCCATCCTCCCACCTTCTGAGTTACCTTGTAAATCTACGATAGCTTCAAACTTTCAATTCTGGTCAGTTTGATGGGTGAAAAATGGTACCTCTTTGTTTAAATTAAACTTAAAATTTAATTTCAGCAGCACTGCTGAGGCCAAGCAACTTTTCATGTCTTTAATGGCCAGTTTTGTTTCTTCTAAGACTTGCTTGTTTTCCCCATCCCCACCCCCACCCCCACCCCCATTGATCTTTTGTTCTTTTCTTACTGATTCTTAGGAGTTTTTGTTGTTATTTACATTTTAGGCCCTAATACTTTGTTATATGTGTTGGAAATATTTTACCCTTTCAGTTTTGTTTGTTTTTCTTTTGTCAAACAGAATTTTAAAATTTTGGTTTGGTCAGTCTTTTCCTTTATGTCTTTTTTTTGCTGTGCGTGGGCTTTCTTTTTAGTTGTGGTGAGTGGGCTCCTCATTGCCATGGCTTCTCCTGTTGCAGAGCACGGGCTCTAGGCGGTGGGCTTCAGTAGTTGCAGCACATGGGCTCAACAGTTGTGGCTCACAGGCTCTAAAGCACAGGCTCAAATAGTTGTGGTGCACAGGCTTAGTTGTTCTGTGGCATGTGGGATCTTCCTGGAGCAGGGATCGAACCCATGTCCCCTGCATTGGCAGGCAGATTCTCAACCACTGTGCCACCTAGGAAGCCCTCCTTTATGTCTTAATTTCCCCCTTATGTCTTACTTAAAAATTTCCTACACGATGTCATACATATTTTTTTAATTTTAAAAATTTCAACTTTTAAATATCTTTAGGGTTTTAATTCATCTGAAATGTCTTTGTAAATGGTGTTGGATAAAAATCTAACATAATATTTGCCCCAAATGAAAAGCAAATGCCCAAATCCATTATTTGTTTCCATCTGATTTGAAATTCTACTCAGCATTTGCTAAATTCTGATATAGATAGGTCTGTGTCTGGACTCTTAAATTCTTCTATTGATCTTTTGCTGTTCTTAAAAAAAATTTCTATGCCAATACCCTGCTTCAAAAATTGTGGAAAATTTCAAATGCATAAATGTTGTGTATGTATCTATGCATCAGGAACCTGTCACTCAGTTTTAACAATTATCAATTTGTGGCTAATCTTGTTTCATCTCTGCTCCCATCTACTTCCCTTCCTGGCATATTCCAGATTATTTTGAAGCCAATTTTAGAGTCATTTCATCCTCACCATTTCTTTTTTTAAAATTAATTATTTAATTAATTTGTTGGCTGCTTTGGGTCTTTGTTGTTGCGCACGGGCTTTTCCTAGTGGTGCATGGGCTTCTCATTATGGTGGTTTCTCTTGTTGAGGAGCACAGACTCTAGGTGCAAGTAGTTGTGGCATGTGGGCTCAATAGCTGTGGCTCGGGCTGCAGAGCACAGGCTCAGTAGTTGCAGCGTGCAGCAGCTTTGTTGCTCCTAGGCATGTGGGATCTTCCCCTGCCAGGGATCGAACCTGCGTCCCCTGCATTGACAGGCAGATTCTTAACCACTGCGCCACCAGGGAAGCCCTATCCTCACCATTTCTACATGTATCTCTAAAAATAAGGAATATTGAAAAACAAAATAAAAAAAGACCCAACTCTTGCTGTTTTTTTGTTTTTGTTTTTTTCTATTTATTTTCTGAAAAAACCAGATCTTTTGCCCTATAGAGTTTTCTCCTCTGAATTTTGCTGATTGTATCCCCATAGAGTCAATTAATGAACTTTAAAAATTACTATAATTTCATAATATGTTAATATTTATGAGATCTGTTATGGCAATTCCCCCCCCCTTTCTTTAAAGCAAAGAAAGAAAAAAGACTTTAATAAATGTACAGAGGCCAAGTAACTTGTGAAACAATATCGAATAACATATCCACTTCCACTGAGGCTCCAACATGAAATTGGAGCCTCAGTGGAAGAGGAGATGGAAAACTGAACAAAAAACATATTTTAAGAAATAACAGACAAAAGTTTCCTGAATTTGTCAAAACACATCAACCTAGGAATCCTGGAAGCTCCACCAATCTCAAGTAGGGTAAATACAAAGAAAGCCACACTGGGCACATAACTGTCAAACTGCTGAAAATCAAAGATAAAGAGAAAAATCCTGCAACCAGAGGTAAAAAGATACAATAATGCTTGGAAACAATGATAAGAATAATAGCTCATTTCTTATCAGAAAAAATAGAGGCCCAAAACAAGGGCATGATATCTTCAAAGTAATTAATCAACAAGAACGAAATGTCAACCAGAGATCTATATATGGTAAAAAAATATGAATTTTTTGATAGAAATTTTGTGCTACACAAAATGCTAAAAGAGTTTTTTTCAGGTTGAAGAAATAGGACACAACAGAAAGAAATGAAGGGCACTGGAAATGATAACAATTTAGGTGAATGTAAAAAAAACTACCTTTTCCATTTCTTGATTTCTTTAAAAGACAACTGAGAGTTTAGAACAAAACTATCACATTTCCTGTGTGGCCTATAATATACATAGAAGGAAATCTATGACAACAATAACACAAAGGATATTACAGAGGTAAACAAAATTAAAGAATGTGCTGTTCCAAGGTTCTTATATTTCATCCGAAGTGGTACAATATTATTATTATTTTTTAAAACTTATTTATTTATTGGCTGTGTTGGGTCTTCATTGCTGTGCATGGGCTTTCTCAGTTGAAGTGAGTGGGAGCTACTCTTCTTTGCGGTGCATGGGCTTCTCATTCTGGTGGCTTCTCTTATTGGAGCACTGGCTCTAGGCACGTGGGCTTCAGTAGTTGTGGCACACAGGCTCAGTAGTTGTGACTCTTGGGATCTAGAGTGCAGGCTCAGTAGTCGTGGTGCACGTGTTTAGTTGCTCCACGGCATGTGTGATCTTCCCAGACCAGGGCTCAAACCCATGTCCCCTGCATTGGCAGGCAGATTCTTAACCACTGTGCTACCAGGGAAGTCCCCTGAAGTTGTACAATATTATTTCAAAGTAGGTAACAATAAGAAAAGAATAATATTGTAATTACTAGAATAACTATCAAAAGATTAATGAGATATACAACTCAAAAGTCAATAGGAAAATAAGATGGAATACTAAAAGTATTCAATTAATCCAAAGGAAGGAAGACAATAAGAAAGGGACAAAAACAATTAGAAACCATCTGTATCAGTAATTAAAAGAAATGAACATACCATCACTAAGCTCTTCATAATTAAAAAATCTCAGAAAACTAGGAATAGAAGAGAACTTCCTTAATCTCATAAAGGGCATTTACTAAAAACCTACAGCAAATATACCTAATGATAATATATTAAGTGCTTCCCCTCTAGGATTGGGAACTAAGTAAGTGTATCTGTCCTCACTTCTTTTTAACGTTGTACCAGTTGCCCTACTCAGTGCAACAAAGCAAGAATAAAAGGCATGCAATTGGAAAGGCAGAACTAAATTTACCTTTAGATGCAGATGACATCATTGGATTTGTAGAAATCCTAAGAAATCTAAAAAACAACTACTAGAACTAATTAATATTTGGGAGGAAGATTTCAGAATTCAATATTGTTCAATATAAAAAAATCTTGAAAAAGAAAAACAGAGTTGAGGCACTTTCTGCTACCTGATTTTAAAACAATAAAAACTACAGTATTTGTATATTGTAATATTGGTGTAATTAAGACAAGTAGATCATGTGAACAGCATAGATAGTCCAGGAAAAATTGCACACGTATACAATAATTAATTTTTGAAGAAAAGAGCAAAACAATTCAACGGTGAAGGGATGATGCTGGAACAATTTTATAAAGTAGCTGTTTTCAACTACAGGCAATTTTGCCCCCACCCCCAAAACTGGCAATGTCTGCGGAAATTTTTGATTATCACAATGGAGTAGGGGCACTACTGGCATCTAGTGGGTAGAGGTCAGGAGTGCTGCTAAGCATCCTACAGTGAATAGGACAGCCTCCTACACAAAGTATTTTCTGACCCCAAATGTCAGAGAAATCCTGGAATAAAGGTATGAAAAGAAAAATGAGCTTCCATTCCTACCTCAAACTATGTATGAAATAATCTGAAAAGACTCATAAACTTAAATGTGACAGCTAAATTATAAACCACACGGCAATTCCCCGTTATTATTTTTCAAAATTCAGATGCCACTTCTTGTGCTTTTTTTCTTCCATATAAATTCTAGAATCGACTTGGCAAGTTCCATGGCAAAACCTATTAGGATTTTCATTGGAATTCCCTCGAAATTTTAATATGGAGAATTTACATTAGATCCCCCCACCTATTAATAAGGTATATAGCCTTATTTATTTTTATAGTTATTCAACGAAGTTTTACCGTTTTAAAATTTCCCGTAAAGGTCTTAGGTTTATTTTTAAAAACTTTGTAGTCTTTTTTGTTATTATGAACGTTGATCTTTTTGTTCTTATTGTTGCTATTATCTAGTTGGTTATTGATGATACATAGGACCATTCTTCATTCCAATTCCATCTCCTCCACTTAAAATATGTGATTTTAGATAAGTTTACTCAACTTCTGCGAGCCTTTGTTTTCTCTTCTACACGAGGCTAATAAAGCCAAGGATGCATATGGGGATAAAAGGGAAAGACCAAGCCTCCGGAAAGCCGCGACTTCAGCCAGTACTATCTGGGCGTGGACTGGATAAAGAGTTTGAGAGACTCTTTCACGATTGGCAGAAAACCTGGGGGCGAGTCTATGTCTCATGCAGGGGACTCGATGTTAAAAGGAAGTGAATTCCTAAGAATATTAAAGGCACGATGAACAACTACAGGGAGAATTATAAACAAGCGAAGAATTTTCTTCCGTGAAAGTTTTGGGGAGGCCTAGGACGCGCGCCGTCCAGTTACCTAAATAGACTCCCCCTCTCTTCAGTTGGTAGTGCCACCTTTCCTGAACAATATGTAGCCGAGCATTCTGGGCTTTGTAGTAATTTTCTCACTGAAGTTGTTGCGGCGGGCTCACGCAGTCGCACTACATTTCCCAGGAGAGTCCGGGGCCGGTTGTTTGCTGTCCCTCATCCTGACTTCCGGCGTCGCTACGATCTCTGGAGCCAATCGGAAGGCTGGGATCGCCGGTTGCCGGCACTCTGATTGGTGCGTTTGACTGGAGAGTCTGGGTTCAAATTTTCAACGGTACTGAATGAGTCCCGCGGCGGGTCTTCTGCGCGGTAGGTTGTCAGCTCTGGGGCGAGGTGAGCCGTGGGGAAAAAGGGGGAGCAGCTGGGGCGCCGGGCGGTCTTCTCCCTGATTTTCAAGCTGGAGATCGCCTCCGCTTCGAGGGCCCAGCGTCTGGGACAGTGTGCGCGCCGTCGTGACCTGCGGAGCAGGAGCCGGGCTTCCGGCTACCCTTCGCTTCTTGACAGGATTTCCCCGTGAAGTCCGGCCGGACCGGGACTAGCGGGCTCTGTCTCCAGGTAGAGGCGGAGGCCGGCGTGGGAAATAGGCAGAAAGAGGAGTGGGGGAGGCTGTGGGCTAAGGATAAAGGTAACGACAATGATATTACCCAGCACACAGGAAATAAGCGTTTTCTGGACTAAGCACTCTGCGTTTTCCCATTTAATTTTCGCCCCAAGCCGATGAAGTCGGTGCTAGTCTTAGCCCTCCTTTATAGGGTGGGAACTGAGGCCTGTAATCTAGATACATTTATAGAAATGGGTGATACAGCAGCCCCGCCCTCAAGACGTGTGGCGTTTGGTGGAGGAAAACAGATGTGGCCACAAACAACTACATTTCAAAACTGTTGTGTAAGGTAGAAGGATAAATGAGGTGAGAATGTAATTGAGGGCGAGTTTAATTTCACTTGGAATTGGCTATTTGGGGGTTTAAAATTCACTCTGTTTTATCCCTGTCTGCCCAGCCCTCCCTCTCTGTGTGGTATCACTGGGTATTATTGCCTTTCTAATTTCCGGTCCTAGAACACTTACAGATTGGAGAGGGAAGGAAAAGTGAACCAGGCTATATTGTTGTAGGATTGTTTTCCTTGTTTTCTTGATACATGGTTTCTTTTTCTCACTTATAGTTTTCTAGTGCTTAGGTACCAAGGACTTCCTCCCAATCAGTCCTGCTTAGGACAGGACAGCGTTTGAGTGCTCTACTGATTTTGCTTTAAGGTCATCACTTGGTTCAGCCTTGTAGGTCTTGACATTCTATGGCGTGTCTTTCAATTTGTCTCACTCATCAGATGTCAAAACTTGAACTACTTGCTGCAACACTAAGGATATTTTTTGTGTTGTGGCCTCAGTGTATCACACCTCCTGTCAAGCCACCTCTAAGTCAAACGAGTTGTTTTGGAATTGTACTGTGGGTGTGTCAATTCAGTATTAAGTTGTCACTCTTGGGATCAAAATTATTGTGGCTCCCAGCTCACTTAGCTAATTAATTGATCTTTGAGGTTGTAGTGTGTGTTCAGATTGGTGTTAGATACTGTCGGTATACAGATGAAGGGTTTCTGGTATGCTTGAGGACAAAAGTCTGATTTGGATTGACAAGCGACAAGTAAAACAAGACAAGACAGCATCTGAGTGCTCTATCTTATATTGTAAGCACCCTGGCAGTTTAGAAGTGAGGGAGATCAATGAGGCTTAAAACAGGCAAGGGTGGCTTTGTGAAGCAGGCAGGACACAAATAGCTCTTGATAAGGAGAGTTTAGTTAGAATAGTCTTGGTGCATGGAAATCACCCACTCAATATCTGTTGAATTGTAAAGGCAAGAGAGCATTATCTAAATTGACTACAAAATTTCAGGTATGAAAAACTGGATATATTGAATTAGGCTGGTAAATTTGTTTAAACTTTCAAATCATTTAAAGAAAATAGAGTTATTTTGGCCAGCCTTGTGTTTAAGTCTGTTTATTCCAACCTTAATAAAGTTATTTTATCCTGTAGCTGCCATTAAGCTTCAACAGGAGACAGGATTACATGGGAATGTCCTTCATTTCTTGTTTTGGTACTAGGAGAGGTTCAGAGATCATCTATATTTCCTACAGGTATTTTTTTCATCAGTCTTTCCTGCATCTCTTTCCCAATTCTTTTTGAATTGCTGGGAAAGAAAGGAGGAGAGGTTTAAATGTCCTTTGGCAAACTGATTTTCTTTGCCATGGGTAAAAGTAGGAAGCAGAAGTTACTACAGGGAGTTTTTTTAAAAAATAAATTTATTTATTTATTTAATTTATTTTTGGCTGTGTTGGGTCTTCATTGCTGCTCTTGGGCTTTCTCTAGTTGTGGAGAGCCAGGGCTACTCTTCATTGCAGTGTGCAGGCTTCTCATTGCAGTGGCTTCTCTTATTGCGGAGCACAGGCTCTAGGCGCACAGGCTTCAGTAGCTGTGGCACTCGGGCTCAGTAGTTGCGGCTCGCGGGCTCTAGAGCACAGGCTCAGTAGTTGTGGCGCACGGGCTTAGTTGCTCCTCGTCAAGTGGGATCATCCTGGGCCAGGGCTCGAACCCATGTGCCCTGCATTGGTAGGCGGATACTTAATCGCTGCACCACCAGAGAAGTCCCTACTACAGGGAGATTGAACACTTCTGTGAATAGGTGTATGTTTGAGACAGATCAGCAGCCAAGGTACTTTGTGAAAAAGGTATAGATAACTGGGAGGGGTTCTGTTTTTGTTTGTTTGCGTAGAGAAACTTCTAAAAAATATTTATTATTAATTAATTAATTTTATTTTGGCTGCCTTGGGTCTTAGTTGCACCATGCATGCAGGATCTAATTCCCCGATCAGGGATCGAACCCTGGTCCCCTGCATTGGAAGCGTGGAATCTTACCCACTGAACCACCAGGGAAGTCCTGCATAGAGAAACTTGATTAAGGGAAAATTAAAGATTAGTGAGAAAGGTATAAAACTGTATGGAGGAGCACACTGTAGAAATTTTTTATAAAATGGTATTTCTACTTTTTAAAATTTTAAAAGGTATTAAAAGTTTTTTCATATTTTGAGTGTGCCTACTCTTTGTCCTGATGTTTGAATAGAATAGAAGTGCACAATATGACCCCTTGATGTCAGTGTTCCTAAGTTGCAGGTTTTGGAAAGGTTGCTTTAAAGTGGGAATATGTAATAACAAAGACACCGGGAAACAGCACATGTATGCTAAAAAATTTTAAGAACACTTTTTTTTTTAACATTGAATGTTAGTGATTCCTAAATCATTCTTCTTTTTTTTTAATATTTATTTTTATTTATTTATTTATTTATTTATTTATTTATTTTGGCTGCATCGGGTCTTAGTTGCGCCATGCGGGATCTTTCCTTGCGGTGGGAGGACTCTTCGTTGCAGTGTGTGGACTTCTCTAGTTGTGGAGCACGAGGAGCTCCAGGGCGTGTGGGCTCTGTAGTTTTGCAGCTCATGGGCTCTCTCATTGAGGCCTGCGAGCTCAGTAGTTGTGGCATGTGGGCTTAGTTGTCCAGAGGCATGTGGGATCTTAATTCCTGGACCAGGGATTGAGCCGGCGTCCCCTGCATTGCAAGGTGGATTCTTTACCACTGGACCACCAGGGAAGTCCCAAGAACACTTTTACACTAATGAAACAACAGTCTTTTAAGAAGTTTGGCATTTGGGGGGATCTGTGTTATTTAGACCTTAGCTCTCAGAAGCACTCTTTGGTTTTAAGAGTAGGTATCCTTGGTGTTTTATAGCCCTTTCTGTTCTCTGTTAACCTTTTTTACTACAAAGAACTTGAACCTGTTTCATCACCTTTCTGCTTCTTCCAGTTTCTTGATAAGAAGTACTTTCTAGACTAAGATTTCAGAAAAGAGGTGAAAGAGTATATTGCAACTTTGAGTCAAGCCTGAAGACAGGTGGACTGACAGACGGATTAAACCACAGGTAATATATCCTCAGTATTACATTAAAAAGGAATAAGGGGCGCACTAATATATTAGCTTCAAAATTATTTAAATAACTTTAGCTTATCTTTAGAAAGTAATAGTTATTTTGGAAGAAAATCTATTTAATATGAAAAAGCAGAAGTAAATAATGTCACACACTATCCCAGCTCTCAGATAAACTATGGTTAGTATTTTGATAGGATTTCTTTCCAAATTTTGGGGGTACCTATATTTGGTTTTAGGCAATCATGGACTAAGAATCCTTTTTTCATTTAATAATTAGGTTATGAAAATTCTGTCATTTCATTAAAATTTTCTATAACATAATTTTTTTAAAGCTTTTACATCTCTCTTTTTTAAAATATTTATTTATTTATTTATTTAGGTTGCGCCAGGCTTTAGTTGTGGCATGCAGGATCTTTAGTTGTGGCATGCAGACTTCTTAGTTGTGGAATGCATGCAGGATCTAATTCCCCAACCAGGGATTGAACCCAGGCCCCCTGCATTGGGAGCGCATAGTCTTACCCACTGGACCACCAGGGAAATCCCTAAAACATGATTTTAATGGCTATATATTATTCCATTACATGGTCCTACTGTAGTATTTTACCCAGTGGAACCATCCGTCAAAAAGAATGCATATTTTTATTTATTTTTATTTTTATTATTATTAGTTAATTCATTTATTCATTCATTCATTTTTGGTCACACGGCATGTGGGATCTTAGCTCCCCAACCAGGGACTGAACCTTCGCCCCCTGCATTGGAAGCTTGGAGTCTTAACCACTGGACCGCCAGGGAAGTCCCAAAGAATGCATATTTTTTAGACTTTGGTACATAATACCAAATTGCCTTATCGGAGAACTGTGCTGATTTATATATCTACTAACAGTGTATATTCACACAGGCACAATTTTTTATTTTTAAAATATATAATAGATTCACATGATGTAAAAATCAAAATAATATAAAAAGATTTATAGTTAAAAACCTTCCAACCCTGTCATTGTCTACCTCACTCCCTGCCACCTCATTGGTAATCACTTTTTTAGGGGGTGGGTGGGTGTGTGTGTCTGTGTCTGTGTCTGTCTGTCTGTCTACTTTCTAAACCAGATACCTTTTGAGGGATATAAATCTCTGCAAGACTGAGTGGATTTGAGTAGGATTTTAACCTCCTGTAGCCCCACCATCAACCCTTACAAACTCTTTCAGCTTCTTAACTTTTGGGACATCAAAACACTTTGGTATATTACAAAGATCTGTATCGTTATTTGGCCTAGACGTAAATGGCATCTTTGATTTCTATCCAGCTCCTATTAGTTGTATAAGAGTGGATTATGGGGACTTCCCTTGTGGCGCAGTGGTTAAGAATCTGCCTGCCAATGCAGGGAACATGGGTTCAATCCCTTGTCCGAGAAGATCCCACATGCTGAGGGGTAACTAAGTGCATGAGTCACAACTACTGAAGCCTGTGCGCCCTAGAGCCCATGCTCTGCAACAAGAGAAGCCACCTTGAGAAGCCTCCACACTGCAACGGAGAGTAGCCCCTGCTCTCTGCAACTAGAGAAAGCCCTCGCAGCAGCAACGGAGACCTAACACAGCCAATTTAAAATAAAAGAAAAAAAGAGTGGATTATGTTTTATAGAGTTCTGTGCAGGAGTTAAAAAAGTGGAACTGGATTTGTAATCCTTCAAAAATGGTGTTATGAAACTCACAAGTTTGGGAGGTAAATGATAGAAAAATGTATTTGCTTGAGATTTCTGGCAGTGATGAATGAGAACAAGTGTCCATGTGTCCTGTGCTGACTTCTAAGTGCTTGGATAGTGAGAGATTGACATTGGATTTTAAATTGACCCAATTTTGGAAGCTTCATAGGTCTGTTTCTGTAAACAGATCCAATTTCAACATAGAAGTTAGCAAACAAATGTGGAAACACAAAGTACATTAACTTCCTTCAGACTTAGTTTGTGACTTTGATTAACAAAAGTGCAGTCTGGATTATGTTGCCATTTACTGTCTCCTGCTAGTCCTTATGTACAAGAAAAAAGAAAAGAATATAGGTGTTCTCTCCCTGGGTAAGATGAAAATAACTCAACTCTAACTTGTGGTAGTGTAACAGGATCTCTTATCCCTTGTGAAAATAGGCGAGGGTGTCCCTGGGGGAATGGCACCGCCTGGGATGGGACCATTTTAACAAACTACACTGCTAATGAGGTCTTGACTTACTCTGTTTATTCTATTACATTACCATTTATTTAACTCACGATTTTTCCTCCAGTAGAATTCAGCAAGACATAGTTCACAAGCTGTATAGTGAGGTACTTGAGATCATTTATCATACCAAAGTCTTTGTTTTGCTCAGGAGCTGCTAGTCTACTATTTCAGCCTCCCTTAGAATGCAGCCTTTTCCAGCTTTCCTCCACCTGCTCTGAACCTGTACCTTTTGATTTATAGAGCTTGTCATGGCTGGTTATTTTTGGTTTGAGAGTGAAGAGAGACAGGGGGCCTTGGAGGTTAATTTCAGATGAATGTGGAAATAGGTTACATTGCTTCTGTTGCAGTCTTCCTCAATTGTGTAGTTCCCCCTATCCATTTATTTATTCCCCTAGAAAAGGTCAATATTCATCTTTAGCCTGTAGAACTCTGAAGGTCTTTCTGTATCTTTTATGTATCACTTCCACCAGGAAGCCTTCTCTGACCCTCCTTCATCTATTCCCCTTCTCCGCACTTCCACAGTGCCCTTTGTTTATCCCCCATTACAGCAAAGATCACCCTGTGTCAAAATTGCTGTGAGTTACATAAGGGAAATGACTATCTGTCTGTCTATCTATCTACCTATCTCTTTTTAGTCTTCATTTTTTGGAAACAGAAATAAGCTATGTGATATGATGGATGGCACTTAATAAGCAGTTTTTAAAAGGAACCTATTAAAGAACAGAAAAAAGAAAAGGAACCTAACTAGTTCATAACATATGGGAGAAGCATTTCCCTCAGGTCTATCATAGGATTATTGGTCAGGAAGAGCTATTTCTTCATTCAGAATATTTCTAGTTTTGCAGGAGTCTGAAGCTATGGTGGATTCAGATAATTTTCAAATGTGAAGCCGATTCTCTTACTTGGCATCTTGATTTGTAGGGGGGAATGTGGTTGACGCATGTGCCTTTTTTTTTTTCAGTGAAACCTGTTGACAGAAATTCAATCTTGATTAAGGGGTACAGGAAGGCATCCAGTTCCACCCTGCTTGGGGCTCTCACTTCAACAGTTGACTTGGCCTTGGCCCTTTCCATTTCCTACTAGACCTTTAATTTTTGAAGGTTTCACATCCTAATATTTATTATTTGTGGGAGAGGCAGTGTAGTGAAGCTAGCATAACCCAGTAGTTACTTTTGGTTTTGTACTTTTTCATTCACTCTTTATTGAGGAGAGTCAGACTTCTTAATGGATATGTATTTATTTGTTCCCCTTTTTGGGGGGGGGGGCAGGGAGAGGGCCTGTATTAGACCAAAAGGTAGCTCAAAAGAAGCTTTTTGAAAAAGAGGGTTTTTTTTTTAACATAATTTTATTTATTTATTTTTGGCTGCATTGGGTCTTTGTTGCAGCGTGCGGGCTCCTTATTGCGGTGGCTTCTCTTGTTGTGGAGCACTGGCTCTAGGCAGGAGAGCTTCAGTAGTTGTGGCTCTCGGGCTCCAGAGTGCAGCCTCAGTAGTTGTGGCACATAGGCTTAGTTGTTCCACAGCATGTGGGATCTTCCCAGACCAGGGATTGAACCCGTGTCCCCTGCATTGGTAGGCAGATGCTTAACCACTGCACCAGCAGGGAAGTCCCCAAAAGAGGTTGTTTTTTTTTTTTTTTAATTTTTATTTATTTATTTATTTATTTATTTTATTTATTGGCTGTGCTGGGTCTTCATTGCTGCACACAGGCTTTCTCTAGTTGCTGAGAGCGGGGGCTACTCTTCATTGTGGTGAGCAGGCTCCTCATTGTAGTGGCTTCTCTTGTTGTGGAGCACAGGCCCTAGGTGCGTAGGCTTCAATAGTTGTGGCACACGGGCTCAGTAGTTGTGGCTCACGGACTCTAGAGCACAGGCTCAATAGTTGTGGTGCATGGGCTTAGTTGCTCCGTGGCATGTGGAATCTTCCCAGGGCAGGGCTCGAACCCGTGTCCCCTGCATTGGCAGGTGGATTCTTTACCACTGCGCCACCTAGGAAGTCCCAAAAGAGGTTGTTTTAAAAAATAGTATTTTGGTTTCAAAATTTCATCTAAATAAAGATTAGGTACATTTAGCTTTGAGCCCCCTTTGCCTTTTAACCCCCACTGATCAAATGCAGTTCTAGACTTCAGAGGACATCGCTCCTTCTGAGGCGTGAATAGTCTCTTTTCCTCTGGAATATCCACTGAGCAGTTCAGACTAACCTCCATCTTGTTTAGAGCAAAAATTTATATGCAAGAGTACAAACATAGAAAAAGAGAAATTAAGGGGTGATAGTTTATGAGAAGATTCAGCTCAGAGCTTTCCTGGTATACTTAGAATAGGGTTTTTAATTTACCAGAGTGTTCTTTTTACATAACTTGTCAGGAATGCTTAATTTTTCTATAGAGCAGAGTTTATTTTTGTAGTTATCTAACAGGTTAGTAAGATTTGGTCACCTACCTCATTTTTTTTTTTTTTTTTTGCGACACTGCGCAGCATGTGGCTATCTTGGTTACCCGACTAGGGATAGAACCCACACTCCCTGCAGTGGAAGCGCAGAGTCTTAATCACTGGACCAGCAGGAAAGTCCGTACCTGCCTCATTTTTGGAGGAATATTTATAGGAAAACTCTGTATATTATAGTGACCCCAGATTTTGGAATCCTATAGACCTAGTTTTTTTGTTTGTTTGTTTTTAAATACATCTTTATTGGAGTATAATTGCTTTACAGTGTTTTAGTTTCTGCTGTACAACAAAGTGAATCAGCTATATGTATACGTATATCACCATATCCCCTCCTTGAGCCTTCCTCCAACTCTCCCTATCCCACCCCTCTAGGTCATCTCAAAGCGCAGAGCTCCTCTCCCTGTGCTATGCAGTAGCTTCTCACTAGCCATCTATTTTACATTTGGTAGTGTATATATGTCAGTGCTACTCTCTCACTACATCCCAGCCTCCCCTTCCCCCACTGTGTCCTCAAATCCGTTCTCTACATCTGTGTCTTTATTCCTGCCCTGCCACTAGGTTCATTAGTACCATTTTTGTAGATTCCATGTACAGGTGTTAGCATACAGTATTTGTTTTTCTCTTTCTGACTTACTTCACTCTGTATGACAGGCTCTACGTCCATCCACCTCACTACAAATAACTCAATTCCGTTCCTTTTTATGGCTGAGTAATGTTCCATTGTATATATGTGCCACATCTTCTTTATCTATTCATCTGTCAATGGACATTTAGGTTGCTTCCATGTCCTGGCTATTGTAAACAGTGCTGCAAAGAACACTGTGGTACATGTATCTTTTTTTTTTTTTAATGTATCTTTTTTTAAAAAATTAATTAATTTACTTTATTTTTGGCTGCATTGGATCTTTGTTGCTGTACAAGAGCTTTCTCTAGTTGCAGTGAGCTTCAGTAATTGTGGCTTGCAGGCTCTAGGTGCGTGAGCTTCAGTAGTTGTGGCTCGTGGGCTCTAGAGTGCAGGCTCAGTAGTTGTGGTGCACGGACTTAGTTGCTCCGCGGCATGTGGGATTTTCCTGGACCAGGGATCCGAACCTGTGTCCCCTGAATTGGCAGGTGGATTCTTTTTTTTTTTTTATAAATTTATTTATTTATTTGTTTATTGGTTGCGTTGGGTCTTCGTTGCTGCACATGGGCTTTCTCTAGTTGTGGCAAGCGGGAGCTATTCTTGTGGTGCATGGGCTCATTGCCGTGCCTTCTCCTTGCGTAGCACAGCTCTAGGCACGTGGGCTTCAGTAGTTGCAGCACACGAGCTCAGTAGTTGTGGCTCACGGGCTCTAGAGTGTAGGCTCAGTAGTTGTGGCACGCAGGTTTAGTTGCTCCATGGCATGTGGGATCTTCCTGGACCAGGGCTCTTCCTGTCCCCTGCATTGGCAGGAGGATTCTTAACCACTGCGCCCCCAGGAAGTCCCTCTATTTTTAAATAAGTATGAAAGGCAGTGGATAAGGACACTCCCTTTAGGGCCTGTCTGGGATCGAATCCTGGCTCTGCTACTTCTTAGCTGCATGACCATGAACAAATAGTAAATCTCTCTGTGCCTCATTTTCCTCATCTGTAGAATTAAGATAATAATAGTGCCTACTTTATAGGATTACTGTGAGGATTTAGTGAGTTAATACATGAAAATACTGCCAGCAGTGTCTGGCTTCTTATAAGTACTCAGTAATTAATAGATATTATTATTTTAAACTTTGTTTTCAAAGTTTTTATTAGGTCAACACATAGGAACATTTTATTTTTATAGAGAAACATTAAAAACAAAAATATTTAGCATTTGGATATGTGAAGTTAGTAGCCAGTTTACAGACCATGTAGATTGGAAGCATTATTTCCAAAAATCAAAAGGTTTAACAATTATGGCTGGATTTTAAGAATATTTAATAAAAATTCCAGAAAACCTAATGACTTCTGGACTGCAAACATAGATTTAGGGGGAAATAATACTGCTTAACTAGTTCTTTAAAAGGTATGCATTTATACAATAGAAGACAAAAGTTCATATAGTGAAAAGTCTTCCCATTACCCAGATCTCCCAGCTTTCTTCCAAGACCCAAATGCTGTTAACACTTTTGTGTCTCTTTTCTCAATAGTTTATGTATATATAAAGGTATATATGAGTATATGTATATACCCACCCCTTTCCCTCTTTTTAACCTGAATGAGAGCACACACTTGTGCATTTACTTTTCTCAGTAGCTCTTGGAGCTCATCCTGTACCAATCACGTATGTAAAGTTATCTAGTATTAAAGTTACTTAATATTTCAATATATGGTTGTGCCATAATTTATTCAACTAATCTATTGGTGGAATTTGGCTTTTCAGTTTTTTGGCTTTTATGAACACTGCTATGTGAATTTTCTTATACTTACATATGTATAAATACATATCTATAAGATAAATTTCTACATTTAGCAAGATCTATCAAAAAGGAAAATGCAGATTGCCCTCCAAAGAGGCTAGCAGTGTAGCTCCGTAATTAAAAAAAGGAAAAAAGGATGTGAGGGGTTAAATTTGAATTCTTTCCAGGTGGTTTTCAGCAGCATGCTTTGGTGGAATCATGGTTTTAGGAGGCCAAGTGGGGTTGCTGCATATTACATTCCTGCCTCTTCCCTCCCCCAGCTTTAGTTGTCTTCATTACATTCCTGCCTGGGAAGTCTTCCCAGTGACCTGGGTTAGGCATTAAGATCATGGGAATCCAAGATTTTCCCATGTCTTGCAGCATGTTTGTTCACAAGAACAGGGAAACATCCTCCTTGCAGCAGGGGGATTTTAGCCACTGTCAGTTGCTGGAGAACCTTTCAATAGGGTCCTTTGAACAGAAATGTGTTCAAGGAGAGGAAAGGTATCAGTAGGTCAAAAGGCAGTGATAATATTATACGGTGGTGTATTTCATAACACTCAAAATACCTTCTCATTTGTTTCTGGGAAGTAGGTAGGCAGAAAGGTTGAGTGACTTGCCCATTGTCACATACATCGAGTAATGCCAGAGAGAGGGCTAGAATTCTGGATTTCTGTGTTGGGATTGGTTTTGGCTTTAAGTGACAGAAAATGTGACTTTAATGGCCTATATGAAAAGAGTTTTATTGTCTAGAGGTAGGTGGTTGCTGATATTTGATCATCAGTGATCAGTAGCTCAGTGATATCAGGGCCATCATGTGTTATTCTCTTGATCATTTACTCCTATGTATATGATGGCTGCTATAGCTCTAGGTATTACGTCTGCCTTCAAGACAAGAAGAAAGCTGAAGGAAAAGGGCAGGCGCAAGGGCTGTAGCTGTATCAGGAAAGAATGAATTTTCCTATGAATCCCTCAGCCGATTCTCATCGTTCTCATTGGCCAGAACTGTCCCATTGTTCTCATTGGCCAGAACTGTCTCATGGCTACTCCATGCTTGGAAGCTTGGCCATCAAGGAGGTGACTTCTGTTATAGTACACTTCTTATTGTTCTGATTCTGTTCAATGAAAAATATTTAATCATAGCTCAACTTAAGGCATGTTAATATCTAATATTCTTTATACTTATAGTTCATACTATATAATTTAAATACTTATACTATCTTATTTACTGAGCCTGATAGTACTCCTTTCTAGATTTTAATTCCTTTGTGTCTAAGACTGGATCTTCTGCTTTTTGTATGAAACATATTGTCTCATCCCTGAATATTAGTGAGAAAGGAGCTCTGATATTATCAAGCCCACATTTATGGCCTCTAGCAAGTATGTTATATGAATGCACTACTAACAAATAGCTTATTGAGTTAAATTGAGTAATGAAAGTAGAATGGGGGAGAATGAAAACTTAGAAGGAGGATCATAAAGAATCCTCTATTCAGGGCAAAAGACTATAAGAATGGATCTACTTGGAAAGATACAGTACTATTTTCTATGCAAATAGAGACTATGACTACATTAACATGCTTCTGTAATTCACAGGGTGAGAGGGCAGAATGATACAGGAAAAACACTCAGGAGCCTCAGTTCTACATCTAATTCTGCCTTTATACAACTGTATGATATTGGGCAAGTCTTTTAATCTTCCTTACCTTCAGCTTCGTCTTCTAGGATGGGAATAATAATTGATGCTTTAGAGGATTGTTGAGGGTATGAAAATAGTACCTATTTAGTACTTCATGGTGTCTGGCGTGTATAATCACTTTTGTGAACTGTTTTTACCATAATCATTAGTAGTATTGTGTGATCTTGGAGGACCCCATTTTGCTTTAATTAATCCTTATCTATGAATTTAAAAAGTTAGATGTTATTTAAAATTCCTCCCAATTCCAAAATGTCATATTTCTACACTAAGTACCTCAACTGGTGCATTGTTATAAAGGTATCTGGAGTTCTGGCTTCAGTGAGTTCATGGGAGAGACCATGGGAGGATGAGGTTCTCTGGTGCATACATTGATGTCACTATGTAAACTAAATATCTGTCAGAACAAATTCCTTCTGAATTACCCAAGTCCACTGAGAGAAGCTAATGAAATGCTGGCCAAGCCACTGAGCAGCAATGAGGTTGGGTGGAACTGATCTCATGATTTATCTCAGAGCATAGGTATAGTGGTATAAAATAGAGAAAATGAGCACTATGGGCTGTTAGTGCCCAGAAGAGAACTGGCACACCTCTCTGGTAATGCTAGTGGGTATTACTCTTCTGAGGAACGTTTTCACAGTACATGTCAAGAGCCAGCAATTCCACATTTAAGAATTTGTCTTTGGGGAAGAATTAAGGACATGTACAGAAATTTAGCTATATGGATATTCTTCTAGTAGTATCTTTAAAGTGAAAATATTGGGAAAATCCTAAAATAGGGGATAAATAAATTATGGTTGCTGATATATCTATATTCATTGACATGGAATATGCTCGAAATATGTGAAGCAAATTCAAAATGTCAGTGATCCCATTGGAAAAACACAAAGTAAAAGTAAGCACGCACGCTTGTGTGTGTAAGTGTGTGCGTGTAGAGAGAGAGAGATTGACAGATATTGTGTGTGTGTCTGGAGTAGTGTGGCATTGTAGATTTTTATAAAAGCTATTTTTGTGATCTAATTTTTTAAAATGAGCGTGTGGGATGTGGGACTTCCCTGGTGGCACAGTGGTTAAGACTGTGTTCCCAATGCAGGGGGCCTGATTTCGATCCCTGGTCAGGGAACTAGATCCCACATGCATGCCGCAACTTAGGGAGTTCACATGCCACAACTGAGGAGCCGGCAGACTGCAACTAAGGAGCCCACCTGCCACAACTGAGACCCAGTGCAACCAAGTAAATAAGTAAATAAATAAATATTAAAATAAAATAAAATGAGTATGTATTTATAAAATAAGGGCTTAAAGAAAGGTAATTTAATTTAATAAATGTGTATGCAAGTTGTTACTGATATTTGCTTCTCTTCTGAGATACAGAATACTTTAAGTACATGTCATTCCATGGATGAAGACAAATGGCTCATTGGGTTTCATAGGGAAATTATTTGTCAGTGAGTGTGGCCTTTAGGCAATTTTTCAGATTACTTCCATCTATTTCTTAACCATACAAGGCTGGAGTGGGGGCTGACTTTAAACCTACACAGGTTTCCTCAGGACAGAGGACACAGGACAGTACGTCTGTACAGAGTGTGCAGAAATAAGGATGGACCCATATCTTTGACATATTTCTTTTACCTAATCTACATGTTGTACCTTTAATGTATTTTTTGAAGTCTTTCTCTTCCTGCCCAGGAATAGTATTTTTATGAAAGTATTTCTAAAGAAAGAACCTGTACTTGGCAAAATTACATTGAGCTTTTACTGTGTATTAGATATTGTTCTAAGCACCTCGATGGATGAGGTACACACAAGTGAGTAAAATTCATGTGTGTCTACTGGAACTTAGCATCTCCTAGGAGAGACATTTGCATAGTTAACTAATATAAAATTAGATGGTATAAAAGCACTGTGGCTTTGGAGAGGCAACAATTATGTATGATAGGTAGAAATTGGGAAAGATTTTATAGAGAATTGGACTGGACTTTGAATGATGAGTAAGATTTTGGTTGGCAGGTATAATATTTAATGGTGTGTTTCAGAAATTGGGTTATTCAGGGCAGAGAGAGAGCACATTGGATGTGGAGGAGACTGAAAATGAGAAAACGGTACATTGGGGAAAATAAAATAATGAATATAAAGCACCTAGCACAGTACATGGCATGCTGTAGGTCTTCATCACATTTGACCTCTTTCTAATTCCAACATGTTTACCTCAAGGAGTGTCTTCAAGTTCCTGAAAAAGCAAAATTAACTTTTAGCATGATTTGAAAAGTAAGGCATATTGCCCTGGTGATTTTCAGAATTGAAAATGTGATTGTAAAAGCAAAGTAATTGTTGAGGAATCAGTACCTTAGATAAATGTGCAACCTCTGAACTGTTTCTTTCCTTAGGAGGCGACCTATTGAGAAAAGTGACACGAACACTGGGAAAAATCTGCTGTTCTGCAGCAAGGGTGGGGAGCAATGTCACAAGTTACAACCTCCTATTCCTATGATGCTCCAACGGACTTCATCAATTTTACATCTTTGAATGATGAGGAAGATACCCAAAATGTAGATTCCTGGTTTGGTAAGTGTCTGCTTTCTCTGGTTGTTTTAAGGGTTAGTGACCTGCTTTGTGCCGAAGGGATAAAATAGAAGGGATTGTAGTTAACTAAAATATAAATTCCTTTCTGCATCAAGATTCTTTGTCATCCATGATATGATAGAAATAATTGAAGTGCCCAGTATTTTGGGAATGGGCTATCAGAAATCAGTGTTTTGCAGTTAAGAATGACAAATATTTAAGCTTTAGGGACATATGGTAAAATCCAGATGAAGCAAAGCTGAGTGAAATTCTAGGACATGCCTGTAGTGATGGCAGTCACATAAAAACTTGCTCTACTGTCACTGGGCATAGAGAATAATATTCTAACTGGGATGTTGACAGTCTTACTAAGATTTCCCCAGTTTCACTTGTATTTATTTTTATTTGTGTGTATTAAGTTCTGTGAAGTTTTATCACCTGTGTTGGTTTGTTGATCTACTACCACAGTCTAGATATCAGACAGTTCTAACATTACAGGGATCCTTGTGTTGTACTTTTATAACTATACTCATCTCCCTCTTGCTACTTGCTCCCCAGTTCTCTCTCTCTTTTTTTTTTTTTTGGTCACACCACACGACTTGTGGGATCTTAGTTCTCCGACCAGGGATCAAACTTGTGCCCCCTTGCAGTGGAAGCATGGAGTCCTAACCACTGGACCACAAGGAAATTCCCCCCAGTTCTTTTTTTTTTTAAGGTTTATTTATTATTTTATTTATTTATTTGTTTTTGGCTGCATTGGGTCTTCGTTGCTGCATGTGGGCTTTCTCTAGTTGTGGCTAGTGGGGGCTTCTCAGTGCGGTGGCTTCTCTTGTTGGGGAGCACAGGCTCTAGGTGTACAGGACTCAGTAGTTGTGGCTCGCGGGCTCTAGAACACAGGCTCAGTAGTTGTAATGCACGGGCTTAGTTGCTCCGTGGCATGTGGGATCTTCCTGGACCAGGGCTTGAACCCGTGTTCCCTGCATTGGCAGGTGGATTCTTAACCACTGGGCCACCAGGGAAGTCCTTCCCCCTGCCCAGTTCATTTTTAAATGGAGGGCTTAATGCTACTCAGAACCCAATCTCCAAATAGAGCTAGGATTGCTTGATGTTCGGTCAGGTGATATGACACAAACTTTGACACCAGGTCAACAAATAAGGATGTGGTTTTGCTTTTATATTACGTTGGAATAATATGTGAGACTAGTGATATGTCAGGCTAGTAGTTGCTAGGGCTTCTTCATTTTCTTCTTTCTCATGTGTTTATCTTCCTCATTAAGAGAAATCAGTATGTGATGGGGGATAGAAATTAGTCCTTTGCAGCTGTACTTAACACTTACAATGCAGTGTCCAAATATGCCATTCTCTTGGAAAAGGATTCTAATAAAATCCAGTGGGTATCCTGAGAGGAGGGGTCTTTTGGGCATGGTGTAGAAAGAAGAGTGGATAAGACCGCCAGCTGCCATACAGAGGTCTTCCCCATGCCCTTGGTCCACAGAAACCCTGAGGAAATTGCTGAATTGTCTATCTCTTTTTCCAAGTTTTTCTTGAAAACAAGAAAGGAAATATTAGTATAACAATACTGTTAAATACAGTTTGGAAGACAAAATGAATCCCACTATTTTTTTCAAAGTCACCTTAGTTCTAATATATTACTTTCTAATTTTCTTCCAAACAATCACATCTTTTTACACTGTTGCAATCAGAATGTACATTCTCAGAGTTATTGCTGGGGCTCACCACATTCCTACAACTTCTATCAGTAGGCTGTTGGTAGAACACACTTTTCACTGCTCTACACTGGCTTTTGGGCACAGCGGAACCTAAGTTAAAATTCGGAACCTGAGTTAAAATTCGTTCAGAGAGCCTAACTGTGTTCCATCCTCATACACCCCACACTCTCCTAGTTGAGGAAGAACCTCAGCACAATTAGACTATAAGATGTCTCTTGTAAGCCTTGCAGGTCTTGCTGGATACAGTTTTCTCTAAGAGGAACATGATGTATTTAGGTGGTGAATAAGGCCAGTTTATGCTTGTATGGTCCTGAATTTGTATCAAGCAAAGATAAGGAGCTATTCACAATGCAGAATCTGCCCTTCTCCTTTTCTATAATACATGTTCATTGTTGCCAGTGTTTTAATGATAGTTTTTGCAGTCAGTATCTCTGATGTATAATGTGTACTTATTTCTTTTTGACCATTAGAACTTTGCTGGTACTTGCAAATGAGTTAGAAGTGTACTAGTAGGAGGCTGTAGGCCCCACATTAAGTGTATGGCACTAATTTATTTTGCTTTCTTGCTGATTGTTTACGTGGTGATGATTTTACCTTTTCACAGAGGAGAAGGCCAATTTGGAGAATAAGTTTCCTGGGAAGAATGGTACGGGAGGGCTTTTTCAGGGCAAAACTCCTCTGAGAACAGCTAATCTTCAGCAAGATGTCACACCTTTGAGACCAGGTAAGGAAGAACATCTTAGGAAAAAGCTGCTTTGGCATAATGGTGGAGCAGTGTATTAGGAACCTGAGGGATCTGAGGAGATTAGCTAAATTATGTATCCCTTGGATTTTAATTGGTGAAATAGGCTAGTTCATTTATTCATTTCATGGTAAATGTGAAACTAATGATGTGCTACATTCTTTTTTTTTCCCCCAATCTGTTGAAAATTAAGCTAACATAGAAATTTACTGCCAGATATATAACTTTTCTTTTTACAACTAGGTTTAATGTAACCTAACCTCAGTCTGGCTGGGAAACAAAACAGCAGGAGGGAAGAATGTACTGCTTGCTAATTGTACAAGAATTCTTTGAGTCATGTATCTGATTTTAAACAATGATTAACATTTAAACTAGTAGTTACTAAATCTGCAAAATACTGTCTATTTGATTAGAACAAAAAAGTATTCTTTAAGAGGTCATGAATCCTCAAAAACAATTCTTGTTTTGAAATAGTAGCTATTTTTAGATATAATTCACATATCATATAATTCACCTGTTTAAAGTGTACATTTCAATGTTTTTTCATATATTCAGAGTAGTTGAGCAATCACCACCACAATCAATTTAGAACATTTGAAAATTAATCTTATGGGTAAATCTGGAACTAGCCTCAATCACACCATTAATTAGAGGAACATATCAGAAAATAGCTGTATTTTCAGTGAACTTGTCTAGGTTGCAGAGTCTGAGTTGCTAGGCTGACTTTTAAATTCATTCATTCATGAGTACAGGTGATATCTATTGAATTTGGCTTCCGGATGAGGATCCTGAACTTTTGCATCCATCTTTCTTGCATAAGAGGTTAGAACTATGTGCGTGCTTCACTTGAGATGCTTAGAAATGAGGCAGATTTTTGTTGCTTTGGTGGTCTTTGTGCTCTTCTTGAATCGAAAGAGGTTGTGATGTACCTAGTTTGTCTGGACCACTTTCAGTGTAAGACTGTTTTGTCAGCAGTAAGCCCCAGAGCAAGAGACCCTTGCTTGGCCCATCATGTGGCAAAGACCATGTACACTGCTTCCATGCATTCATACCCCTTGCGCCCCACAGTCTTTTTGTTCATTCTTAGTACACAGTCTCACCTGTCTCATTAGTGATATTCCCTCTGCCTAGAATACCTTTAATCTAACGGAAAAGTTCTTACTTATCATTCAAGTTCCAGCTCAAATATCTTTTTTCCTCTAATTGATTGCCCTTATTTGTGTTCTCAAAGTACTTTTCGGACCTCAACTTTCTGTTGGGTTGCTAGTACAAAGAAATACAATTAATTTTTCTGTATTGATCTTTTATCCTACAATCTTTGAAACTCAGTAGTTGTAGTAGCTTTTTTGTAGATTCCATCCGATTTCTACGTAGGTGATTGTTATCTGCAGATATGCCTTTTGTTTTTTTTTCTATCATATTGCACTGGCTAGAACCATAGGATGTTGAATAGAAGTAGAGAAGTAAACTTGTTTTATTCCTAATCTTAGGGCAGAAGCATTGAGGCTTTCACCATTAAGTATGATGTTAACTGTGGTTTTTTCATAGATGCCTTTATCAGGATGAGAAATTTCCTTTCTATTCCTATTTTGCTGATTTTTTTATAGTAATGGATGGTAGATTTTCTCAGACGCTTTTTGTGCATATATTAAGAAGTTTATATGATTTTTTTCTTAATTCTGTTAGTCTTTAAACATGTTCATTTATGCTGATTTTCCAATTTTAAGCCAACCTTTCGTTGCTGGGCTGTACCCCATTTGGTCAGGATGGTATTTTTCTTTTTATATATATTTTAGGTTCAATTGCTACATTTTTTAAAAAATATATTTATTTATTTAATTTATTGTCTGTGTTAGGTCTTCATTGCTATACATGGGCTTTCTCTAGTTGCTGGGAGCGGGGGTTACTCTTCATTTTGGTACATGGGCTCCTCATTGCGGTGGCTTCTCTTGTTGCAGAGCACGGGCTCTAGGTGCATGGGCTTCAGTAGTTGCGGCACACGGGCACAATAGTTGTGGTTCACAGGCTCTAGAGCACAAGCTCAGTAGTTGTGGCGCACAGGCCTAGTTGCTCCGAGGCATGTGGGATCTTCCAACAGCAGGGCTCAAACCCATGTCCCCTGCATTGGCAGGCGGATTCTTAACCACTGAGCAACCTAGAAAGTCATGCTACATTTTTTGTTAAAATTTTTTTTTTATCTATATTCATGAGGAATAATGATCTGTAGTTTTCCTTTTTTGCAATGCCTTTGTTTGATTTTGATAGAGTAGCATTGGCCTTACTCTATAAATATTCCCTTCTCTTCATTTCTCTGAAAGAATTTGTGTAAAATCGATGTTATATCTTTCTTAAATGTTTGGTAGAATTCACCAGTGAAGCCATCTGGGTCTGGAGTTTTCTTTGCAGGAAGGTTTTTAACTAAAAATTCAATTTCTTTAACAGACATAGATTATCTGTTTCTTGAATGAGCTTTGGTAGTTTGTCTTTCCAGGAATTTGTCCATGTCATCTAAGTTGTTGAATTTATAGGCAAAAAGTTGTTCATAATGTTTCCTTATTATCCTTTTGATATATTAAAAAAAAAATTTTTTTTTTGGTTGCATTGGGTGTTCATTGCTGTGTGTGGACTTTAGTTGTGGTGAGCAGGGGCTACTCTTTGTCATGGTGCATGGGCTTCTCATTGCGCTGGCTTCTCTTGTTGCAGAGCATGGGCTCTAGGTGTGCAGGCTTCAGTAGTTGTGGCTCATGAGCTCTAGAGTGCAGGCTCAGTAGTTGTGGCACACGGGCTTAGTTGCTCCATGGCATGTGGGACCTTCCTGGACCAGGGCTTGAACCCGTGTCCCCTGCATTGGCAGGCATATTCTTAACCACTGTGCCACCAGGGAAGTCCTCCCTTGCTCTTTTAACATAGAATTGCAGATTAAGTAAAAGATTTTTTTCTTGACGTCTCTGAAGGCATTGTTCCGTTGTCTTTTATCATCCTGTGTTGCTGATGAGGAATTCAGCTTATCCTATTTTCCTTACTCAGGTGATTTCTTTTTCTCTGTGGAAGCTTTCAGAGTTTTATCTTTTTAAAATGTCATGAGGATGTGGTTGGGATACTTTTTTCTGAGGTGGTGCCTTAGGCTGGCAAATAGGCATGGCCCTGGATATTTCATTTCTGCTTCAACCAAAGTAGCTTTTAGAAATTGGTCTTCTGCATGAGATTTTACTGGAACTAAAGGTTCCACTGCTTAGGAGGGATACACACCGACACAGACACACACACACACACACATACAATTTGCAATCTAGAATTCTGTATTAAGTCATTTTATATATGTCTCTCATCTCCAACTCATTTCCTTGGGATTTGAGTACTGACTAGTTTTTGCTCTTTTGCAGTTGACAACACTTATAACAAAGAGGCAGAAAAAGAAAATCTGGTGGAAGAGTCCATTCCACCAAATGCTTGTTCTTCTGTGAAAGTCAAAGGAACCGCATCAAGAAATATTCCAGCTCAGCCTCAGAGGTAAGACTGTTTTGGTATTCAAAAGTGGTGGTTATTATTAATAATGTTCAAAGAAGAGTTACTGGAGCACCTACTATGTGTCCCATACTGCATTAGACTCTTTGTGTTACCTTATTTAATCTTCATAACATTTATGAGTTGTAGATAAAATGCTTAAATTATGCTTAAATTAGATAAGGGCTCAGAGGTACTAAGTTGCTTATCCAAGGCAGATTTATTTCAGAGACAGAATTCCAACCGATCACTGTGGTTCCAAAGTCCTTGCTATTTGCACTATCAACATGGGGTGCCATTTGCATTTATTTGTGTGGATATTTGACTTTTTTTTTTTCCTGTTTATAGGTTGTAAATAAACTTTACAAGGGCAAGTGTCATGTATCCTTAGTGCCTAACAGTGTCTAGTAGGAGCAAAGCTGAGTAAAGACTTGAGTGAAGGGGTGGGTGAATGGGTGGGTTAAGCTGCATTCTTGGCACTAGTGACCTCTGAAAATCAAATGTCTTTGAATGTTGCATTTTGTATCAGTATCCTTTTTTTAACCAAAACAAAGCTGTCAGTCTTAATATTCGTTGCCTTCAGATGGCACTTATCAAAAGAGCATTTAAATTAGATTTTTAAAAACTTTCACTTGGGAGTTCCCTGGCGGTCCAGTGGTTAGGACTCAGCACTTTCACTGCTGTGGCGTGGGTTCAGTCCCTTGTCGGGGAACTAAGATCCTGGAAGCTGCATGACATGGCAAAAGGGGGAAAAAATTTCACCATCTAATAATTTCCACTCACTCATAGAGTTTAAATTCCAGGACTATTTACTGCCTTATATATATATTTTTTTTTTCATTAATGCAAGTTTTTATTTGGCTGTATATACAATTTAAGCTATTAAAATTTGTACAATATTTACAAATTAAATAATCATCTGAAACTGTCTCCAGCAACTCTTGTAACACAAAACCAAGGGGGAAAAGACAGGGGCAGGCAAGACCTCGACTCCTGTAGTCCCTACCTGGCCCAGAGCCTTTTCTAAACTGGAAGATCAGGGAGGTCGGCACTCCTGCTCCACTTTCCTGGGGTCAAGCTTTCAAAGTCAAAGACAAAATTTAAGCCAAGAGACAAAAGCAAGGAAGTAATTCCAGTTCTTCTAAACTCAAGAAAAATTCTGTAAGTTAAGAAGCGGCCTTCCGTAGGTTCTGGGGCTTGCAGTGGTTCAGAAGCAGACACAAGGGCCTTCAGCCCAGAGTGAGGCTGCACAGTGGCTGCTGGGTGAGACCAGGGACAGTCTCACCTTAGACAAACTGTAGGGAGAAAAGGGCCTTGGGATGAGAGGCAGAGCAGGGCCCTGCAGTGGTGGTGCCCACCTGCTCCTCCACCCCAGACACTCCTTTCCCTGAGTTGTGTGGTTGCCAGTAAGACATGGAAATGCCACAGGGCACAAAGGGCACAGCCACCACCACAAAGGGCTTCTGGGGAGTTTAGGTAAGAAAATGACATTGGTACCAGTCTTGGTGGGTGGGCCAGGGAGCAAGTTCCTGGCTTGCCTCCAGCCCCTTGAGTCCACACTTGGGAACACGAGCTAATACTGTTCGGCACTGCAGCGTGACTCCACACACAAGGGGGACTCAGAGGGGCGGTCCCTTCTCCCAGAAAGGGGTTGGGGGGTCAGAGGGTTTCTCAGACATTGCACCTTTCTGCCTTCATGGCCCCAGCAGAACACAGGGCTGAAGAGTTGGAGAGGAAGGCTGGAACTGACCCAAGATCCCCAGGGCTGTCAGAGCTGGAATCACTTGGCGCCTCAGGCCTCTTTCCACTTGGTCTAGGGTGTCACCTCTTCTGTCTCAGAGCTGGGGGTTACTACTCCCTGGTGCAGATAGAGAGGGAGCTGGCACTTGGTGGCAGGACATGTTCCAGCGAGGACTGCTCAAGAGTGGGAGCAGGGACCTGGACTGGGGCAGTGTCAGTGGGCAACAGGGGACTCCAACTTCTGCAGGCGACGGCGGCGGAGCTCTGCCGCGTCAGGCTCCCTATCCTCAGGCAGCTCCTCGGGGCCCGCGGACTCTGGAGCTGGAGGCTTTTCAGGTTCAGGGGCTGGCGGGGAGGTTCCCGAGGGTGGAGTGGTGGCCTCAGAGCTGGGGGTGCTGGTGGAGGAGGCAGCAGTGGCAGCTGTAGGGGCAGTCTCCTCAGTGGGGCTGGCTGAGGTGGCGGGCCGGGGGGGCCCCAGGGAGGCGAACACGATGAGGTACTGGTTGATCTGCAGCATGGCGGCGTCCAGCGGCGTGTGGATGTTGTGCAGGCTCTGCAGCTGGGCCTCCAGGTGCTGCCGCTCATGGCCTTCCAGAGCCCGCAGCTTCTCTGGGGTCAGCCCCGCAAAGCCTGCAGGAGGCACAGGCATGGGGGGGAGGCAAAGGGTGGAGGCAGCGGCATGCCCATCCAGGGAGGGGGGAAGGGGAAGCCTGGGGCAGGGCCAGCTTTGGGGGTGGAGGCAGAGCCAGGTGCTGGGGCAGAGGCAGCAGAAGCAGCTGTGCTTGTGGCTGCTCCACTGGGCCGAGAAAGGGCTGCTGCACTGGTGGATGGAGGGGCCACAGCCTCTCCTGAGCTGGGGTGAGGTGGAACAGGAGGAAAGGGGCCCATGGGGGGGCCACAGCGGGAACATGCCTGGAGGGAAGGGAGGCAGGAGGCCCTGGGGGAAGTTGGGGGGCTGGGGCAGGAGTGGTAGGGGGTGGGGGCAGGTGGTGGCCCCTGATCCACAGGTTCAGGGGGCAGTGGTGACTGGGTTGGCAGCGATGCCCGAAGGACATCCATACGGCAGGTAGGGCAGGTCTGCTGTCGCTGGAACCAGGAGCGCAGGCAGCTGGTATGGAAAATGTGGTTGCATGGCAGTCTCTTGGCACCAGTCACCATCTCTTCTCGGCAGATAATGCAGACATTGTCCATTGCCTGGAGTTCCTCTGGGGTGGCATCTGGATACAGTGTGTTCATGTTGCGGATAGCTTGGCGAGATATGATGGCATCTGTCACAGCTTTCTTGAACTGCCTCATAGCCAGGTACATAGGCCGGATGGCAAAGAGAGGGAAAGTGTGCACCTTGATCATGATGGTCATGAAAGCCATGTACAGCAGAACCTTGATGAAACCTGTAAGTAGCTCCATGTAGAGCATGTACACAGCCTTATTGTCCCAGGGATTCTCGCTCTGGAGGTCCACGGAGTGCAGCACGTACTTGATGAAGATGGTGAGTACCATAGTCATCAGGATGGCGTACTCAAAGCCAAACACCAGCTGCACAGGGGCCCCAAGGGTCAGGATGCTGTGATAGGCATGGCTGACGAAGAGGAAGTCTAGGATACCCAGGAGGAACATAAGGGAGACAATGCGGCAGTGAAAGAGCCAGGAGATATTGGGGCTGCGTTCATAAAGTCCACACGGTCCTCAGCCAGGCAGTGAAAACACTTGAGGAAGAGAAGGAGAGTGAAGAGTGCAACAAAGCAGGGGCTGAAGTCATCCCGAAAGACAGTGAAGGCCAGACAAGTCTCAGTGACAGCATACCAGGAACGTTCCAGAAGGTGCTCCATCTCTGCTGCCCTCAGCTGTCCGAAGAACACCTTGCCCATCACCTTGCCCAAGAGGAAGACAAGGACAAAGGCTTGGATGTACAGGACTGCCATGCAGGGGCTAGCCTTGGTCAGGTACACCACAGTGGGGTAGAACTGGTGCTTGAGGTAGTAGGCATGGGCCACCACAGCCCCGGTCAGCGCCAGGCTGGCCACCATCATCATGGCGGTGCGGAACATTGCCCTGGCCTGGGGACCAGGAGCCCAGTGCCACGAGCCCGCTCAATCCCTGCAACTGCAGAGGCAGCCCCGGTTAACCTACTGCCTTATACTTTGATGTCACCTACAGCATCCTCAAAGAAGAGGAATGGCAGAGTATTTATAATACTGTTGCTCAGAAGTAATGAACTTACCTTTTACAAAGCCTCATGCTGGTGTAAGGGGATCACCTTTTGAGAATGGTATCATATATGCTTATTTTAATCTTTTCTGGTGAAGGAACCCATATTAATTGAAGAATTCTATGAGATCTCAACCAGCTCTCACAGGAGATTTAAGAGATTGTTATAGGTTGATTCTATGGTTTCTGTTACATGTTTACATTGTTAAGTCCCCATAAGATCCAGTATCCTATAGATTCCTTCAGAATCCAAGATAGTGCTAGTGTCTTGGCTTGTGCATTTTGTATGTGTATATGGTTACTAAAATTGCCCCACATTCTGACTGAAGTTTTGAATGCTTTTTGGAAATGGTGGCATGACAGAAAGTCAGCTGTTTACAGAGTCAGAAGACCTGAATTGTTTCTGTTTTGTTTTGTTTGAAAGGCAGGTACCTCTACTACTCAAAATCTTAGTTTACTGAGAATAACCATCTCTTTCAGGCTTATTGTAAGAAATGGCCAAATAAGATAACATAGGGTAGTGGTTTGTAAATGATACTGCATTATGAAAATGCATAAAGAGGTAAAACATTAGTGCCATTTATGTTAGATCTCAGACCTGTTTTAATCCAGGGATGCCTAATCTAGAATGGAATAGCAGCTGGAATAAGAAGGTGTAGATAATCATACAAATTTCCAACAATTTTATTTTCACATGGTTTTGATGGATGGGCTAAAAGATGGTCCAAACTGCTTTGACTCAGAATAGTTGAGTCAACAAGGCCTTAATCTATAATAATAATTTCTCTGTGCAGGTGTTGCTTTACCACAAATACATATTTTAATTTTTATAATCTCATCCCTTAGCAATTTCTCCCTAAAGACATTCAGCACTTCT
This sequence comes from Hippopotamus amphibius kiboko, assembly GCF_030028045.1. Classification (NCBI taxonomy): domain Eukaryota; kingdom Metazoa; phylum Chordata; class Mammalia; order Artiodactyla; family Hippopotamidae; genus Hippopotamus; species Hippopotamus amphibius. The sequence goes on along the minus strand of NC_080197.1, from coordinate 27,810,066 downwards.
TCTCTTGACTTTGTGATATCATTATATATTGAATTTAAGTAGTGGTCCACAATGGTCATGTCTTCATGTACTTTGCCTTCTTTCCTTCTAATTTTTATGAAACCTTGTCCATTTAAAAAAATTAATATTATTGGGGTATAATTTGATATAGTAAAGTGTACAGCTCATGAGTACACAGTCTGATTAGTTTTGACAAGTCTATAATGCAACCACAATACTAATATAGATCGTTTCCATCACCTCAGAACGTTCCCTCATTCCTACCCCTTTAAAGTCAACTTTTAACTGCTCTTTCTGCCTTTTCACTCTCCTGCCTCCCACCCAGAGGCAGCCCCTGTTCTGATTTCTGTCACCATAGATTAACTTTGCCTGTTCTAGGTATTTTTATAAATGGAGTTATATGATATGTACTCTTTTATGTCTGAGTTCTTTCACTTAGCATGTGCTTTTGAGATTCATTCATGTCATTGCATGTATTAATATTTTGTTACTTTTTATTGCTGATAATAAATTCTGTTGGTTGGATATACCAGATTTATCCAGTTGAGGACATTTGTTTCCAGTTTGAACTTATTATAAATAAAGCTGCTATGAGTAGTTGCCTGTAGATTTTTGTGAGGACATGTGTTTCTCTTGGGTGAATAACTAGGAGTGAAATTGCTGGGCCATACTGTTAAATTTATGTTTATAAGAGACAGCCAGAATTTTTCCAGAGTGACTATACCATTTTACATTCCCGTTAGCAGTATATGAGAGTATCAGTTGCTCCATATCCTGGCCAACACTTGGTATTGTCAGTCTTTTTAGTGATATATCATTGTGTTATTAATTTGCATTTTTCTGATGACTAATGACATTGATCACATTTTCATGTGATTACTAGTCATTCATATATCTGCATATATAGTTGCTTTTCAGTCTGGCTCCCTGGCTCCCTGTGCCTGAAAATGTTGGTGGTCAGCCAGGACCGAGTAGAATTTATACTCAGGCTTAAGTGTTCATCCTCTCTGTGGTTCTCATGGTTCTCTTGCTTCTTGAGTTTTGCCTCTAAATTTCCAGTTGTTTTGCCAGCCCTAATGTTTGTCTTCTGATACCTCAAGCTAGTAAGACTTTAGCTGTGTGCCATTCTACTATATACACATTGGGGAATGCACTGAAACAAAAAAAAAACAGCAGACTCATCAGTCTTACCTAGTGCATTTATGTCTTTTAAGGATGGACATCTCACCAGTTTCTGCTTTTTCACTGGGTCCCTTGGTCTCCCTTAAACGTGCATAGCTAGCATATGTATGTATGCATAGTTAGCATATATAGTAACACATAGGAATTGGTGTAGAGCTTTGGCTCAGATTTTGGGTGACACCTTTTCTGCAGCTCTTTCTCTTCTAGGACTTACCTTCTAAGTTTCCAGCTGCTGTACTGGCCTGAATTCTATCTTCCATTATACTATAGCCAGTGAGATTAGAGTTTTCTGCTGCTGGAGCTGCCATGTTTGGGGCAAAAAAGCTACTAACTCATAACTCTTAACCTTTGTAGTTGCTTTTCATGGATAAATGTTTCTCTTTTTTCTGCTTGCTTTTGGTCACTTTTCAGTGCCTTCAAATAGTCATATTTTTGTATATTGTGTACATTTTGTAATATGCAAGAAGATTTGCATGATAAATGCACTCTGTATTACTCCATGTGTTTGTTTTTATGAGTACTTTTAGAGATTTATATGAAAACATTTGCAGATGAAAAGATTTGAAATTTGGAATTTGCTTCAAAATCTAGGGGGTTGGATGGAGGGAAAATTGGCAGTGTGATTGGCTATAAGTTGATAATTTTTAAAGCTGAATGATGATTACCTAGTGGTTCATTATATTATTCTCTTCATTTTTTACTGTGTTTTAAGTTCTCTATGATAAAGATTTTAAAATTAGGTACTCTATGCATTCTAATAAAAATTTGAATATATACTAATAAATCAGTATTGAGAGAAATTAAGCAAGATCTAAATAAATGGCAGGACATAACCATGTTCATGGTTTGAGAGACTCAGTACTGTAAATATGTCACATAATAGAATATCTTCATGACCTTGGAATAGGGAAAGATTTCTTAAATTGAGTCCACACAGAAAAACACTGACATGCTTTTAGGGAAGGAGGTTGTTGTATTTGAACATATTTATCTAATCAAATGATACCATAAAGAGAGTGAAAAGCCAGACCCCAGATTGGGAGTAGTTATCTGTAATACTTAAAACCTACAGAGGGCTCATATTCACAGAATATAAAGAATTCCTACTAATCAGTTAGAAAAGGATTAGCAGTGCAGTAGAAAACAATCAAGAGACTTAACTAGCACTTTATGAAAGAAGATAGCCAAGTGGCCAATAAAATTGTCATCTGACAGTACTAAGTGTTTAGGAGAATGTAGAGCAATGTAAACTCTTATAAATTAGTCAGTGTAACCATAAATTGACACAAGCACCTTGGAAGATAACTTTAGTTGATAAATCAATGTCCTATGACCTAGCAATCTTACAACTTAACGTAGCCAACAACGTGTATATTAAGAGACATATGTGAGAATCAACAGTAGACTGGTTAATGGTACGTTCCTACAATAAATGTTATATAGCATTCAAACTCAGTGAATTAGAACTACATGAATCAGTGTGGTTGAATCCCACAAACATAATGTCGAGTAAAATAAACCGTGACATAAAAAATGCTTGCAGTAGTCTGATTATTATATAGAGTTTTCTGTTTCCTCTCTAAACTAACATACCATGTTTATGGAATGCATGTTTGTATGCAAATGATAAAGTAATCATTACTGTAAAAGTCAAGATAGCACCTGCTGCCAGTGTTTTATTTCTTAGTCTAGATGGTGATTTCATGAGTCTTCACTTTGTAATCATTTAACTTAATTTTTGTTTTGTGTACTTTTTGTTATGTGTTCCATGTTTTAACAAAAATAGAGGGCCATGGCTAAAAGAAAGAGGAGGAAAATAAACACTTGGTAGTAAATTTCCAGAAGATCTAATTTCAAGTCTGGCAGCAGTTAGCTGTGTAACAGGGTCAAGTCACCTCATCTTTTTTTACTTTTACTCATACTTCTTTTTTTTTTTTTATTGGAATATAATTGCTTTACACTCTTGTACCAGTTTTTGAGGTACACCAATGTCAGTCAGCTGTATTTACTCATACTTCTAAAAGAAAGGAGTTGTAGGGCTTCCTAGGTGGCACAGTGGTTGAGAATCCGCCTGCCAATGCAGGGGACATGGGTTCGGTCCCTGCTCCAGGAAGATCCCCCGTGCCGCGGAGCAACTAGACCCGAGCGCCACAACTATTCAGCCTGCGCTTTAGAGCCCATGAGCCACAACTATTGAGCCCATGTGCTGCAACTACTGAAGCCCATGCGCCTAGAGCCTGAGCTCCGCAACAAGAAAAGCCATGGCAATGAGGAGCCCGCGCACCACAACGAAGAGTAGCCCCCACTCACCACAGCTAAAAAGAAAGCCTGGCCACAGCAAAAAAGACCCAACACAGCCAATAAAATAATAAATAAATAAATAAATTTATTAAAAAAAATAAAGCGTTTAAAAGAAAGGAGTTGTACTAGGTGATTGCCAGTGCCTTTTTACAAAATTAAATCAGCTTTATTGAGGTCTAATTTACAAACACCAATGTACTTAAGTAGCAGCATTTTATGGTGAATTTTCCAAAACTATCAGTAAGACAAGAAAGTATTATATTTTTAGAGCAGAAATAATACCACTTTTTATAGCCCTTTGTAGTTTGACATATTTTCACATTTCTGAGGAGTATTTGCATATCTAGTAGGTCTATTCATTACAGATAAGTTTTGTCAATTCTTCTACCATAGAAGATCTCTTAGACTCTCTGCTCAGAAGAATTTGGAACAGAAAGAAAAGCATCATGTAAAAATGAAAGCCAAGAGATGTGCTACTCCTGTAATCATCAATGAAATTCCACCCTCCAAAAAAATGAAAGTGTAAGTAGCCACAGCTTCTGTTTGTTGGCATAGATTTTACCCTGTTTGCTCCTATGGTAATAGCAAGCAGAATACATGGTGCTTGTTCTTATTTTTATCAGTTAGGAATGTATTTTACTGAAGGTAATAGCCTATTTAACTAGAGAGGTTTAAAGAATAATGATTTATTTGCTTCACAGAAGTCTGAAAGTAGTTTGTTGCTAGCTTTGGTTCAATGACATCTCTGTGAGTCTTAATTTTTTTTTTTCCATACTTGTTGCTCAAGATGGCTGCTCTGTGTTTCTTAGCTTCTTCTTTGTGCTTGTTGCCTCATTATCTCAAGATAGCTGCTGTATCTCTAGGTATCATATCCATGTTTGAGAGAAGAAGAAGAAGGGTCTGGCAAAGAAAAAGGGGCAGGACGCATATCAGGAAAGTGAAATATGTTCTAGAAACGCTTATGTTATACTTTAGTTGACCAAACTAAGTTAGATCCCCTCTAGTTGCAGTAGAGACTATTGAAGCAAGTACAATACTTTGCCTTCATATATTGCTGCCCGAAGCAAAATTGGGGTTCTATTAATAAGAAAGAAAGTGGAATAAATATTGGGAAGGCAACTAGCTGTGTGGCATTTGTTCATTTGATGTTGAGCAGTTGGAATCCCTTCCCACCCTCCTGAACCATCATCAGACAACTCTTACCCTGACTGGTACTGGCGTTCTTAAAGTTTACCTGTTGTAGCCGTTGGTATATATGATCTGATGATACTATTGGAAGAATCTTGCTGTTGAAACATGGTTGTTGTCCTAAAGAATGAGAAAATTTAAGCCATATATGGTAGATCTGGGGAGGAGGGTAGAGTAGAATATGCTATAGGGAATTGAGAGGATATTTTTTGTCCTTTTCAACTCAAGTTCTCACAATAAAAAGAAGACAGAGGAAGAGGAAGAAGGCAGTGATCATCAAGATATTTCTGAAAAGAATGAGTCTTCCCCAGAGAAAGCCAAGGGCAGACATACTGTATCTCGTATCCCACCTGTAAGGTATGATTCTTTCCTGAATCTCAACTTTAGAATCAGTAGAGTAAAATTACAAATGGGTACATCTACAGTCTGTTTAATGCATAAGGAGCTTGGGAAACTCCAAAAGCTATAATCATGGTAAAGTAAATTGTTTTATGTCCTTGTGGGTACACATTGAACAAAATTAACTATTAAAACAAAAGTAAAAGAAACATAAAAGGAAAAAGTTAGTAAAGGTTCTTACTTCCTAAATTGAACAGTTTTTATTTTGCCAAGCTCCCTTCTGGACTTTACTCACATGAAATACATATTTTTACAATCAATGTGTAAGCAATCTTTGGGTTCTGCTTTACTCACTCACTATGAGACTGTTTTATTTTCTGTACTGCTACAAAATCTTCCCATTTACCCTTTTTTTGATAGATTGTTAACGTTCTATCAGATTATATTTAACTATTTCCTATTGAAAATGCTGTTTCAGATTTTTTCACTATTGTAAGGAATCAGTGAACATCTTTATAGGTACGTCCTTTTCTTTGAGTAGTCTCCTTGGGATAAGAAAAGAGAAATTCCTTGATCTAAGAGTATGGTCAGTTTTGTGGCTATTGATATTTATTGCCAGTTTTATTTCTGAAATGAATATATGAATTTACAGTGCCGTCAACTTTGAATGAATATTTTTATTTCCTTGTAGTCTCATCTGCGTAAATTTCTTTTACTTTAAAAATTGTCTCAAATTTAATTGATATGTTGATGGCATCAAATTATTTTAATTTTTATTTGTTTGATTGCTGACAAGATTGTATAACTGTTATTGTAAACATCTTTTCCAAAGTTCCTCTTGGGTGAATCATCTGTTTCCTTTTCTATTTATCTATAAGTGGTCTTAGTGATGTTCTCATTACTAAGAATGGCTACTTTATTATTATTATTTTTTAAGAATGGCTGCTTTAAATTGAACTTTTGCCATGTGTCCAGTATTTCAGAAACATTATCTGATTTAATGGTCACAAGTATTCTGTGAGAACAAGTATTCATATTACCCATTTTACATTGGAGAAAACGGAGGCTCAGGGAGGTTAAATAGTTTTCTCAAGATCACATAGGCAGAAAATGAAACAGCAGGGTTGGGATTTGAACTCTGGTTGGCTTTACTCCTAAGTCTATTACAGTATATATTTTAGGTATATTAACCTTTTGCTATGTTTGTTGAAAATATTATTACTGGTATTTTAGTTTTAGTTTCTCTTGTGGCATAAAAGTTAATCATTATATAGTCAAATTTGTGGGTATTTTGTAATATCTTCTATAGTCTGTTTTAGCTGTTTTTTCTGAAGCTTTCAGTATTTTAGAATAAATTTTGCATCTTTTTTTCATAGTGTTATCTAAGTTAATATCAATTTATTAGATAAGAGTTTTTGGTTTTGATGGTTATTTTATCACAGGTTAAAGATCTGATCTATATAATGCCTTTAGATTTTTTTAACCATTGGGTCTCTTTCTCCTCTCCTCTGTCATCTCCTTTACTGATTTGCCCTTTAGGCAGAAGATTCTAAAAACTACTGAGGAGCAAGAGTTGGAGAAGAGAATGAAAATGCAGCAAGAGGTGGTAGAGATGCGGAAAAAGAATGAAGAATTCAAGAAATTTGCCCTTGCAGGAGCAGGTCAGCTTAGTTCTGATTGAGTCTGATTTATGAGGGGGTACTTCTCATAATCTTGGTAGGGTTTTTAAAGTCTCTAAAGCAAAAAAGTCTTTCTTGGTCAGTAGTCAGCATGAAAAGATGTGTTTATTTAGAAGACATATCCCAGTGATCATTCCCTAGAACATTTTACATGTATCAGTCCTTTCTTAGAGCATGCTGTTCCTCTCCATCTCTATGGAAGTCACACCCATCTTTTGAGGCCTTTTTTTGTGAGTCCTTACCTCATTTCTCCAAGTAGAATTAATTCCTCCCTCTTCTTTCCTCCAAATTCTTTTTCTTTGTATTAGAAAGAAACACAAATACAATACAAAAAGAAATACAAATATAATGCTTTGTATTAGAGCAGTTGGACAGGCCAGTTTTTTGTTAAAAATTGTTTTCCCACTTTATCCTAGTCAGAGGAAAAGAAAACTGAGTGAATCCAGTGGTAGCTGTGGAGGAAAGTATAAATGAGGGAGCTGAAGGGATCAGAGTTCTGCTTTGCTCTGGCATAATTATTATTGGTGGAGTCAAAGCTGTAAAGCTCTGCTTTACTGTGTTGGAAAGCATCTCTGGAGTTTATAGGATCTCTTAGAGATACTTAGTTAAGTGTGCTTTTAAAGTCCATTCATAGCTTTTCTTATCAAAAGTATACCAGTTACTTACTCTCTGTCTCCAGAGCTATGACCATACCTGGGAGATGGGATTCTTCTCCCCTGTGCCACCTTATTATAGTTTGTATCTGACCAAAAGGCCTCAAACCCAATAGTACTACATGAATAAGGCACATATATTGGTGTCCCTCAGGACTGTTTCAAGTGTTGGGTTATATGTAGAGAGTAAACAAAGTTAGATCCATGGTAATAGAAATACGAAAAGGATTGGCTAAATGGGGACTTATTTTATGTTCTCTGTTATTAATGTTTGTTACCTGTGTGCCTTACCCTGCTCCTCACTCAGGGCTCCCTGTGAAGAAATCAGTGAGCCAGGTAACCAAATCAGTTGACTTCCACTTCCGCACAGATGAGCGAATCAAACAACAGCCTAAGAACCAGGAGGAGTATAAGGAAGTGAATTTTACATCTGAACTGCGAAAGCATCCTCCATCTCCTGTAAGTTAATAGACTAAATTAATATTCTTGTTACTAATTCAGTGAGGATTCTGGTGTAGTATTTGTGGTCACTGCTTAAAATAATATAATTGAGAGAAGCATGTGTTTTTGAGTTAAGATATATCTAAATCCTTACTTTGCCCCTGTTAGCTATGTAATCTTGGATAAATCACTATGTCTCTGGGAAGCATCTTATCAAGTTGCTGTGAAAACTGAATTGAGAATGTACACAAAACACATAGAATTATGTGTGACAGATTGTAGGTACAGGCTAGTTACAGCTTGTGCTGTAATTTTTGCACAAAATTTTTGCAGAAATCTTGTGTCTGCAAAGTTGTGTGCAAAATATAGCAGGGTTGATGGGGAAAACGGGGTTGGGGCAGACCACTCAAATCCTATGCAGTTTTGTTACCAGAGCACTAGCAAAAACAGTAATGATCCTAAATAAAAATTCTAGCACTCAGAATTTTTCCTTGCATTTGTGGTCACCATCATCACTTGTTGAAGTCAGTCCTTTGCAGTCTTCAATCCTGGGGTTGTGCTTCTTCCTTTGGGATGTAGGTCCTTGAAGAGTTTTTTTTCTAATAAAAGACCAATTTTATCAAGATTAATGACCCAAGGAGTAGGCTTCTTCATCAGTCAGTTTTTGGTAGGATGTGTGGAGAGAATTTGATTCAGGCAGCTACCTGACCTGATCTAGATCCAGAAGCCCAATTAAAGTTTTTTAAATGGGATACTTTGCAGCTTTTTTTCCTTCTAAGAAAACTTGTTTTTGATTGCTTCAAAACATAAACATGCTTGGGAAAAAATCACCTTATGTACTCTTACAGAATAGACAATTTGTTAAGTGCTAGATGCTTTCTCCCCCTTTTTATTTTATTTTATTTTTTATTTTTTTATTTTTTCGGCCACACCACGTGGCTTGGGGGATCTTGGTTCCTTGACCAGGGATTGACCTTGTGCCCCCTATAGTGGAAGTGCAGAGTCCTAACCACTGGACTACTAGGGAATTCCCCTCTCCCCCCTTTTAAAAGATGGGAATAGACTGCTTATAACCCTTGCTCAAGGACTGACAACTTAAGAAGGAGAATAATCTTGGCTTTACACGGGCTCTTTTTCTTTTGATCTTCTATGCTGAGTTTGTGGTTTGTGGTAGATCTGAGCTCTTCCATAACACTTCATTTGAGGAACAACTTCTTTCTTTTCAGGCCCGAGTGACTAAGGGATGCACCATTGTTATGCCTTTCAACCTGTCTCAGGGAAAGAAAAGAACATTTGATGAGACGGCTTCTACTTATGTACCCCTTGCACAGCAGGTTGAAGCCTTTCACAAACGAACCCCTAACAGATATCACTTGAGGAGCAAGAAGGATGATATTAGTAAGTTTCTTTCCAGTATCATACCTGGCTGGAGCCTCCCCTAGAATTCCCTTTCTTTACATCTTAGGCACAAATTTGCCTTTAGTTGAAATCCTCACTTTCTAACTAAAGCATGGTGTGTGCCTGTATGCAGACAACAAATGTATCCATAGTTGAGCATTTCTCAAACGACCCAGCTGTCTATCCACTTATACCCATCAACCAGCTTGATCCTCCTGGTCAATAATTGGCTAAAGGGAATTAAGGTAACCTGAGATGTCATTACGCATCAAGGCTATCTTGTTTGCCATGTGTCAAAATGTACACTTACTCACCTACGGAAGATGAAAGCATTCCATTCACTTAAGGTTTTGTGCTACTTGTTCAGCGATTCAATAAATGTTTTACCGCTACAAAGCAGACACTCCGCAGACACTCGGTTGTGGTGTAGGGAGTTACAGAAGTGAGCAAAATGGACTTGGTGCTACTTAGCATCGTTTCTAATTCAGTGAGAAAGATAAGCAAATAGATCATTACAACTATGAATGTGGAGGGAGATGTAAGAATCAAGGGAGGTGTGAGATACGGAAGGCACGTCTGTATGCTGAGAAGTCCTTAGCAGGGAAAGAAGTTGAAGATAGAGGAGAGAAAAGAGATAACTAATGAATAAGTCCCTGTGTAGGCAGGTAGGAGAGGAATATTTAGCACAAGTGGAGTGATTGTTCTTCGAAAGGAGGGTGAAGAGGGCAATGGGTGCAAATGCTGGTGAGTTTGATATATATTTCTGTTTTTGTGCCATTACCATGAAGAGGCTGTCTTTTCTCCATTGTATATTTTTGTGCTGGTGAGTTTGTAGATTTGATGGTGAACAGATAAGAGGAATCTAATCTAATGGCATCTATCTTTATGAAAATAATTCCTACAAAAAGAAGGTAAAGAAGTTTTAGGAATGAAGGTGTGGTACACAATAGTTATCAAGAGTGTAGGGTAGTATGCTGGATAAAGCAGGATCTGGTTGTTGACTTTGAATGTTTCTAAATTTTTTCTGCCTTTACATAAGCAGTGTTTAGTGCTATGTTAGGTAGCCAGATGAATTCCTTTAGGACAGCATTTCCTAATATTGTTATTATGTTCTAGTAGCCATTTGTCAAATTTTACATTATGAAAATAATGAAATGTCTTTCTTTATTCTAATGGTAATGTAAATATTAACCATGACTTTCCAAATAATATATGACTCTTAGAGTCTGATATACTCTGCTCTTAGAACCTCAGTCCTGGCAAATAGAAAAATTATTTTCTACAATTTTTATTTAAAACTTTGTACTGTTATAGCTCAATAATAGTTATATGTATACCTGAAGCCTGGCTTATTTCTAAAATAAGTAGATTTGGTTTCCATCTCCCACTGTTAGGTAATAAGGTCTAAATTAGAGGATTCATTCTATATAATTATGAAAGTTGACAAGGTTGCTCCTGGCCAGATAAATCAATATTTTCTATGAGTGGTGGTGATGATCTTAATATCAGTGCTTTGACATGGTTTTTTCTTACTTTTTCCATTTGACTTTCTGTGAGAGGTGGACTTGATGTTTTGATGTAGACACTTTTAGGGAAATCATAATATTGGAAATTATTACTTGGTCTTTATTTTTTGATTTTTTTAATACATTTATTTATTTATTTATTTATTGGCTACGTTGGGTCTTCATTGCTGCACGCTGGCTTTTCTCTAGTTGTGATGAGCAGGGGCTACTCTTTGTTTTGGTGCATGGGCTTCTCATTGCCGTGGCTTCTCTTATTGCGGAGCTTGGGCTCTAGGTGTGCAGGCTTCAATAGTTGTGGCATGTGGGCTCAGTATTTGTGGCACACGGGCTTAGTTGCTCTGCAGCATGTGGGATCTTCCCGGGCCAGGGATCAAACCTGTGTCCCCTGCATTGGCAGGTGGATTCTTAACCACTGCGCCACCAGGGAAGTCCTTATTACTTGGTCTTTAGAAAGGCCTTAGTTTAAAGCTGGAATAAGCAAAAATCGTATTTGTCAATAACAAGCAAAATAGTTGGCACTGTCAATAGAAAGTCACTACAGGCCTGTGCAGTGATAAGGAATCCATGAGACAAAAATGGGTTTTAGATTCAGAAGATGATAGCAGAGTTTACCCAAGGGCTAGTTTCATCATTACCCCTCAATAAAGAGTAATAGGGGAGAAGGGACTGAATGTTTATCAGATTGATTGATGTGAGCTGAGCTGAGTGTGGAGGGCCAACTACTCTGTGGTTTGGCATCTCTGGGCTGCTTAGCTGAGTCAGCACCTACAGGTAAACAGGGTCTTAGAGAGCTAGGTGAAAATGTCTGTGCTTTTGGTTTACAGCTCTGTTACCCTCCAAATCTGTGGCGAAGATATGCAGAGACCCACAGACTCCTGTGCTGCAAACCAAACAGCGTACAAGAACTGTGACCTGCAAAAGTGCAGCGGAACAGGAGGCCGAGGAGCTCGAGAAACTGCAGCAGTAAGTTTCACTCTGGCAGTGTTTGAGGAAGGGTTCTGAGAACCTGCCTACTTTCTTTTCCGTTCTGTAAGAGGGACAGTTAACTATTTTTCTTGCCCTGGGAATTATGGCATTTGAGCTACAGCCTCTGCCTTGTTTCTGTGATGGAAGGATTGAAAGTGGGAACATGGAGCTGTCCTGGAGTGTAAACTGGTAAAAAACTAATACGGAGGTTGGGGTAGGAGAACTTACTTACGATTCCAATAAGGAGTATCCTCTCCGGTTAGTTTAGATAGATCTCACACTTTTATAACAGGGACTGTTACAGCTATTGTTAGTGGAGGGTACTGGAACTTAATGTGATTAGCATTGGAGTTTGTCTCCTATATCCTTCTTTCTTCCTTCTTGTACTTCTTTTTCTTTCTTTTTAAAATCTATCTACCTATTGATCTATCTATCTATCTATCGATCTATCTCTATTTGGCTCTGCTGGGTCTTAGTTGTGGCACGTGAGATCTAGTTCCCTGACTAGAGATTGAGTTGCCTGCATTGGGAACTCGGAGTCTTAACCACTGGACCACCAGGAAAGTCCACTTCTTGTATGTCTTTTGAGAAGTGGGGGGTTTCCTCTTGCAGAGAAACCCCAGTCTTTAAAGTGGTGGGAATGTTAGACTGTCTCATTTATTCTTTGCTCTAGAGGTAGAGATACTGGCTATGGAGAGAGTTGAAATTTTGGTGTGCTTAATGGGTAATCTTAATGATTATTATTTTTCTGGTTTTGGCCTACTTTGTTGTTTCTGTAGTTTTCATTTTATTAAAAAAAATTTTTTTTGGTTGTAACTTAAACTCTTACCTTACAGATACAAATTCAAAGCACAGGAACTTGATCCCAGAATTCTTGAAGGTGGGCCCATCTTACCTAAGAAACCACCTGTGAAGCCACCTACTCAGCCTATTGGCTTTGATTTGGAAATTGAGAAAAGGATCCAGGAGCGAGAGTCAAAGAAGAAATCGGAGGATGAACACTTTGAATTTCATTCCAGGCCCTGCCCTACTAAGATCTTGGAAGATGTTGTGGTAAGAGTGGGGAGGCTCTGTGAGCTGGCAGAAGTGTCCTGCTCACGACCACGTATCTACCCACTCACAAACATCTGAGTAGATGCTGTGATCAGGGCATCATATTAGGAGCTGTGGGTGACAAAGAGACATGTCAGAGGTGGATTTTGCTCAAAGTCCAGTAAGGGAGACAGTATAGGTATAAATAATATGAAGTATGACAGAAGTGCGCTGAGAGGTGACAGTTAAAAGTGCTATGAGAATTCAAAGGAGATGATGATTTGTTCTAGATAGAAGGTTCAGGGAATGCTTTGTGGGGGAGGAAGCATTTGATTTGAGCCTTGACAATGTAGAGTAGTTGTCTTCCTCCTCATCCTCTTCCTGTTGTTACTGTCATAATAGCTGACATTTTCACTATGTGCCAGGCACTGCTCCAAGCCCTTTTTGTATATTAACCCATTCATTTTGACCACAACCCCTCAGGTGGTCTGTTCTGATTATCACCAGTTTCAGATGAGGCACATGAGGCACAGAGAGGTTAAGTAGCATTCGTAGGGCACTCAGCTGGTAAGTCTTGGAACAAGGATAAGAATTCAGGCTTATCCTCTGGCTCTAGAGTTTGTGACCTTAACACATCATTATATTGCCTCTCCACTCTATGGTAGAATTTGGACTTGTAGAAATGCAAATGAAATGGACTGGCTGGGCATTCCAGGCAGTGGGAGTAACAAAAAAAAAAGTCCAAAGGTGGAAAGCATGGGGCAGCTACTGGGAACTGTAAATGGGTCAGTGAAGCTGGAGAAAAGTATATCAAGAGGAGCACCTGGAGCCTAGATTACAGAAGTGGGTTGTAGTTTGATGGTGGGCTCACAGTCATGATTTTAGGGAAAATATACAATCAAGAAGAGATGCTACAGTCAGAGAATAAGTAATGAAGTTCAGCACCTGCATAAATACAAAGATGATTTTCAGGTATATTTCCGGGCAGATGGGGAAACATTCTCCTCCCCCAGTTTGGATTGCCTTATGTACAGGTACTAAGAACTCTGTTTTCATGTCCCCTTTCTTTTTGCTTATCCTTTAGATTCACCATAGTTTTAAGTGAAACTGTGGCCCTCCTTATCCATGGATTATGTATTTGCAGGTTTAACTAACCATGGATTGAAAATATTCAGAAAAAGAGCTCCAGAAAGTTCCAAAAAGCAAAACTTGAATTTGCTGCTCTTAGGCAACTGTTTACCTAGCATAGCACTTACATTGTATTAGGTATTATAAGTGATCTAGAGGTAACTTAAAGTATACAGGAAGATGTTCATGGGTTATATATAAATACTACACTAATTTACGTAAAGGACTTGGGCATCTTCGAATTTTGGTATCTTTGGGGGTCCAGGATACTGAAGGACAACTGTATTACATTTGACTGGATACTTAGTTTTGTTTATTTTCTTAGCACTAAATCAGAAGCAATCTGAAGCAATATTTCCCAGACTTTAAAAAAGCATGATAATGTTTAGAAATGATTCTTCTTCTCTTCCCTCCCCAGTATCTTCTTTCAATTTGACAGCTTTCTGCATATGAGACCTCTTTTCTATTCACAATGCTTTTCTTTTTTCTTTTCTCTTTTTCCTTTCTTTTTTGCTGTGATGCACATGTATGATAGGCCAGATTCTGTTATACAAACTTTTAAGAAACCTCTTCCCACTCAAGTGATTAGTCTCCAGGAGCTGTGCCTTCTTTGTTATTACCTGCTGAGGAAATTGTTCTGAGTGCAACAAGGGAACTGTATGCAGACCTCAGAATCCTAGACCCAGAAGGGCTCAATGTTTTCATTTTATGCACCAGAAACCCAGGGCCCAGAGAAGAGAAATGACTTCTACAAGCCTTCTGTAACATGCATTTGGCCCCTTACTTTTTATTTTTATTTTTTTATTTTTTGGGGGGTACACCAGGTTCAATCTGGCCCCTTACTTTTAATAACGTCTTTTTCTCCAAGCTCCTGGCTTTTCCCCTTGCTACAAGTTTTTTGTTTTTTATTTAATTTACTTACCACCCTCTCAATTTTTACTATATTTTTTGTATCTCATATGCCAATATCAACTTTGACTTTATGTATTCTTTTTCTTTTTTTTTCTTTTTTTCTTTTTTACAATAAACTGCATATATTTAGAGTGTACAATTTGGTATCCCAATCTCCCAGTTCATTCCCCCCCAACCCTCCCCGCTTTCCCCACTTGGTGTCCATATGTTTGTTCTCTACATCTGTGTCTCTATTTCTGCCTTGCAAACTGGTTGATCTGTACCATTTTTCGATAGTCCACATATATGTGTTAATATACGATGTTTGTTTTCCTCTTTCTGACTCACTTCACTCTGTATGACAGTCTCTAGGTCCATCCATGTCCATACAAATGTCCAAGTTTCATTGCTTTTTACAGCTGAGTAATATTCCATTGTATATATGTACCACATCTTTTTTATCCATTCATCTGTTGATGGACATTTCGCTTGCTTCCATGTCCTGGCTATTGTAAACAGTGCTGCAATGAACATTGGAGTGCATGTGTCTTTTTGAATTATGGTGTTCTCTGGGTATATGCCCAGCAGTGGGATTGCTGAGTCCTATGGTAACTCTATTTTTAGTTTTGCAAGGAACCTCCATACTGTTCTCCATAGTGGCTGTATCAATATACATTCCCACCAGCAGTGCAAGAGCATTCCCTTTTCTCCACACCCTCTCCAGCATTTACTGTTTGTAGATTTTTCTGATGAGGCCCATTCTAACCTGTGTGAGATGATACCTCATAGTTTCGATTTGCATTTCTCTAATAATTAGTGATGTTGAGCAGCTTCTCATGTGCCTCTTGGCTATCCATGTGTCTTCTTTGGAGAAATGTCTGTTTAGGTCTTCTGCCCATTTTTTGATTGGGTTGTTTGTTTTTTTGATATTGAGCTGGATGAACTGTTTATATATTTTGGAGATTAATCCTTTGTCTGTTGATTCCTTTGCAGATATTTTCTCCCATTCTGAGGGTTGTCTTTTCGTCTTGCTTATACTTTCCCTTGCTGTGCAGAAGCTTTGAAGTTTCATTAGGTCCCACTTATTTTTGTTTTTATTTCCATTAGTCTAGGGGATGGATCAAAAAAAATCTTGCTGTGACTTACATTGAAAAGTGTTTCCTATGTTTTCCTCTAGGAGTTTTATAGTGTCTGGCCTTACATTTAGGTCTTTTATCCATTTGGAGTTTATTTTTGTGTATGGTGTTAAAGAGTGTTCTAATTTCATTCTTTTACATGTAGCTGACCAATTTTCCCAGCACCACTTATTGAAGAGGCTGCCTTTTCTCCTTTGTATATCCTTGCCTCCTTTGTCATGGATTAGTTGACCGTAGTTTATCTCTGGGCTTTCTGTCCTGTTCCATTGATCTATATTTCTGTTTTTGTGCCAGTACCATACTGTGTTGATCACTGTAGCCTTGTAGTATAGCCTGAAGTCAGGAAGCCTGATTCCACCAACTCCTTCTTTCCTTTTCAAGACTGCTCTGGCTATTCGGGGTCTTTTGCGTTTCCATACAAATCTTAAAATTTCATGTTCTAGTTCTGTGAAACATGCCATTGATAACTTGATCGGGATTGCATTGAATCTGTAAATTGCTTTTGGTAGTACAGTCATTTTCACAATATTGATTCTTCCAATCCAAGAACATGGTATGTCCCTCCATCTGTTTGTGTCATCTTTGATTTCTTTCATTAGTGTCTTATGGTTTTCTGAGTACAGGTCTTTTACCTCCTTGGTTAGGTTTATTCCTAGGTATTTTATTCTTTTTGTTGCAATGGTGAATGGGATTGTTTCCTTAATTTCTCTTTCTGATCTTTCATTGTTAGTGTATAGAAATGCAAGAGATTTCTGTGTGTTAATTTTGTATCCTGCAACTTTACCAAATTCATTGATTAGGTCAGTAGTTTTCTGGTGGCATCTTTAGGATTTTCTATGTATAGTGTCATGTCATCTGCAAACAGTGACAGTTTTACTTCTTCTTTTCCAATTTGTATTCCTTTTATTTCTTTTTCTTCTCTGATTGCTGTGGCAAGGACTTCCAAAACTATGTTGAATAGTAGTGGTGAGAGTGGACATCCTTGTCTTGTCCCTGATCTTAGAGGGAATGCTTGCAGTTTTTCACCATTGAGAATGATGTTTGCTTTGGGTTTGTCATATATGGCCTTTATTATGTTGAGGTAGGTTCCCTGTATGCCCACCTTCTGGAGAGTTTTTATCATAACTGGGTGTTGAATTTTGTCAAAAGCTTTTTCTGCATCTATTGAGATGATCATGTGGTTTTTATCCTTGTTTGTTAATATGGTGTATCACATTGATTGATTTTCATATATTGAAGAATCCTTGCATTCCAGGGGTAAACCCCACTTGATCATGGTATATGATCCTTTTAATGTGTTTAATGTTTTAATGTGGATTCTGTTGGCTACTATTTTGTTGAGGTTTTTTGCATCTAAATTCATCAGTGGTATTGGTCTGTAATTTTCTTTTTTTGTAGTATTTTTGTCTGGTTTTGGTATCAGGATGATGGTGGCCTCATAAAATGAGTTTGGGAGTGTTCCTTCCTCTGCAATGTTTTGGAAGAGTTTGAGAAGGATGGGTGTTAGTTCTCTAAGTGTTTGATAAAATTCACCTTTGAATTTTTAATCACAGTTTCAACTTCATTACTTGTGATTGGTCTGTTCATATTTTCTATGTCTTCCTGATTCAGTCTTGAAAGCTTATATACCTTTCTAAGAATCTGTCCATTTCATCCAAGTTGTCCATTTTGTTGGCATATAGTTGCTTGTAGTAGTCTCTTATGGTGCTTTTTATTTCTGCGGTGTCTGTTTCCTTTCTAATTTTATTGATTTGAGTCCTCTCCCTCTTTTTCTTGATGAGTCTTGCTAGAGGTTTATAAATTTTATTTATCTTCTCAAAGAACCAGCTTTTAGTTTCATTGATTTTTGCTATTGTTTTCTTTGTTTCTATTTCATTTATTTCTGCTCTGATCTTTATGATTTCTCTCCGTCTACTAACTTTGGGTTTTGTTTGCTCTTCTTTCTCTAGTTTCTTTAGGTGTAAGGTTAGATTGTTTATTTGGGATTTTTCTTGTTTCTTGAGATAGGATTGATTTCCATAAACTTCCCTCTTAGAACTGCCTTTGCTGCATCCCATAGGTTTTGGGTGGTTGTGTTTTTGTTGTCATTTGTCTCTAGGTATTTTTTGATTTCCTCAGTGATCTCTTGGTTATTTAGTAGCGTATTGTTTAGCCTCCATGTGTTTTTTTTTTTACAATTTTTTTCCTGTAATTGATTTCTAATGTCATAGCATTGTGGTCAGAAAAGATGCTTGATACGATTTCAGTTTTCTTGAATTTACCAAGGCTTGATTTATGACCCAGAATGTGATCTATCCTGGAGAAGGTTCCATGTGCACTTGAGAAGAATGTGTAATCTGCTGTTTTTGGATGTAATGTCCTATAGAAATCTATTAAATCAAGCTGATTTATTGTGTCATTTAAAGCTTGTGTTTCCTTATTAATTTTCTGTGTGGATGATCTGTTCATTGGTGTAAAGCGGGGTGTTAAAGTCCCCCACTATGATTGTGTTACTGTCAATTTCCTCTTTCATAGTTGTTAGCATTTGCCTTATGTATGGAGGTGCTCCTATATTGGGTGCATATATGTTTATAATTGTTATCTCTTCTTCTTGGATTGATCCCTCGATCTTTATGTAGTGTCCTTTCTTGTCTCTTGTAACATTTTTTATTTTAAAGTCTATTTTATCTGATATGAGTATCGCTACTCCAGCTTTCTTTTGATTTCCATTTGCATGGAATATCTTTTTCCATCCCCTCACTTTCAGTCTGTACATGTCCCTAGGTCTGAAGTGAGTCTCTTGAAGACATCATATATATGGGTCTTGTTTTTGTATCCATTCAGCCAGTCTGTGTCTTTTGGCTGGTGCATTTAGTCCATTTACATTCAAGGTAATTATTGATATGTATGTTCCTATTACCATTTTCTTAATTGTTTTGTTTTTTTTTTTGTAGGTCCTTTTCTTCTCTTATGTTTCCCGCTTAGAGAAGTTCCTTTAGCATTTGTTGTAGGACTGGTTTGGTCGTGCTGAATTCTCTTAGCTGTTGCTTGTCTGTAAAGCTTTTGATTTCTCTGTCGAATCTGAATGAGATCCTTGCTGGGTAGAGTATTCTTGGTTGTAGGTTTGTCCCTTTCATCACTTTAAATATATCGTGCCACTCCCTTCTGGCTTGCAGAGTTTCTGCTGAGAAATCAGCTGTTAACCTGATGGGAGTTCCCTTGTATGTTGTGTGTCGTTTTTCCCTTGTTGCTTTAAATAACCTTTCTCTGTGTTGAATTTTTGTCAATTTGACTACTATGTATCTTGGCATGTTTCTCCTTGGGTTTATCCTGCCTGGAACTCTCTGCGCTTCCTGGACTTGGGTAGCTATTTCCTTTCCCATGTTAGGGAAGTTTTCAACTATAAGCTCTTCCAATATTTTCTTGGGTCCTTACTCACTCTCGTCTCCTTCTGGGACCCCTATAATGCGAATGTTGGTGCGTTTAACGTTGTCCCAGAGGTCTCTTAGGCTGTCTTCAGTTCTTTTCATTCTTTTTTCTGTACTCTTTTCTGCATCAGTGTTCATCACCATTCTGTCTTCCAGGTCACTTATTCGCCCTTCTGCCTCGTTCATCTGCTATTGGTTCCTTCTAATGTATTTTTCATTTCAGTTATTGTGTTGCATATCTCTGTTCATTCTTTAATTCTTCTAGATCTTTGGTAAACTTTTCTTGCAACTTTTCTTTTTTTTTTTTTTAAATAAATTTATTTATTTATTTTATTGGTTGTGTTGGGTCTTTTTTTGCTGTGCGCGGGCTTTCTTTAGTTGCGGTGAGTGGGGCTACTCTTCCTTGTGGTGCGCGGGCTCCTCATTGCCGTGGCTTCTCTTGTTGCGGAGCACGGGCTCTAGGTGCGTGGACTTCAGTAGTTGCAGCACATGGGCTCAATAGTTGTGGCTCACGGGCTTTAAAGCGCAGGCTCAATAGTTGTGGCGCATGGGCTTAGTTGCTCCGTGGCATGTGGGATCTTCCTGGAGCAGGGATCGAACCTGTGTCCCCTGCATTGGCAGGCAGATTCTTAACCATTGCGCCACCTAGGAAGCCCGCAACTTTTCAATCTTTGCATCCAGTCTTTTTTCAAAGTCCTGAATCATCTTCACCATCATTATTCTGAATTCTTTTTCAGGAAGGGTGTGCATTTTATCTTGTCCCTTCATCTGGTACAAAGTCTTTTGCCTTTTCATTTTCTCATTCTGTGGCTGTGGTTTTCAGGTCCACAAGATGAAATACTGCTGATACTGCTTGATTCTGCTGTCTGCCCTCTTGTGGAGGAAGCTGTCTAGGAGGCTCATGGGTGCTTCCTGATGGGAGGGACTGATGGTGGGTTGGGCTGGGTGGGTGGAGCTCAGTAAAACTTTAATGGGATTTGGTGGGCAGAGCTCAGTGACACTTTAATCTTCTTGTCTGCCAATGGGTGGGGCTCTGTTCCCACCCTCTTGGTTGTTTGGCTTGAGGCGACCTACCACTGGAGCTTACAGGCTCTTTGGTGGGGCTAATGGCGGACTCTGGGAGGGCTCACGCCAATGACAACTTCTCAGAACCCCTGCCGCCAGTGCCCGTGTCTCCTCGGTGAGCCACAGCTGCCCCCCACCTCTGCAGGCAACCCTCCAACACCAGCAGGTAGGTCTGGTTCAGTCTCCTGTGGAATCACTGCTCCTTCCCCCTGGGTCCTGGTGAGCACACTTTTTTGTGTGCCCTGCAAGAGTGGAGTCTCCGTTTCCCCCAGTCCTATGGACGTCCTGCAGTCAAATCCCTCTGGCTTTCAAAGTCTGATTCTCTGGGGATTCCTCCTCCTGTTGCTGGACCCCCAGGTTGGGAAACCTGACATGGGGCTCAGAACCCTCACTTTAGTTGGTGGACTTCTGCGGTATAACTGTTTTCCATCTTGTGAGTCACCCAGCATTTATGCGATTGCACCCCTCCTACTGTCTCATTGCAGCTTCTCCTTTGTCTCTGGATATGGGGTGTTTTTTTTTGGTGAGTTCCAGTGTCTTTCTGTCCATGATTGTTCAGCAGTTAGTTGTAATTCCGGTGGTCTTGCAAGAGGGAGTGAGCGCACATCCTCCTACTCTGCCATCTTGATTGCTCCTATATATTCTTAAAATCATCAACTCATTTTAAAAGTAGTTTTAAAGGGAGCATTTAAGTCATTATGTAAATAGAAAATCAGTACTTTTTGCCATGAATAACAACAATAATAGCTAATACTTCTATAAAGCTTATGTGCCAAGTTTTATTCTAAGCTCTTATATAATAACTTACTTAATTCTCATAACAACCCTGTGAAGTAAACATTGCAGATTCTATTACCAGTCTGTTTTGTAGAGATTAAATAACTTGCCCAAGATCACAAACTAGCCAGTGGCAGAGCTGGGATATGAATTTAAGTAATATGGTTCCAGGGTCCATGATCTTGTATTAAAATAGAAGGTACCTTTTGAAATAGAAGATTCTTAGGAAAATATGTGATTATTTCAAAAAAAAAAAAAAAAGGTCTACATCCTACCTAACAGTGCTTATTCATATTCCGTATCACCGGTATTACCTGAACTCCTAGAAACACTGATTTAGGAAATTGGTTTGGTAGTTTGTTGTACTTTGGAAATGTTGGGACGAAGTGGTAAGTAGGGAAGGGTGACTAGAGTTCATTAGAGTTAGTTAAGTGAGATCTTAGAATAGCGTTTTAATTGTTGAGAATTCTGGGTAAAGAGATCAGCAAAATACTAGGTAAGTATGTAAGATGCTACTGAATTGATATGCTGTAGGGAAGTGATTGCCAAATCCAACTGGTTCTCAGAATCCTCTGGGATTTTATTACACAAACAGATTCCTGGGCCCCAGTGCTGGAGTTTGGATTTGTTAGGTGCAGCATAGATTAAAGAGAGCCCTGATGAAGACCTTAGTGTCTGACACACAGTAAGCAGTCATGTTGTTAATGCTAACAACTATTGCATGCTTACATTGTACTGTGTTTTGTGTAGATTATCGTATTTCTCATAACAACTCTTAAGAGATGTGTTCTATTTTTATCCCTACTTTTCAAATGAGGAAAGAGATGCTAAGAGGTGTCTAGTATGCAGAACCAGGATTTGAACCTGTCATCTCCTTAAACACTATGTTATTCTACCCCACAATGCTGTAATCATTGTTTATTTTGGCAAATGCAGTTTTTGAGTTTGATGCTGGCTGTTTGCAGCTCTCTCCCTACTGAAATTTCCAGTGACATCACTTCAACTTTTGGATTCTAGAGAAGCAAAGCATAGAAGGAGTCATAGATGTATTTATTCCCTTCCACTCTTTTCATATTTTCAGAAATGGAGGCGTTGAAAGAGGAATGTGGCTTGCCCATAGATACATTTTTAAAAGTTGGTGGCAGAACTGAGGTTAGGTGTCTTAACTTCTAGTGTTGGACTCTTACAGCAGAAAAGCCTGCCTCCCAGAGCCCGAATGCAGCTGTCTGTCTGCCACTGTTGTCCCCATCTGTGTCCCCCGGTGCTGAACCTCTCTTTCCAAGTGTCCTTACAGCATTTCTTGTGCTCTCCCACTTGTTGATAGGTAGCAAGGAGACAACGGGGCTGATGAGAGATGGGCTTGGTCAGCAGTGGGCCATGAGGCAGGGATGAAAAAAGGGCTCTGGGGCAAGAGGTGGAGTGATGAAAGCCTTGAGCTCAAGGGTGTGAAATGTGAACTTGGTGCCGATATCTAGTGGGGAGCCGGGGCACCACAGAAGTGGATGTCGTGTCAGTGAGGCCAGTGAGTAATTTTAGCAGTGATATTTTAGGGACCTGGGGAGAGCAGCCGGCTTTTAAAAAAAAATTTTTTCCCATACTCCCTGAGATGTGACATTGCTTCATGGTAATTTCCTAATTGCTCTGGGACAGGCCTGAGAACTTGTTCCAGAGCACTTGGGGGCATATCCTGCCTTAGGGAGAAGTGCTCACCCCTAACATTCCATTCCCTATCCTGGACTGCTTTTCCAAAATGGGTCATCTGTCCACCCACATTGCCCACTTCTAACCATATATCACCTCTTTAGAGAAAGCTTCCCTCATCTTCCTTTCAGAGCTTCTTCCCCCATTATCCTTCAGCTCCACATTCTGTTCAGTTCCTTAAGAGCACTTGTGGAAATCAGGAAATACTTTATTTGTTGCTTTTTCTCTTTCCTCCACTAGAATGTGAACTCCCTGACAGCAGGGACCATGTATTGTTCACTCCTGTTTCCCCAGCACCTAAGCATCACAGCATAAGGCACTGCACTATTGCATAACTTCCTGAGCAACAGTACAAGCTGAAATGCACCAGCCTGTGTTAGACACTGGGAATTCGAATGGAATTAGGCACGACCTTCGTCCTCATTACAGTCTGGGAGAGCAGATTGACATGTAAACAAGGACAGTAATACTCATCAACATATGTTTATTGAACAATTACTACTTCTTGTAGGTGCTGTGGAGAACACAAAGGAATGCAAATGGCAACATCCCTGCCTTCAAGGAGCTTATAACTAAAAAACTTAAAATAGTAAACAAGAAGCCTTCTCTGTTTCTAGAAACCCAACTTCTTTTTCTTTATTTCTGATTGAGCCCCCATTGCCTTTGATTGCAGTGGAGATGGGTTGTGGATAAATAGTTGCTGCAAAGTTGATTTTCATAAATCACCTTTCCCTCTCCCCCAAGTAATTATGAGGATTGATCCTACTCATAAATATCTCTTTCATGGCTTACTTATTAGAGATTTCTTTTAAAATGTACACCGCTCTGCTGGGAGGATGTAGAGAGAGGACAAAAATAGGAAAAGAGGGATCATTTTAAAACTGAGTCCTCAGATATTTTTTTTTCTTTTTAGTAAATGGTATTTTTTTAAGAACTTTTATTGAGATACAGTTAGTATACAATAAACTGCATATATTTAGAGTGTACAATTTGGTATCCCAATCTCCCAGTTCATTCCCCCCCAACCCTCCCCGCCTTCCCCACTTGGTGTCCATATGTTTGTTCTCTACATCTGTGTCTCTATTTCTGCCTTGCAAACTGGTTGATCTGTACCATTTTCAATAGTCCACATATATGTGTTAATATATGATATTTGTTTTCCTCTTTCTGACTCACTTCACTCTGTATGACAGTCTCTAGGTCCATCCATGTCTATACAAATGTCCAAGTTTCATTGCTTTTTACAGCTGAGTAATATTCCGTTGTATATATGTACCACATCTTTTTTATCCATTCATCTGTTGATGGACTTTCGCTTGCTTCCATGTCCTGGCTATTGTAAACAGTGCTGCAATGAACATTGGAGTGCATGTGTCTTTTTGAATTATGGTGTTCTCTGGGTATATGCCCAGCAGTGGGATTGCTGAGTCCTATGGTAACTCTATTTTTAGTTTTGCAAGGAACCTCCATACTGTTCTCCATAGTGGCTGTATCAATATACATTCCCACCAGCAGTGCAAGAGCATTCCCTTTTCTCCACACCCTCTCCAGCATTTACTGTTTGTAGATTTTTCTGATGATGCTCATTCTAACCGAGTTCTCAGATATTTATCTCAATTACTTTATTTTATGAAAAGAAAAAAACCAAAGACTAGAAGGCTATCTCGTGTTATATAGGTTATACAGACTGCAATCAAAGGTGGGCTAGAACAGACCTCTGACTCCTCGCTCGGTGTTCTTCCCATTCCCATGTATCCTGGCTGTGTTCAAGCTACAGGCTGGCATCCACAGGTGTCCAGGATTTGTAGAACAACAGATTTTTGTTGTTTTCTGGCAAGCATTATTTCAAAACCCATTTCATGAACTTTTATCACTCTGATTACAAGTTCTGCTGTATTAAATTTTATTGTACTAGTGATTCTGGTTTTCATCCGAAAACATATGGGAACTTCCACAGCAGAATGGACATTCCCTTTACAGTGGTCACCTTGAGAGCTTATTAATTCTTTCCAAAGGTTAATATTGTGCAAAGCATTTTGGAAGAGCCACTTGTCTTGGATCCTGTGGCACAGTCTTTTGGATCTCTTTAACAATGGCAAGTCTTCATATTTTAAAAATTAATTTGCTTTTAGGGGCTGGTCTAAAGTCATTCAGAGCTAAAACTTTCAAGTAGTCTAAAATAACTGGAAACAATATTGCTTAATTAAAAGTAAAGATTGAGCAACTGCCTTGCATGGCCCTAAAACTGGCTTTGAAGGCAACTCCAAGAAAGACATTCCAAACATGTTTGGAGCAGTTGCAGCATTGTTGGGATTAAGAAGTCTCCCAGGGTATAAAT
Organism: Hippopotamus amphibius kiboko; assembly: GCF_030028045.1. Taxonomy (NCBI): domain Eukaryota; kingdom Metazoa; phylum Chordata; class Mammalia; order Artiodactyla; family Hippopotamidae; genus Hippopotamus; species Hippopotamus amphibius. The sequence continues at coordinate 27,784,918 of NC_080197.1, read as the reverse complement.
TAGAGTCCAGGAGTCTTCAAGTGCAAGTGTAAATTCTGCTATTCATGCTTACTGTATTCATTCAACAAACATTTACTGAATGCCTTATAGTTGCCAAGGTCTGTGTTAGGTATTAGAGATTGATGTAATAACAGTCCACACTCCTGGAGCACTCATACGTTAGCAGGAGGAGATGAATACCTAAATAAACAAGTGCAATGAAGTTTTGTATGTACTGTAATAGACTATATACAGGGGAGAGTGGAGTCAAGTAGGTTCTGGGAGTGAAGCAATCTATTGAAGTGTTTTGTAAGAGAAGAGATGCTTTAGTGGAGACTTGAAAAGAAGGGTTAGATGCTTCCAAGCAGCTGGAGCATTTCTGAGAGAGCATAAGCAAAGGTATTGAGATGAGAACCGTGTTAAATTTTGGCAGCTACCAGTAGTTCATTGTGGATGGAGGGTGATGCCTAAAGAGAGGCAAGAGATATGCCAGGAAAGTCAGGCAGGGTACCAAATTATGAAGCACCTTGTACTTCACGCCAAGGAATATGTTATACTGTTGTAGGTAGTCAGGAGGAACCATGAAAGAATTTTAAGTCAGGAAGTAACATCAGATCTTCTGACTGTATAAGAAAATGGACTGGCGGAATGAGATGAGAAGCCGAAAGACTGTTAGAAGGCCAGTGGAATGGTACAGGTAATACATGATGTAGCCTGTGGCATGACAGTGGCAGAAAGGATGCAGAATTAGAGAGCTGGATGGGGGCAGCATATGGATGTGGGTATAAGAAATAAGGAGTTACTGAGGATGTCTCAAGAGATGTCCCTAGAGAGAACATTTTGCACTTAGGGTTAATTGCCAGATTCATGATAGAGTGATATGAGAGTCAGAATTATGTTAGTTTCGAGTGATGTGCATAGTACGGTACAGATGATTCAGTATGAAAGGATTTGAGATGTTGGCAGTGTTTTGGAATCACAAAGGGGGGAAAAGTCTTTGGAGGAGTCGAATGTATTAGAATTAAGGAATATAGAAATTAAATCCCTCTTTTAAGCTACCCTCAAAGAGATGTGAGAGTTAACAGCTTGGTGTTCTTTCCATATTTTATTTTCAATGCTTAGATTAATTATATATACATTTTATTTTATTTTAATTTTTTTTAGTATATGTGCAAGTATCTTTTTGAAATTTAATTCCATTAAATTTATTTATTTAAATAAAAATTTTGGGGGGTATAGTTGATTTACAATGTTGTGTTAGTTTCGGGTGTACAGCAGAGTAATTCTGTTATACATGTATATTCATTCCTTTTCAGATTTTTTTCCCATATAGGTTATTACAGAATATTAAGTAGAGTTCCCTGTGCTATACGATAGGTCCCTGTAGATTATCGATGTTATTATATATAGTAGTGAGTGTATGTTAATCCCAAGCTCTTAATTTATCCCTGCCCCCCCCACCCCCATTTCCCCTTTGGTAACTATAAGTTTGTTTTCGAGATCTGAGTCTGTTTCTGTTTTGTAAATAAGTTCATTTATATCATTTAAAAAAATTAGATTCCATGTATGTGACATCATATGTCTTTCTATATATACATTTTAAAAACACACAAAAATAATATTCTTTGTTTCAGGAACTTGTCCTTCCTGTTCTTTATTACTGTTCTATGTCAGTAATAAAGATTTATTTTATTCTTTTTGATGGCTGTATAATATTCTATTGTGTGGATGTACAATTTTTTAAAATTAATTTTTATTGGAGTATAGTTGATTTACAATGTTGTGTTAGTTTCTGCTGAACAGCAAAGAGAATCAGTTATATGTATACATATATCCCCTCTTTTTAAATTCTTTTCCCATATAGGTCATTACAGAGTATTGAGTAGAGTTTCCTGTGCTATGCAGTAGGTTCTTATTAGTTATGTACAACAATTTAAGAAAGGATTTAACGAATTCGTTTTTGATAGATAATAGGGTATATGCAATTGTTTATTCTTTTTAAAAATGTTGTATAAATACACCTAAAAACTAAGCTAGAGATAAAATACTTGAGGTGTAATATTGGGTGAAAGAGTATGACAATTTGAAGAGTTAATAGTTAATTCCTAAAGGTTGTACCAGTTTGTGCCCTCTACCTTACCCAACTGTATGAGTGCCCACTTCTCTTCACCTGCCAACACTGGTGTTAATCAGTCTTTTAATTATTACTCAGTCTTATAGGTGAAGAATACCTTATTTTACATTATATTTCTAAAAATTGTTGAGATTGAGCCTCTTGTATATTTTTGTAAACTGCTTGTTCTTTGTCCAGTTATTTGGCAAAAGGAAATTAAGCTAGCCCTTGCCCAGTACTTCTTTCCATTCGCCTTTTGAGGGTAATGTTTTTAAATATAAGTTCTCATTTTAGAGCTGAACATGGAATAGGTTTAAGAGAATGGAGAGTATCTATTCTGTTCCTAGATAACATTTGGAAGTCCTTTTGATGTTGTTTTTAAGGGATTGGGGTATAAAATGGGCGAAAAACAAAACAATAAAATATTGACATTAGTTTATTTTGTGGTGTTTTTCATAAATACCAAAAAAGATTTTGATGAATCCTATTTTTATTGAATACACAACTCAAACTTTATTTTTGTTATTTGCTGTTCTTCTGTCATGCTAATCCACCTTTCAGTGCTAATACATACCGGTCTTAGTTGGATAAATGACAACATACTGAAATACTAACTTTTTTTGATTCCTGATATATGAACTTCTAAGAAAGGGATTAACCTCATCACACAGCCTAGTAGAGACTGTTCTGGGATATCTAATTGAGTTGCTTCTTCTTTCCAGGGTGTTCCTGAAAAGAAAGTACTTCCAATCACTGTCCCCAAGTCACCAGCCTTTGCTCTGAAGAACAGAATGAGAATGCCCACCAAAGAAGATGAGGTGATTCCCTGGATTGGGGGTTTCTACTCCTTCTGCAAATCAATCTAAGCATTATTCTTTCTTAAACTTAGTGGAATACAAAGTCAGTCACTCTTGTCTGGAGTTGTCTTAACAATGGGTATGAGTGATTGATCATCTGTTTTGCTCTTCAAAGAACAAAGTAGTTAGTAAGGGTATGAATCTTTTGGCTTTCAGTGGTAACTAGTTGTAACTTATTGGAGTTATGTTTGCTTCTATTGCATTGAGAATCAGCCTTGTTGTAACATGGATCAGAAGTTCCCAAGACCTATACTCTATTTTGCTAGAGCTGTTGTCACCATTCAGCGAGGGACTTTTAAAACTCATACTAAGAAGTTATATCCGCCATGTCCTTAACATCTCCATTAACCCAAGGGTTGCAAATGTGACCGTGTGGTGATGGTTCATGAAGTTGGAATATATAAACTGTCATTGATCAGACTAGTTTCTTGTTACATCTCCCATTTTATCTATAAATATCCAGAGTTAGGGTAATTTTATAGCAGATCTCAAGCATAAGCCTTTTTATAGTTTAATCTGAAACTAAAATACACAGTAATCTTATGTTACCAGCTTGAACCCAATCAACTTACTTGGTCCTATTCTGGGTTTGGCAACTGGGAATATTCCCAGTCACATGTTTTAGTGGAGTCTGGAGGCTGGGTCAAAGAAGAGGCCAAGGTATATGCTTGGTTAGTACTTTTCTTCTGTTCTTCATTTTATTCACACTGTTTGATTTCATTTAGTTTTTACAGCCATCCTGTGAAAAATTTTAGATCCTTTAAGAGTAATTGTGTTAGTTTATCAAATGCTTTCACATTGATCTCACCCTATGAGTTGGTAGGTGACTTAGTAGGTTGGTATCCCTCTTTGATAGAAAAGGAAGCTAAAGTACTTGAGAGGTTGAGTGACTTGCCTTAATTAATGACTGCTCTCATGTAATGTCTTCCAAGTCGGCATTCAGAGAGGTGAGAGAGAGCAGGAGTCTTGTTTCTAAACTGTAACTTTTTCCTTAGGAAGAGGAGGAGCCAGTAATGATAAGAGCTCAACCTGTGCCATATTTTGGAATGCCTTTTAAGCCCCAAATCCCAGTGGGGAGAACTGTGGAAATATGCCCTTTCTCTTTTGATTCTCGAGACAAAGAACGTCAGTTACAGAAGGAGAAGAAAATAAAAGAACTGCAGAAAGGGGAGGTAGGTGTTTCCATTTCTGCAAGTAGCATAATACTATTCTTTGATCCCTCAAAGCTAATCTTTTATGTTGCACTTTTAACTATAAAATCACTGACTTCCTTTGATCCCTCTAAGAACCTTATGAAGTATAAATAGAGCAAGTCATTTAAATAACCATTCTGGCACAAGGAGGTTAAGTTACTTGTCCGTGATCATGCTGCTAGTTATTGGCAATATTGGGAGGTAAACCTCAGTTTCCTTTTGAGACCATTACTCTTTCTGCTACACCATGCTACTTTGAAAACTGGCCTTTCCTATTTTTCAGATTCATGCAAATATTCTGGAGCAGCTGTTGCTTTCTGCCTAGAAAGGCCTTATCTTAAATCTTACATTTTCTTTTCTATTAGGTGCCCAAGTTCAAGGCGCTTCCTTTGCCTCATTTTGAAACCATTAACCTGCCAGAGAAGAAGGTGAAGAATGCAACCCAGGTTGAACCTTTCTGCTTTGAGACTGACAGAAGAGGTGCTTTGAAGGCACAGACTTGGAAGCACCAGGTGGGGATGGGGAGAGCAGCTAAGACGTGAATTGTTTGATTGTTGTTTTGTTACAGTAGGTAGACCCACCACACTGAACCTCTTCTGGGAACTAACATGCTGGGTTATTTTAGGGGCTCTCACTATAATCAGGGGTCAGCAAACTTTCTGTAAAAGATCATATATTACTTTTGGTTGTGCATATTACATATGGTCTCTGTCACGTGTTGTGTGTGTGTGTGTGTGTGTGTGTGTGTGTTTCAACCCGTTAAAAATATAAAAACCATTTTTAGCTCAAGGGCTGTACAAAAAGAAATTGCAAGCTGGATTTGGTCTGTAGGCTTAAGTTTGCTGATCTCTGCTGTAAGTGATCATCTGGGGCATGTGAGAACTGATAGGCTTTTTTTGTGTGTCAGGAGATTCTTAAAGATCTCATCTATGCCATCTATTAGACTTGTTCATTAAATGTTCACTCCTTTCTGTTGGTGCTTTGATAAGAAACTGCATGGTGAGACTAGATTCTCAGTATGGTAAACTGTTTTCTCAACATAATGTGCTATTTGCTCTTTGTAGGTGACAGATAATTTAAAATGGTTAATCGGTTGTTGGCTGGTTTAATTGGGATCTAATTCTCCCTTGTCTGGGAAAAAATATCCTGAATCCCTAAATTTGTCAGTATTGATACTGTCCATTATTCTGGATTCTGTCCAAAAGGGGCTCTGGCCTAATCTTTATTAGTAGAAAGTCACTCCTCTTGAAGCCTGAGAGATATGATTGCTTAAGTTACTAAATGTAGGCCTCCTTTTGGCACTGTTCTCTAGAAGAACTTAGGACTACTGCTTTGGAAGCAATAGTTAATATCTCTTTCAAGGACTATGACATAGAATGTCTATGTGGGGGGTACTTTCCATAATAAAAAGATTTTTAAAAGTTTTTCAGACATACATAAAAGTAGAATAGTATAATTAACTTCCATGAACTTGTCACCTGGTTTTCTGGTGATCAAAATGTGGAAAATCTTATTTCATCTAATTTCTACCTAGTCATCTCTATACTGGATACTTCTGCCTACACAAGATTACTTTGATTTTTTTAAAAATTTATTTTTTAAATTTACTGGCTGCATTGGGTCTTCCTTGCTGCACGCGGGCTTTTTGTAGTTGTGGAGAATGGGGGCTACTCTTCATTGCAGTGCGTGGGCTTCATATTGCAGTGGCTTCTCTTGTTGAGCACAGGCTCTAGGCGCACGGGCCTCAGTAGTTGCAGCACGTAGGCTCAATAGTTGTGGCACACGGGCTCTAGAGCTCAGGCTCAGTTGTGGCACACAGGTTTCGTTGCTCCGCGACATGTGGAATCTTCCTGAACCAGGGCTCGAACCGTGTCCCCTGCATTGGCAGGTGGATTCTTACCCACTGCGCCACCAGGGACGCCCCCTACTTGCATATTGTATATTGAATAAACTGGATTGTTTGTCCTGTAGGTTACAGTCTTGGATTTTGCTCAGTGTTCCCATGGTGCTGATTGATACGTTCCTCTATTTCCTGTATTACCTATAAATGAGTAGTTAGATCTAGAGGCTTGATTAAATTCCAGTTAGATTCTTTTTGGGGTTGGGAGGGAGAATACTTTACAGGTGATCACGTCTAGGGGTATGTAACGTCTGCTTGTTTATTTTTTGTGATTTTAAGATAGGCCTTAGAAGTATCTTAAAGGTATTTTCTAGTTCTCAGTGGGTTCAGATGTTGTTGGTCTGATCTACTTAACGTAAAAGAGATTTTAATTGAATTTAGATTAAATCACCTGCTGTCTTTATAGATGAAACAATTCAGACACATTCAAACTTGAGTCATTGAGGTGGTAGTTATGGAAAGATGTGTGGCTGCTTATCTGACAGATTTTCTTTCTAATAGCTGGAGGAAGAACTAAAACAGCAGAAAGAAGCAGCTTGCTTCAAGGCTCGTCCAAACACCGTCATCTCCCAGGAGCCCTTTGTTCCTAAGAGAGAGAAAAAATCCCTTACCGGTAGTATTTTATGTGTTCTTGGGGGCTTGGGCAGAATTGTTAGAATTCCTGGGACTCAGTTGTGTCAGTACAGTGCTGTGTCGATCAGAAGCATTTGCCTGTAGAGGATCTAGTTTTTCTCCCCTAGATCTTTGTTGAATCCAGCAGCTATGTTGATAGGCAGAGTGTGTTGGGGTCAGATTCATAGAACAAGTTCCTGGGCAGAGGCAGCTGGCATTTCAACAACAATTTTACTTTCCCCACCCAGAGAGTAGCAAGTAAGTGAGGGAGAGCTAGGACTTCTTTCTGGAGTTCAACCTAAAGCAAGCCTCAGATTAAAAACACTTGGTTCCTTTAGCATTGGGCAGCATTTCAGAAAAGTGGGATTCTTCTCCTAAATCTGTTCCACAATCACTGTGTAGTTTTGAGCAAGCTCCTTCACCTGTGTGTATCTTGCTTTTCTCCTAATTAGATGGTTATAGGGGACCTTCCAACCCTTAAAATTTTGGGACTTTTTGAGTGTGGTTTACTCCACCTTTCTCCCAATTGGGCTTCCTTAGAGCTCCACCTTTCTGTTGTTATGCATATCTGTGCCACTTGCTGGCTCGTGGGGCTAGGTTTATGCAAGACCTGCTTGTGCACCAATATTCTCTCTGTTTCTGTACTCAGAGGGCCTTTCTGGTTCTCTAGTTCAGGAAACTTTTCAGCTGGCCACCGAGAAGAGAGCCAAGGAGCGTCAAGAGCTGGAGAAGAGAATGGCTGAGGTGGAAGCCCAGAAAGCCCAGCAGTTGGAGGAGGCCAGGCAACAGGAGGAAGACCAACAGAAGGAGGAGCTGGCCAGGCTACGGAAAGAACTGGTAACTGGGCAGCATGAGTGCTGACTTAACCTGTGGTTGCGTCTGCTTTGTTTTATCTGTACTTTGCCTTGTTCCAGAAAGGATCTAAGATGGCCTCCAAAGATGCATCAAAGATGACTGAAAATGAGAAGTCACAGGAACCAAGGGTGGTGACAGAGTTGAGAAGTGAATGAGGCTAAAGATGTGTACATTGTGATCCACAGATCTGCTAAGTTTGTGCTATAATTTTGGCCCTTTGTGGGAACAAACCTGTCAGTTGCAAAACTCATCATGGTCAGGAGATATAAACAAGCTAGTTATTTTAAAAATATATTTATCTTTGATCCTGAATTAAGTCAGAATTTCTTCCAGGGGTCTTCATAAGGAGAACATCATGTGCTATACCAGTGCACAGTGATACATTTGTAGGACTCTTTTTTTTTTTTTTTTTTTTTTGAAGCTCTTTATTGGAATATAATTGCTTTACACTGTTGTGCCAGCTTTTGCTGTTGTAGGACTCTATTTAACTTATTTTTATTATTGCCTTAAGGCTTAAGGAAACCATTGTGTTTACAATTAGAATACATAGGTAGGGAAGGACATGGGAATTGTGTGACAGCTGTATTTTCATTTTCCTCTTAATTCTTGACTCAAATTCCTTGGAGTTACAGTGCATATTGGTCCAAGTGACCTTCTATGCTAACCCTAGACAATGATTTAAATATTAGTTATCCAAAAAGAAAGCTGAATTCACATTAGAGACCCTTCTAGGAGGGCAACAAGTGACATTAACTGCGTTAATGAGAAAGAACACAGTTTTAGATGGAACTTCATATGCTTATTAGTAAAAGGATGAATATAGAAATGCATAAGTTGTTGAGGTTCTGTCTAAAAGTGCTAAGCCAGCTGCTGAATCAGCTCTTGGTAGAGGTGACTGGCCACAGGGAGGCTCGAGGGACAAACTGTTAAAGGGACTAGCTTCTCGACAAAATCCAAGCTACCATTTGCTGATTGGATGCAAAAAAAAATACAGTCCTCAGTCCGGGTATACTCACAAAACCAGCCTCAAGTGTTTTGACTTTTCTTCAACACTTGAGTCCTACATCTCGTGTTTGTCTCTATCATAGAGCTCTCTACTAATCTGGCTTGATTCAGGGTTGATTTTAGACTGTCAGAGAGATGGATGAGATCATGCCTTCTCCCAGCAACCCTTCCTGGTTATTGGTTTTTTGTTTCTTTTGGTCCATGCTTTTGGTGAATATTATGATTCAATAAGCTTAAGATTGTACTCTGGCATATTCTTAACGTGTATCTCCTCTCTGCTGCAATTGAGTACAGCCGCATTATACCCTAGTTCTGCACAGTCAAACTGGAGGTAGGTGCAGGCTAAGGGATCCAGCAAGACCCGAATAGAAACCTGCTTGACCTCCTTAGCTCTTGTGCTTTGCTGCTAGACTATGTGCCTTTTTCCCTGCCTCTTTAAATTAGTGACTGGGATTTGCAAAACCATACAAAAATGTTCTCAAGAAGAAAAACAAAAACACCCATAAGCGTAGTTCTCTAACATTCTTATCAATGGTTACTATTTTTCTCACTCTGCAGGTGCACAAGGCAAATCCAATACGCAGGTACCAGGGTGTGGAAGTCAAGTCAAGTGACCAGCCCCTGACCGTGCCCGTATCGCCTAAGTTCTCCACTCGATTCCACTGCTAAACTTGGCTCTGAGCCGCAGACACCATCTGGGAACCAGAGCTGCTCTTTCCATCAAACCAAGAGCCTTCTTTGTCACGGGGCATGGAGAGAACCCATCTCTCCAGGTTGTTCCCTAGTCACGCCTGACAAGTGTGGACTCCAGTTTCATTGAGAGTTTTCCTACCTTATTGCAGCTGATAATGAGACTCAACGCGTGTCTCAACTGGACTCCATGTAGTTATTTCTTGGAACCATCAGTTGACCTTTAATATGGGGCTTAACTCTGACTAGAATTTAAAGTCTCTGTATCAGCACAGTGTAATTTCTATTGTCTTTACCCCCCTCTCTTTTTTCTATTTTAATTAGAAAATAAAGATAGTTAAATACTGAGATAGGATTTAAGTCATGGATTAAATGAGGACCACCAGTAGTATGTCAGATTCTTTCCTCTTCTCTATGCAGAATGAATTTAGAGTTAAGGAGCCCTTTGCTACGAAGGGGGAGGCCTCACTAACTGCATGACAAGGAGGAGACTTGACTGACGGGAACCTCACAGCTGCCCATCAGCTGGCTTCGGGCAGAGCTTGCTGTTCAGGCACATTCTCCCCTTGTTGGTGCTGATAACAGGGAGCGCTGAGCAGTACACGTTTTAAGTCCTTCAGTGACCTGGACTGCAATAACTGTGTTTGTCTTCCCTCCCTGATTTTGTTATTTGATGTTTTTAAATCTGCCAAGCCCCTTTGGAGGTCATATCTTATTGGGGAAATGGGTACCTTGAGAGGAGGGTCCAGGAAAAAGCACAGGCTCTGTCCTTAAAGGAAATAGCTTTGTGACTTTTTTCTGTCTTATGTCAGAATATCCTTCCATATTTTAATTCCCTCTTAGGAACCACTCTGGAAGCCTGTTATGCCTTCAAAACAGACTGCCTTCTCTAAATGTGATTTTTCTCATTCGGTAAACTCTTGCTTATAAGGCTCAGCTCTAGTAAAATCTTTTTCATAAATCTTTCCCATAAATCTTTCCTTGACCATCTGACCTCCTCAGGTAGGGATAGCTTCCTTCTTTGTGCCTCTCAGATGTATATATCTCTAGTAGAACAGTAATACCACTGAGTTACTTGTACTTGTTTACAAATTAGTAGAGATACAGATAGCTAAAATTATGTTAGTCCTTGAAGATAAAAATTATGTTAATCATATCTGTATTTCTCGTAGTTGGCACAGAATTTGCTAGGTCCATGTTATCAATAAATAGTATAGTTTCTTTTAGACTTGATATTGTTTATGAACTCTACTCTGTACCAGTCATCTACTCCTGTGCCACGAGATATAAAAGCAACCATATTCTGCCCAGGCCAGTCCTAAACACTAATATGTAATATTTGACCTATTTTATATTCCTTTTATTTATTCATTCAATGACCGTTATCTACAAGCCATTGTAGATTTAGTGATGGGCAACAAAGCAAGATGAGATTTGCAGATCCCTGGGCCTCCTGAAGGCCCACAGAGTGATACACAGTGCAGTTCCTTTATTCATTTCCTAGAGGTATATGGTATACAGTTCCATAACAACTTGTGTAGTTCATTTAACAGATATTGATTTGGTGCTAACTATACGTTGACACTGTCCTAGTCTCTGGGCATATAGCAGTGAACAGAAATAGAAGACCTTGACTTCATGGAGGTTACCTTTTAGAAGGGGAGACAGACAGTAAATAAGTAACTGTCCTCTTCTGTCAGGTGATAAATGTTTCTCTGACTGACTGCTGTGTGGAAAATAGACTGGGATGGGGACCTGAGGGATGTGAGACTGGAAACAGGAAGGTGAGGAGGTTCTTGTTGTTGTCCAGGTGAGAGCTGATAGTGGCTTGGGCTAGGGTGGTAGCAGTGGAGGTGATGAGAGATGGTTGGATTCTGAAATGGATTTTGAAGCTGTAACTGACAAGACTTGCTAACAGATTGGACTTGGAGAGAAAGAGAGAGGGTAGATAAGGAGGGCATTTAGATATCAGCCTCAAAGAGAAATAGAGTTCTCCATGCCTTGTGCTATGAGAAATCCAGTTCTACCCCAGTCCTCATATCCCTTGTGGATTCTTGGGGTGGGGTGACTTTCATTTTCTTCTGGTCACCTTTTGATTTGAGTTTTCTACTTCTGTTCATCTCTTGATCTCCTCTCTGTGTATCTCTTGATCTCCTCTCTGTGTCTGTCCTCCATAGCTTTTCTCCCTCCCATGTGTCAGCAGTTCTCTAACAGTTCACCATCATTCATATATTGCCATCTGGTATCCTTTTTTCATATATTTTGTCCATTTTTTTTTTGGTTGTTTCAGGTAGAAGAATAAATCTGGCCCTCGAGTTGAGTGTTTTAGAAAGTGTTATGTATTGAGAATTATGGACTTATGGGATCCTCCCAACCCTATTTGCTCCATTCTGGATTACCCCCTCTGGACACACCCACATCATGGTGGTAATGTGTGACAGCTCCTTAGAGACAACAGAGAAGGATTATATTATTTCAGAGCAAATAGCTTTGAAAATTAAGATGCACTTCGGACTTCCCTGGTGGTGCAGTGATTGGGAATCTGCCTGCCAATGCAGGGGACACAGGTTAGAGTCCTGGTCTGGGAAAATCCCACATGCGGCAAAGCACCTAAGCCCCTGTGCCACAACTACTGAGCCTGCGCTCTAGAGCCCGCACGCCACTACTGTTGAGCCCATGCGCCTCAACTACTGAAGCCTGCGCGCCTAGAGCCCGTGCTCCACAATGAGAGAAGACACCACAATGAGAAACCCGCATACCACAATGAAGAGTGGCCCCTGCTTGCTGCAACTAGAGAAAGCCTGAGCGCAGCAAGAGAGACCCAACTCAGCCAATAAATAAATCAGTTAATTAATTTTTAAAAATTAAAATGCTCTTGCTTCCCAGAATTTCTTAATTTCCCGGTGGCTGTCTACTTCTCCTCAGCAGAGCCTGTCTAGTATTGAGTCCTTTCTTTCTGGACCACCTCACATGACCTTCATTTTTCTAGTATAGTCTCCCTTTCCTCTGAAACTCAAACTGTGTTTTTATTCAGGTTCCTTATCCCTTCAGGCCTTGTTGAAGAGGGAGCTTTTCTTTCAACACTCAGAGGTCACCCCAGAATTTTCCTAAACAAAGAACATGCCTAATAGGAATTTACTGAATTCTACTGAGAAATCTGGCTGTGCGACACTTTGCTTGGCAGTTTTGCAAAACTCCTAGCACATGTGCACATTCAGATTGTTGGAATTCTCACACTTTCTGGGAAGGTCTCTGTTTTCAGTGTTGTTTCGATTTGGTCATGGTTCCGCATTGCTGATAGTCTTATGCTTGTTAATACAAGATTACTGTTCACTCTTAATTTGGTTGGTCATTTTGTTCTTGTGGAATTGCTTTGTTGCTGTCTTGACTGCTGTTTTATTCCTTACCAGTTCTTTTCCACAGAATTTTGTCCTTGGAAAGTGGAGCTTGAGTGGTAGACAGGCTGCAGTGGCAGTCGCTCCAGCATTTAATAGAGATAAATCTTATACACAAACAATTGTAACACAAAATAGGATGTGATTAACATGAGACAGAAAAAATGCTGCAGGAGTGTAGATGTTCTTGTTGGAGGTGAGATTGGAGTTCTTAAAGGTGTTTCTTTTTTTAAGTAAAAATTATGAAAGTAGTACAGTCATCCCTCAGTATCCACAAGGGGTTGGTTCCAGGACACCCTGTGGATACCAAACTCCATGGATGCTCGTCTCATTTAAAATGGTGTATTTGCATGTAACCTGTGCACATCCTACCCTACACTTTAAATCATCTCTAGATTACTTATAATACCTAATACAATGTAAATAGTTGTGAAGACAATGTAAATGATATGTAAATAGTCGCCCATGTACAGCAAATTCGTTTTGTTTTTTGGAACTTTCTGGATTTTTTTTTTTTTCAAATATTTTTGATTCATGGTTGGTTGAATCTACAGACATGGAACCTATAGATACATAGGGCTGACTGTACTACCTTTTAGAAACAAAGCAGTACAGACTGTATAAAATAAAACATGAAATTCTCCTATGGAATTCCCTACTCTCATTCGCCAGGAGTAATCCATTATTGACATTCTTCCAGAATGTTTTTTATGTACACACACAGATTTGTAGAACATTTTTTATAACAATAAGATTATAGCATTATGCATTTGCCTTTAATTTTAATTTGTTCTTTGGAGGCTATATGTCACTTCATTCAAAATTCAAAAGCTACAAAGGTGTTCAGTTCCCCTCCCCAGAGATAGTTGGTACTGCCAGGTGTGTTCCCTTGCAGAGATGGCATCAGCATATATGTATTCCTACCTGGTCCCTCTTATTTTTCCACAAATAGTCATAATTTACACTCTGTACCTTGCTCTTTTCATGTGTGTTCTGCATAGAATGATGTGGTTCAGGTGCTACCTTAGGCATGAACTAGCTTTCTCCCTGGCTGAAGTATGAAGCCTCTTGTGAGAATCTAGTGACATGGAGGCAGACATGGTGTGGGGTCTAGTTCCTCTGCGTGATGTCCTGGCCTAGTGACCTGAGGTCCCAAGGGCTTGAGGTCAGGTCAGCAACACCTGGTCTTTTAGTTCCTCCTTGCTTAGCTGAGCCTTGGGGGCTTATTGGCTTGACTGTCTGGTTAAACCTGTGTATCTCCTTAGGTAGAACTTGATATGCTTCCTTTTCAGTTCCCTTCTGAGTCTTGTCTGCTGGGGAAGTTCCTCATTGCTGAGAGTAGCAGTTAAAAAAGCTGTCAGCCACGTGGCTGGGCTCCTATTTCTGCACAGGCAGGCTGAGTACAGCTTGGTGGTGTGGGTCCAGGTAGGATTTGGTCAACATTCTGAATCCTGAGCTGCCAATCTGCCTTGCAGCCTGCTGGGATGCTCAGTTTAGACAACATATAAAGTTTCCTGGATACGGGACAAACCCAGGCCTATGGAAAGAGCAGGAAGGTTAAAGTGTGCAGTACTTTGAGCAGTGACGAAGGCGTATCCAGGGAACTGACATGTTTGCTCCAATGCCAAGAATTCCAGGACAATTTGTTATCCAGCTGAAGCCAGTGTAGTTGCTACAAAAAAGAAGCCTGGGGACAAAACTATACTTTTTCCTTGTTTTTGTCTTCGTGCATACCCACTCTATTTTCTAGTATTATAGTGAAGATTAGTGACATCAAAAACAGAAATGTCTGAGGATGTTTGCTATTCTCTTTCTCGCAAGAAAACAAGAGGCTGGGCTCCGGTCAAAGCATGACTCTTATGTGCTGAAGGTATCAGCTTCCTGAAAGGGCTTGATAAATGCTAACATTGTACTCGGAGAAACCGTAGTTGGAGGGGCTTAGGAAAGTGCTAGGTTTTATCAGGAATTATTTCGCCAGACTAAGCCTAACCTGAAGGCATCAAGTACCTTCTCTCTTCTTCTTAAAATTTTATTAAACAGAAAATAAAAACCTGACCTGTCTGACCAGCCAAAACCCATGTAGTTATGGGACTGGTATCCCAGAACCTCACAGGCAGGTGTGTGAACAGGCTAAGAATTGTTGCCTAGCTTGTTTTGGACTGATGGTATTCTCAGGGCTTCTTTCAGGAGCAAGGGTGGGAGAGGTATTTTCCGGTGGGTCAAATACTAAATAGTCAGTGGTTGTAAATTGTAATTTGAAAAGCAGTTTGGGGCAGCATTGTCAAGCTTGGTAGTAAGGAGTGGTGAAAGTCTCTGGCCTGACACACATTCCACTCACAGTGTTACAGGCACACTCTCACACAGACTAAGGGACTAGAAAGTGACTTTGAATTTGCTCCATACAAAAATCTCAACTGGATTTTGCAGCATTTTTTGTTTATAAAGTTGGGATTTGTTGTTAATTATATGCAATTCAGAAAATACCTGGTAATAGGAGGAAGGAGAAAAAAATCTGTTCCCATCATCCATCTTGAACACTGGTGTTTCTCTGTATAATCTTTTCTTATATAAAACTTTAGGCTGTTTTTCTACATTGTAGGGGTTTTCTGTTTATGTATATATATTTTTTTATATTCTGCTTTTTTTTTTTAACTTACCAGAGTAGTAAACTCATATTTTTCCTGTATTACTGCATACTCTGTAAATACCATTTTTAACAGCAGCATACTGTTCCATTGTCCTGAGTTTGCTTCTCCCCATTGAAAATGTTTGTTTTGCAAAGGATTTTTCTAGGCTATTTATAAGATAGATGTCTTTGTCCCCCTAATGTATTATGTCTGTCTCTGAACTTTAAATGGCTGTTTCAAACCACTTAGTCAATCTTTGTAATAAAAGTATTAAAAGGAAATACAAGTCCCTCCCAAAAGCATAGTTAATGACATCATTCTGGCATACATATTTGCAAATTGGAAACCACCTTTTGGCTAAACATGATGTTAATGTTACTGGCATTGGTGCCCAGTGAAAAGTTTATTGGCATTTAGCAAAGCCTTTCTGGAGAGAATTCTAGTTATGTTATTTTAAAATCTTGGAATTCTACATCTTAGACTTACACAGTAGATTGCTACTAAAGGCCTTCAGACCAGATTTGAAAGGGAACGCCCTTTGTCTTTCCTAACTCTAGCTGGGCTGTGATGTGTCTTTTGGGAAGAGTAGAGGCAGGGAATATAATCTCCCTTCTGGCACTGGCTCACTGGGTGACCTTTAACAAGGCACTACCCTTTTCTGGACCTCAGTTTCCACATCGTCAAACAGGAGATTGAATTAGAAAGATAAATAAGGCTCTTTCCAGTTTGAATATTTTCAATTTTTTTTCCTAGGCAATTTATTCTAACCACATTGGCCCTACTTTCAGTTATATTTTTCTATAGCCAGCTGCTCAGTCACTGCAAGAAGACACCTCTAGCAAGCTCCTTGCCCCTAGATTTCCATTTTAACTTCAATGAAGTATGTTGGAGACCAGTGTGCTAGCTCAGAGGACTTTCCATGGGTTGTTCTGGAAGTACAAATCTAGCCCAGATCGCTCCAGGGGACTAATCTCTGAATAATGTCCTCTGACACACACACATATTTTCTGATGTTTCTCTTGACCTTGGAACTAGTTAAAGACGGCACAGACTGCTCAATGAATTCTCACAGACTACAGCAAGGAAGTCCCTCCCATCCTTGGCTTTTCCAAGATGTAAGGTTGCTAGGATCTCATCCTTAATTGTTGGAGGAAGTATAAGGACATCACCTTGCCTTGCTGCTCTTCTGTTTCTCTCTGCTGCAATTCAGTTTTTACGTTTGTGGTCACAGGGACTTAGATTTATTTGAGATAATTGTCACAGGGTTCTGGAGGAGCACAAAATTATTTAGTGGAATGAACCCTAGATTGAGGATTGGGAAAGTAGCTTCTGGTTTTGTGACCTTGAGCATGTCATTTGTATCTTGTGGGTCTCAACTTCATCTTAGAAGTTTAAAACGATGTTTCTAGAAAGAATCTTTCCTCTGGCTCCATGGATGAGAATTTGCTCCTAGCTTTAAAATGACCCAAAAGCACTCTGGGCAGCCATGGTGACTGTCACGTTGGGCACCCTGTTGGCCAGCGTGACTCAGTGTGACCCTGCTTGAGTCACATATTCAATATTAATTGTCAGTGGGTATGTGTCACCAGGGGTTGCCAGAAGCCCCGGTCATTTACCCAAAGCTAACAACCTGACAGGACAGGGCCAGCAGCCGCCAGTCAGCCACCAGCGAGAGGAGTAGGGACGCTTCTCAGGAAGGAGGCTCGTGGGAGTTTGTGCAAGCAAGGGAGGCGAGGGATTTGAGTTGAGCTTGTAGAAATCTCATTCTTAGTGGGCTGGAGGTTGATGTCTACACTGTAGCCTCCCTGATTCTTATTTGCCCATTGGCATCTTCTCTCTCTTGTAATTTGTTACTGCAACAATAGAAAATGAATATGCAAAGCAACACAGCAGGTAGGAGTTGGAGGAACTGTCAGTATCTGCCCACCTTCATGAACTTAATTTTTTGTGCATCTCCCTCCCTTTGAAACATTAGCTGTACTGACCACTGGGTCTGAGTGTTTGTGTTTTCCTCACAGACATACCAAAACACTCCTTCTACCCAGAGGCCCCAGGGAAGTGGGTAGGAATTGGCAGGCTAGCAAGCACAGCAACTTGGGCTGGGGGACCTTTCTCTAGGGCGGTGGTCCAGCAGATCAGCATCACTGGGACTAGAAATGCAAATTCTCCAGCCTAACTCCAGACCTGAATCAGACAGACACAATGGACATGGGGCCCAGCAATGTGTTCTAACAAGCCCTGCAGGGGCTGTGATGCACCCCCAAGTGTGAGGACCACTGTGTCAGGAGATGTCCTGGTGGACAACAGATCTCCTAACTCAAAGGTCCCTATGGACCAGTAGCCTGCAGCCAATCTCTCCTGTGACCCTCGGTACCCAGGCCAAACTAGAGCCCATGTGGAGGGCAAGAACACATGTCCCCTCTGAGCTCCCTGAGGAGTCACATTTGTGCAGCCTGTTCGTGTTACCCAGAAGAACTGCTGAGTTTGTTGAGTAAGTGGTTATCTCCTTAGCCAAGACTCCATTACCAGAATAAAGATGGAAAGAAGGATGCTTTTCCATATGTCCTTCCAACAAGTCATATGACAGATGAGGAAACTGAGGCTCAGAGTTTAAGTTACTTTCCCAAAGTCACACTGCTGGTAAGTGGCAGAGTCAGCATTTGGACCCAGGTCTGTGCCCTCAAGTGCCCTTTCCACTGCTCCAGTTGCAGCGCTTGAGGGGGTGGATGGACATTCTCAGGAGCTCTTGGAGGATAAGGCCCAGCTTTTTTGGGAATTGAGTGACACTTGATCAAAGAGCCCCGAGGGTGAAGAAGAGATTGTTTCTGTCACCCACCAGTCCCAGCAACTCAGGACTTTGGAGCAAGTTTGGGCTGGAGACCTCACTGAACTCTTGACGTTGCTGTGGGAACCAGCTACGCTTCTCAGAGGCTGGGAGCAGGTTCTGTCTCCTCAATTTCACCCGCAGGCATCTCCTCAGACCTCGCCGGATGCTTGCGTTCCTGTCAGGAATGTGGCAGCTGCCAGTCAATTGTCAGAGGCCTCAGCGGGCCTGAATGGTAGCTGAGGTGGTCAAAGTGCCAAGCGACTGCCGCCAGAAGGTACTTTGCCCTGGCCCACTCCTCATCTTTATTTGGACCCCCCTCACCATCCCAGTCACGGCCCTCTTCTCCCAGCAGCCTCTCAGAGCTTGCCATGCACCCCCTGGCTCGTATGGTAACCCAGTTCAGAAGATGAGCCTGAAGTGTTATAAATAGCACAGTGGTAGGCCAGGAAGCTGCCTGGTGCACCAGGACAGAACATGCATTCCCCCCTTTCGGAGCCATTTCCTGGGATGGTGTGCTGGGAGTGACTTCTGGTGCAGATAAACTCCCAATGACTCTCCTCTCCAGGGTCTGTGCTCTGCACTTGGGTCTTGCTTCTTTCTGTGTTTGCATTTGTTCCCCGCCCCCACGGGCCCTGCCTTCACGTGGCAGTGCTTCCAAGTCTGCTCCTGGGACATTTCCTGTTCTTGGAACAGCTGCACCAGCCTGGGGTACCCTCCTGCTACTTGATCCTATAGGGAGGTGTCCAGTGGCCATGGGCAATTTTCAGATGACCTTGTTCCTCTGATGTCACTAGATGGCTATTTTTGGCTTTGCTCTTTATGCTGCAGAGTAATTGGGCTGGGATGGGGGAGAGGGAGAAAGAATATAAAGAAGGGGCCCATCTTGGTTTTTCATTGTCTCAGGACCTTACCAAAGTAGGAGCATTTATTCTTCAACATTTACAGAGCACCTACTGAATGTCAGCCCCTGGCTGGGGCTACCAAGTTGTGACATAATTTAAGTATTCTTCACTCACCCATTAATTCATTTTTCAGCAGTCATTTACTTTGTGGTATGGAATAGTAATTAAGAGTGAGGGCTCTGAGCCTGATGGGTTTGGTTTAAATTCTGGTCCCACTGGAATCCTACCTACCTCTGAAACCTTGGGCAAGTTGCTCCTCTGTGCTTCAGTTTCCTCTTAGAAATGGGACTGATAATAGTATCTACCTCATAACATTGCCATGAAGATTAAAAGAGTTAATATCTGTGTCTGGCACATGGTAAATGCAAAATAAAAATTAGCAGCTGTTATTAACAACAGAAGCACCATTTTTTGTACTAGGTCCTTGGGATTTAAGGTGGACTGACCTGGTCCCTGTCCTGATCCCCAGAGCTCCAGGTACTGGGACAGTGCACGCAGTCAGTACAAGTCGGAAGGGAACACCTGCCTTGTGCACCGCTTTACCCTAACTTGCAGGTGCATTCCAGGGAAGCAGGTGAAGTTCCTGCCCTAGGAGAGCCTCAGAGCAGTGGCTGTCAACTCTGCCTGCACATCAGAATCTTCTGGGCAGGTTTGAAAAATAACTTTCTGGGCCCCACCTCCAAATGTGCTGATTTAATACTCTGAACTCAAGAGGGACTCAGACTTCAGAAGTTGTGAAAGCTCTCCAGACATTTCCCACATGCATCAGGGTTGAGAACACAGCCCAGGCTAGAGGGATATGTATACTGGAAGTACCCTGCTGGCTGCCCCAGGACTGCCTCAAAGCTGGCCCTCTGACTCGTGGGTTCTCAAATTTGGGGAGTGCATGAACACCACCTGGAACGCTGGTTTATAAGGACAGATTCCTGGGGCCCCATTTGAAGGAGGCTTCATTTTAAACGAACTCCAGGGCTTAGGCACTGAGAAAGCCTCCTGCAGCCATGCCTTCAGCTGAGAAGTCACCCTTCTTCATCAGTCCCAAGACTCCGCCTCTGAGACCCCACGGTGTTTTATATCTCATATGTAGCTCTTATCATTTTCTGTCTTGAATTGTAGAAATCTGTATCCATATTGATGTATCTTGAATCAATATTTATCTCCTAAGAGTTACAAATAGTCATTTCAAAAAAATTTGGAAAATCCAGACAAAGCATAAAAATCATCGCTACTCCACGTGTGTGTGTGTGTGTGTGTGTGTGTATACATATATATCCCTCCAGATATTTTCTCTACAAATATTTTTAGCAACAAGAAAGGACCCACTTCATGAATGATTTTACAATCTTTTCACATAAAAGGCACTATATGGTGATTCTATAGCTTTTCCCAAGTTTCATCTCTGTGTCCCCAGTGATCAGTTTATTCCTTGCCACAGAATAGAGCACTTAGTAATGATCTTAGCAATAAAACTCTACAAATTCTGGGCTGGAACAGTGTCATTTGAACTTCTAGAGAAATCTACATCCAATTGGCCATACAGAACGTCCATAGATCTCTGCTTACCAACCTTGGAGGGAAGGACAGGGTCTGCAGTAAGGACAACAGCCTTACCAGGGCTTCCCCGGGGGCTGGTACTGCCAAAGCCCCAGGCTCGGGGGCCCAGTGTGGGAGAGGGCAGGAGAAAACAGCCCTGAGTGGCTCCCATATCAGGACTGGAGAGAAAGTCGTGAGGGGAGTTGGCTGCTCTCTCTGGAGTCAGAAAGGTCGTTGCTCAACTCCCTGGATTTTCCATCACAGCCAAGCAGGGAGAGGGTCAGGCCGGGAAATGTCTCCTCTGAGCCGGTCCTTTTAAAGCCTCTTGGCTGGGTCTGTTTCCTCCAGGAGCCAGGGAAGCAGTACCCAAGTGGAGTTAACCCCTCCACGCCCAAGGAATTCTCCCAGGGATGGGTGAGCCTGGGAGCCCAGGCTTCTGGAATGCAGAGCCTTCCAGGGCAAGAGGCCTAAGGAGCCGTGAACTCTGGCTGGAGAAACCTTCTCTCTGGCCTTGTTAAATCCAACAGGCATAATTGCATCCTGTTGACCTTAATTCCCCTGGCGGGTTTAATTGGTCCTGGCATTGCCCCGCTTCCTGCCCTGCCCCTGTAGAGACAAGGATGGTGGCTGCACAGCTGGTGCAGGGCGGGAAAGCCCCTTCTTAAGGATGGGCAGGGGCTCTGGCAGCCCCCAGGTGGCTAGGGGAGGTTTCCCCATGCCCCACCCCTGTGCCTCCAAGGGAGCTCCGAGAAGAAGCTTGGGGACTCCCAGGGAGCAGCTGGCTGAGCTGAGTTCAGCCCCAGGCAGGCAGGCGGGTGAGCAAGCTATAGGCAATCCTGTGGATCCGGAACCAGGCCAGGCTCTCACCTCAGTGGAAGGGACTGTGGAGGAGCCTGTAGGGACAGCTGAGCCCTCTACCTGGGGTGTCCACATTATGGAGACCCCACAGTGCTGCAGGGACTGTGCCAAGCATTCCACACATGCTCTCGCTAAATGCTCCCAGCCAGCCCGGGAGAGAAGCAGTGGGGCAGAGTAGTTATGAGCTGAGCATTGTGTTAGATGGTTCAAACCCAGCTCTGTGACTTTGCCCTGTGACTCAGTTTTCCTGTCACATCTATGAAATGGGGATGAAATAACTGACGTTTATACAGCACTCACTAAGTACCCATGCACTGTTCTAAACGCTTTATGTACCTTCCCCTGTGAAGAAGGTGCTCATCCTACAGATGAGGAGACAAGAGGAGGCATTTGCTCAAGCCTCAGGGTCGTTCGTCTGAGAGCTTCACTGCCAGAGCTCCTCAACCACTGCTCAGCAGGACTGCAGTAAGGGTGGAATGGGGGACAGGGCCTGGCCCTTTTAGTAAGGGTTCAAGAAATGCAGTTATTAGCTGGGAATCACCACAGTAACAGGTGTAGCAATTAAAGCCCCGTGTGTTGTCCCAGCCTGGATTTTGGTCTCACCGGGAGGTGGCTTTGGATGTGAATCTTGGTAGTTTGAAGTTATTCAATAGCTGCGTGACTCTAGCGACAAGCCTCTTACCCTCTCCCAGCACCAGATTCCTCATCTTTAAGACGGTCTAGAACGTGGCCCCTAGAGTCCTTTGTGACGATCCAATGAGCAGGGCAAAACCCTTGGTGGAGCCCTCAGTGGCCCTTCCTGGGCACTCTCTCAACAGATGATCAGCACTGATAGCCACAACCATATCGAGAGGGCGTCAGCAAGGGCTGTCATGGTGGAATCCGGTCCCCAGCCTTTGCTAGTCACTTGGTCACTCATCACTGATTGGTAAGTACATTTTGTGCCGGGGACACGTGCGAGCGTCACACAACCTCTGCCTTCGAGGGGCTTCTGGACAGTGTCAATGGTGGGATCAGCCTGGAACTGAAGGAGCTCAGAGAAAGGGGGTGGGGTCCAACATTTCAAGCTAAAGCAGAACGTGCTATGGGGACAACCAGATAGAGCACTGGGGGTCCGGATCATAGGCATAGACAGAGAGCATTGCAACCTTCAGAATGCCATGAGACCCATAAAGCCCGTACCCAGCAGGGAGATGGGGCGAGACACAGGCTGGGAAATTTTAGGCAAGAAAGAGGACTTTGCGCTGTAAAGAAACACATTTCTGGCCCAACTCGCTTCCTTGTGGCATGACTTTAGGCAAGTTACTCACTCTCTTGGTCCTCCCCTCTTCATCGAGAAAATAGGATAATAACTCCTCAGAGTTATTATCAAGATGATGTTTTAAGACATCATAAAGCTCACAGCAGGCACTCAAAAAACGGGAGCTCTGGTTCTTTTGGAGAATCTGGGTTGAGTCCCTTACAAGTCCAATGGCTCTGGGTCAGTTACTTAACCTCTCTGCACCTCAGTTTCCCCCATCTGTAATCGTACCTACCTCATCCGGTCGTCCTGGAGATCATGTGAGGGAACCTATACAGGAGAACTTAGCACGAGGTCCAGCACACTTGGCGAGTACTGTACAGGCGTTAGTATTTTTACTTCCTAGAAGAGGTAGGGCTCTCAACTAGACGTTGAAGGAGAAAAATGGAAGAGAGGAGGGCCAGGTCAGAAGAGGAGGACAGGCAGACAAAAGGCAGCAAGACTGGGGAAGGGGCTCCAAGTCTGGTTTTTCTAGCCTTGGACCCACAACCCCAACATTTGCTCACTTGAGAAAACATCACTCACTTTGAATAGTAATTTGTTCACATAGTTTGGGGTTCAGATAAAAAAGTAAAAGTGTATGCAGTGATATTTTTCTCCCACCTCTGGTCTTCAGTTTCTTATTCTGCCAAGGAAATCCTTATGTGTGTAAAGGGAAAATTTATATATTAGATATATTATGTTCACTATTATAAATCTTACCCCCTTTTGCACAAATGAGAGCATCCTCTACATGCTGTTCTGCAGCTTGCTTTTCCTCCCCCCACTTTGTAGGTTGCTTCATGTCCGTTCATTCACAGCTCCCTCCATCTTTTTTACAGTGATGCTATTCCCTGTTGTTCAGATGTGCTGCATTTTCAAGCCATTTCCCCCGTCCCAGGGGTTGTTTCCTCCATTTGATAATTAGAGGAGCTGGGCCATGGAGTGAGATTGGAGTGACTGGACGGGTCACCACAGTCAGGACCTGAACCCAGACATCCACTCCAGAGCTATTTCCAATGCACTCAGCTTGGGGCTAGTTCTCAAGGTGCCTCACAGAGAAAGGCTCTGGGCAGACAGCCCCTGGGTGATGGAAGTTCCTTCAGATCATACCTCTCCCCATCCCACCTCCACTTGAATGCCTCAGGCTGGAGTGGCCCCTGGGTCACCACTGTGGTGGGGGATCCTTGGAAAAGACTCTCCACCAGGACTTCCCTGGTGGCGCTGTGGTTAAGAATCCACCTGCCAATGCAGGGGACACAGGTTCGAGCCCTGCTCTGGGAAGATTCCACATGCCACAGAGCAACTAAGATTCCGTGCGCCACAACTATTGAGGCTGTGCTCTAGAGCCCGTGAGCCACAACTATTGAGCCCGTGTGCCACATTATTGAAGCCCACATGCCTAGAGCCTGTGCTCCACAACAAGAGAAGCCACTACAATGAGGAGCCCGCGCACCACAATGAAGAGTAGCCCCCGCTCTCGGCAACTAGAGAAAGCCCGTGTGCAGCAACAAAGACCCAACACAGCCAATAAATAAATTAAATAAATAAACAAGAAAATAAAAAAAAAAAGACTCTCCACCAGCCAGACCCCTTCTTCCAGGCAGGCCATTGGAAAGACCTGGATCAGCTCAGGGGAGGTGTGCAAGAGCACTGACCATCTGTCACAGCCGCTTGGGGGCAGCCTCCATCTCCCCAGTAGCCCAGGAAAAAGACAGTTTCAAAAGAAAAACACTTTCAGGCCCATGGACGTGTTGAGCAAGTGCCCCTGAGACCATTTCTTACCCAAAGATGCTCCAAGCTGGTCCGGAGGCCAAGGGCAGGACTTGTGGGCACAGAGCTGAGCACTGGGGTCAGGGTGATTACCCCAGGGCCTGTGTGGTTCTAGCCATGCTCTGGGGAACCCCAGGAGATGCAGGCAGAGCCGGGGGAGCCTGGCCTGGGCATAGTCTTCCACTTCAGCCCTGCCTGAGAGCCTCTCTTCTTTGAGCCTCCCCCCCACCCACCTTGTCCAAGCCAGAGATACCAGGCAAGGCCTGGGAGAAGGCTGCTCCCCCAGGGCCCCAGGTGCCCCCTCCCTCTTTCTCTTCCTGCTTGTTCCAACACCACTCTCCCCCCAGTCGGTCCATGGGAAGAATGCCGTGTCCTCTGAACGGGGGCCAAGAGTGACAGGTGGTGGCAGTCCGAGCCGCATGGCCCCTGGTGTAAGAGATCCTCTCCTCCGTCCCCGCCTCCCCTGCCTGCGCCCCTGCCTCCGCCTCTGCCCACCCGGCCCAATCCTTTACAACTGCCCCAGGACTGCTCCTGGGCAGCCGCTGCGAGACAGACGGACACCAGGTTGCCCCTCTCTGCTCCAGGTGCCTTTCTCCCCTCAGTTAGCTGGCCCTGGCCTCCTCTCAGCCAGACGGGAGGAGGAACCCAGCAGCCTGACACACCTTTCTCTTCTTTCTGCAGCTAGAAAGACTTGAGTTAGACAAGCAGAAGCACACGCCTCCCCACCTCATGGCGACAGAAAACGGAGCAGTGGAGCTGGGAACCCAGAGCCCATCGACAGGTGCCAAACCGGGGCAGGAGATGGAGGGAGGAGCTTGGGAAGGGGTGTTTGAATCCAGAGTTGGGCCCATTGCTCAGTGGGAATTCTGTGCCTGAGGCTTCTGTTATGGCGCAGGGAAGACCGAGAAATCAGAATTATCTCTGGTATGGTGGGGCTGGACCAAGGGCCAACATGAAGCCCTCCCCAGAGAGACTTGGAAATGTGACGTGCCCGTGGATGGCGCCTAAACACTCAGGGCAAGGGATGGCAGGGGCATCCAAGCCCAGCAGAGGCCCAGAGCCTCCCACACAGGGCCGTTGAGGTCCTGGCAGGCCATCTCTAGAGCCCACGGAGTGGGCCCAGAGGCTCGGTGGGACAAGCGCTTGCAAATTGTGGCCTGGGTGGGGACCTGGGCCCAGAGCTAGTCTCTGGCCAGCCTGGCTGGGGAAGGAGGGGTAGGAAGATGGATCCTGACCGGTATTTCACCTCCTTTGCAGACAAAGCACCTAAAGATGCAGCAGGTGAAGGACCCTCGGCTGCAGAGAAAGACCCTGGTCCCCCAGACCCAGAGAAGGACCCTGATCCCCCAAACCCAGAGAAAGAACTTGGTCCTCCAAACCCAGAGAAAGAACTTGGTCCCCCAGACCCAGAGAAAGAACCTGATCCACTCACCCTGAAGAAAGATGCTGAAGCCCCGGCCCCAGAGAAAGGGGATGGCGCCTTGGCCCAGTCCTCAGCCAGCAGCCAGGGCCCCAAGGGAGAAGCAGACCTGGGTGGGGGGCCTGCGGAGGGCAGTGCTGGGCAGCCAGCTGCTCTGCCCCAGGAGACCGCGACAGCCGACGCCAGTGTCAAGAAGCCTGAGGCCGAGCAAGGGACCCCAGGCAGCCAGGACCTTGGAGGACCCAAGGTGCACAAGAAGGCAGCAGAGGGCCAAGCAGCAGCCAGGAGGGGCTCACCCGCCTTTCTGCACAGCCCCAGCTGCCCTGCCGCCATCTCGAGGTAAATGGCCCCTGCCCGGGAACGGGGACGGGTCCTGCAGTTCCTCTGTCTGTCTCGGGCACTGTCATCACATTCAGTGCTGGATTGGGTAGTTCTGATGTTCAGCTCCCTCTGTCCTGGGCATCAGCCTGACCACCTTGTCTTCCTGCAGAAACCAGGACTTTGTGATTGTTCATAGAAGCCTGGAAAGTCAGGCAGGAGAGGTCCTCAAAGACTTTTTCTCCAGGCTTTTGGAGTCCAAAGTTCCTCTTACCCCATGAACTTGGGTCTCACCAAGGGCAAGACTGAGATGTCAGGCGGAAAAGATAACTCGTCTTCTTAATACATTTATTGGTATAATATGGAAAGATGGCTGATAACCAGACTGATAGAACATTACTAATACTCTTAGAACCATAATATCGCACCAGTCTCATGGTTATCCTTACCTGAATACCAATCATATCAATGAGGTTATTAATGATGTACTTATTGTAAACCACGATAATAACACATTGTATCAGTTTGAATTATGTGGTAATATAAATTAATATCATTAATACATTATCGCTTACATCATCACAGTTTTATGAGTCGAGCTACATAACCTAGCTAATTGCCACCACATAACCATTAACCAAATTGACAATCCTATTAACAGTTATTAATGATCTATTAGTGCATTGATACTCAAGATAACAACCACAGACATGGGAATTCACTGGCAGTCCAGTGGTTAGGGCTCCGCGTTTCCACTGCAGGGGGCATGGGTGGATCCCTGGTCGGGGAACTAAGATTCCGCACGCCGCGTGGTGTGGCCAGGAGTGAAAAAACCCACAGACATTCATGACATTACTAACATCCTTGCTTTTGTATGACGTGAATTCGGATGCAACACCCCACGCATTTGTGCGGGGTCAGGGTCACATGAGCTCCAGGTGGCAGATGAGGCTCTGGGAGCCCTGCTGGCGGGGCTGTGGCTGCTGAGGGCGTCACCTCTGTGTTCTCACGTTCTAGCCCTGAGAAGCTGCTAGCTGAGAAGCCCCTAGATGAGGCATCAGAGCTCATCTTTGAAGGGGTGCCGGTGACCCCCGGCCCCACGGATCCCGAGCCAGCCAAGGTAGCAGAAGGAGAGAAGAACCTCCCGGAAGGCAGCCAGAAGGAAGCAGGAGGGAAGACTCCGAGCCAGGCTGGCCAGGCTGCGGTGCAAGGGGACAGCTCGAGGGGGATCGAGTTCCAGGCTGTCCCCCCGGAGAGGTCGGAGGTGGGGCAGGCCCTCAGTCCCACAGCCAGGGAGGAGGACTGCTTCCAGATTTTGGGTAGGCCGGGGCTGCTGGGCCAAGGGAGGAAGGAGCGGGCTCCCCGTGTCTCCCCTTGTCTCCCTGCTTAGAGGACTAAAGCCCTCTGAGCCACCTCATCCAGGGGGACCCCCGGAAGGACAAGTTCCTAGCCCCCTTTGAGAGAGAGGGAAACGGGGGCTAAAAAAAGGGACGTGAAGCTCCCCAAACCCATAGCGAGAACAGGCTATGAACCTGTCAAGACAGCCCGACTCCAGAGCTCACTTTTCACTTTCTTCTACTTTAGCTGAAATAGTTTAAAAAAAAAAAAAATGAGGCACGTTATTGGAGCAACACCAGTTCTCTGGACAGTGGGATCTGAAGGTAATCTGTAGAAGGGCTCAAATGCCAGGGTTTGGTAGTTAAACTGTATCCTGGACAGGTGCGGAGCGTCGTGGGAGCCATAGAGTGTTCTTGAGCTGAGGAGAACGGGTGTGTGTCAGGGGCGGTGGTGACCAAAGAAGCTGGGCACGGGAGATGGGGCAGGACGGCGGAGTGGCCTTAAGTGATGATGGTTTATTCAGCGGGTAGTAGGGAGCCGTTGAGTATGAGTGAGCTTGGTGAGCAAGTGACTAGGGAAAGGGCCTGGGCAGGGGTGCGGCAGGGCTGGGGGTGGGGTGATATGGGGTCAGGAGAGCCCGGAGTGTCCTGACACCCCCCCCTTCTCCAGGCTGAGGTGCCCTGGGAGACCTGCCAGCCTGCCTGGTGAGCGGCTCAGTGGCTCAGTGCCATCCAGACAGGGTGGGAGGGCCCGGCGGCTGGGTGGCAGCCAGGAGCCCCGCCTCCTCCCCGAGCACCAGCCCGGACCTTCGGGCCCACTCCACCCTGCAATCACATCCTCGAGTGACGGACCTGAACAACCTCCAAGGGCCGTCTGATTTATCACCAGCCGGCTTCCCTGCGGCCTCTTGCTATTTATTTATAAAGAGATTTCCATTCCTGATGACTCAGCCTGTCGGCAGCCAGGACCCACTATTCCCCATGCTGTCACTAGGTGGCAGCCTCTCCCTACCAAACATCTCCATCCCTGGCTCCTCCCCACCCACCCCTGCCCCTGGGCCAGGGCCAGGTAGGACACCCATTCCACAGGTGGTGAGAGCTTGCAGGGTTATTAGAGGGGATGATAGGCAGGTCCCATGCCCTACCCCATCAGACATAGTGACCCCTATCTGGCACTCCCCCATTATAGCTGCCTTTTCTTTTTCTTTAATGGAAATGCAGATAGCTTGGGATGGAGTCTTCATATCTTATAATGTGGGAGGGTCCGAGAAGTCCAATCAGCCGTCCCCACTGTTGTGCCGGGAGAAGCTGAGCCCCCCTCTGACAGAGGCAGAGGCCTCCCAAGGAGGGTGTGTGTTGGTGGCAGAGCTGAAATTGGAAACTGGGCCCCTAGCTCCTGTCCTGGAGCCAGCTGTCCCCCAGGTATCACTCGGTGAACGTCCCTGGATGGGGCCCAGGCCAGGCAGGAGGGGGTGGTGCCAGGGTGAGTCCCCAGCAGCCCTGGCACTGACTGCGATGGCTTTGCTCCGCTCCGCAGATGACTGCCCGCCACC